>NC_058132.1:672544624-672707500 GCF_016433145.1 Gracilinanus agilis | reverse complement strand
GAGGGGGAGAGAGAGAGAGAGAGAGAGAGAGACAGAGACAGAGACAGAGACAGAGACAGAGACAGAGACAGAGAGAGACAGAGAGAGAGACAGAGAGAGGGAGAGAGAATCTTGTTCTTTTGAAACAAAAAGCCAAGGAAAGAACTTAAATGAGCTCCATCCTTTGAGAGGCAATAAAAACATCTCAATTTTACTGTTTTCCTCTGGTGAGCTTTTACATGATGCCGAGAATTATGATACATTAGCCTCGGGAGAAAATACTAAAAATCATCCATGTACTGCATAGCATTCCCCGAGAGAATTTGGTACAGCCTGTCGTTCTTTACAGTCCAAATCTGTTTTTACAAAACATCCACACTTCCTGCATTAAAGCCTATATGTTGAGGACAGATATTCTGGGGAAATTTTCTCAGCGTTCAATATTTTATATCCATAATAATAGTGCTCGGCAGCGGCTGAGGCGGAGATATAAGGTGGCTACGCTTGCCCGTCTGACGGCTGAGTAATAAAATCATCAGCGTACAAATGATTTTTTAATTAGGTTTTAATCTGTGCATTTAGAGAAGTTATTTCTGTGTGAATCCCACCCTGATCATCTTTATCTTCCCTCCACAGCTGCAGTCGCTAATGTCAGATGCTATGGACACCCTTGAAGGAAGAAGGAACGATAAAGAACGGGTGTGGAATAAAATACAGAAGGTAAATACAGCTTTGCAGCCGTGGGCAGCAGAAAGCATGGCTTTCTCTGAGTCAGTGGCCATTTGGGGTCAGTCACATCTGGTGAGAAGGTGGAAAGAAAGATCTCTGGCTGCTCTGTCCTGCTCTTTGCCCATCCCAGCATGATGCAGCGGTGTATTTATTTGATGTGCTCCCCAAGTCCCTTTTTCCGGCAGACTGTGGCTTTCTGCTGCTTCTTCATTATCGTGCACTCTTGCATAGTCTGTTTTCACTATCTCCTTTTTCCATCCTGGTCATTATGCATTTTTTTCCTTCAAAGGTTTTCTTTTAATAATGGTTTAATTCTTTTCTTTGTTAAATGAAGATAATGGCCAAGTGGCAGGGAACAAAAAAAAAAAAGGTACGGTGAGTTTTTTATGGCAGGACTTTAATCTATTCATACACACATTGACATGCTATTTCATAATTGCCTCCAGACCCCAACAATGTAGTGTGGTGCCTGTGCCCAACATCTCACACACACACACACACACACACACACACACACACCCCATCACTATAGAGGAGGTCCCTCCAGACGAGGCTATCCTAGGTCCATACTACTCAGATGAGACCACAGCTTGTAACCACCTTCTGCCGCTTAGGTTTAGCTTTTCCCATCACCCAGAAGATGCAGCCAATGAAAGGGGCTACTAAGAAGTCACTGGGGTTTTTAGGACCAAATTTGTGAGTTTAGGAAACTCCAGGTGAGAAACCTCCCCTCAGAGGACCAGGGAAGATCAGCACCTGCTTTGTCACTTGGAGATATGGGGAGTAACCACCTTGGGTGATGGAGGTCTTCTTGATGGATGCCAGCTCTCAACCCTCTACTCCATGCTTCCTCCTTTCATGGAGCTCCTTTTGTCCATGCTTTGTGGTTGTCTTAGAGTCTCCTGAGTGGCTGAGAGACTTGCCCAGGGTCACGCAGCCAATATGGGTTAGAGGTGGGACTTGATCCAAGACTATAAGACTATGGCGGGTTCATTGGATGGACTAAGTGGCCTCAAAATGCTTCCTAGCGGAGTGACCCTGGGCAAGTCACTTAACCCCCATTGCCTAGCCCTTACCGCTCTTCTGCCTTAGAACCAATACACAGTGTTGATTCTAAGACAGAAGTTGAGGGGATTAAAAAAAAAAAAAAGCTTATGCTATAACATAGCATGGTGCAATATGGTATCAACATGTACACAAAAATGTATATTCTAAATATTTTCTAGTAGAATATACTATATTATGGGTAGATTGTGTTAAACTATATTATACTGTATCATCTCTAATTCTATTTATTTGTGTAGGATGATAAACTAATATTACATATAATACATATACATGTGGTGTGCCTCATTCTTTGAATGTTGTCTCCCCCATTAGAATGGGAGCTCCTAGAGGCAAGGACTGTTTCTGCCCTTCCTTGTATCTCTAACTCTTGCCACAGTGTCTGCCACATAGTAAATGGTGGATATGTAAATGCTGACTGACTGACTGACTGATTGACTAACAGTTCATTTAAGTATGTATGTGATACGTGTGTGTGTATGTTTTTAAAAGATAACCTGTGAGTTTTCTGTGGTAGGAGATTTGTGGTAAGAGAAGGAGCTCCTTTCGTGCTTGCTGATGAGCCCCTGCTTTGTAATTGCCTCCAGAGTGGCTGTGAGGCTTGTCCAGGGTCTCAGCCAATTGCCCAGCCAATATGGGTCAGAGGTAGGACTTGATCCCAGCCCTTCTTGACTCCAGGTTCAGGTCTACATCCACTCCGACACACGACTTCTAAAATTAGGTTCTATTCTGCCTGCTCCCAGGGGCTCGAGTGTCCCTCACACTCCATTAACCCTGTTGTTCTAGTCCCAGCTCACCCGGATCCGAGCACCAGAGATCCTCTCTGCTCTGAGCCTAGCTTCTGACCTCAACCCAAGTCTTGAGGGGTCTCTTCCCCCTGGAAGACAGAGGGGACTGTACCAAAGCCCTTTCAGATCAAAACCATGAAGGCTTTTCTTCATACAACTCTTTAGAAAATCCAATGCTCCAACCAAGCTAAGAATCAGAGGAGAGAGACAAACCTTTCAAGGAAAACAACCCTTCCCAGATTTTTTCTGTAGGTAGTGATCTCTCTGTTTCTCAGATCCTCGGCTAGAAAGAGCTTCCGTCTCCAGGAGAGTCCTTGCCCCAGATGCCATGCTCTTTAGAACACAGAACAAAGCCACCCTCCTAACCAGGGCCATCCAGCTCAGTTCTGCATTTCCTTTTATTTCCAGTGTCTCTATCCCAGACTCTTTATCTATCCTGGGGCCATAAAATCCTTCTGTATCCTTGCCTTGTCCCAAATGAAGATTCCTCAGACTCATTTCAGGAGAAATCTGGCCCAACAACTCCTCAAAGCTATGCAAGGATCTAATTCCTGGCAAGATGGTTGGGGAGACGGCATAGCCAACCTACGATACCATGCCGTTGACTTCAAATGTGAAGCCAAGAGGACAAGGTCATTTTCTTTCTCTTGCCTGGTCATAGTTTGGGTGCTTCACAATTCTATCTACACTATATCACTATTCTATCCAACAAAGCCTTGTGAGACTTTAAGACACCATTCTCTCTGCAACACCCCCGCAGCACCTTGGTTGATTGACAAGGCAAATTACTTAATTTGCTAGCCCAGTGGTTCCCAAACTTTTTTGGCCTTCCATCCCCTTTCCAGAAAAAATATTACTTAGAGCCCCCTGGAAATTATGAAACTATTTATTGAACTCAGAATAGAATATAATACAAAAAAAAAAGTGTGGCCATCACCACCTCCCTGGATCGCTGCAGCACCCACCAGGGGGGCGGTGGTGCCCACTTTGGGAATCACTGCTAGACCTTTGAAAAATTCTTCAAACAGGGGCAGCTGGGTAGCTCAATGGATTGAGAGCCAGGCCTAGAGACGGGAGGTCCTAGGTTCAAATCTGGCCTCAGACACTTCCCAGCTGTGTGACCCTGGGCAAGTCACTTGACCCCCATTGCCTACCCTTACCACTCTTCCACCTATAAGTCAATACACAGAAGTTAAGGATTTAAAAAAAAAAGAAAAAGAAAAAAAATTCTTCAAACAGTCCTTAAATTCAGTGTACCTTTAGGGAAAGCCGACTATGTATAAGAGACTTAACAATTACAGAATCTAGCAAGATAAGATATAAGCTGTCCCTGCCCTCCAGAACTGGGAGGACATTCTATGTATGAAAGCAAGGAAATACAAAGATACACAAAATTTCAGTGATAGAGCATGGACAGGTATCACTAGATCTGAGTCTTGATGAGAGCTTTGGATTCCAAGAGGAGGAGCTCTGTATGCATGCATCGGACTTGGAACATCCTGTACAGAGCCCACTGGGCTGAATCCTAGAGTACATAAAAGGGAATAATGTAGAATCAGTCTGGAAAGCTGGGCTGAAGTCAGAGGTAAAAGGACTTAATTACCTAATTACTGTGTTTTATCTTTCTTGAGCAAGAAAGGAACATGATCAGTCCTGTGTTTTAGGAATATTAATTTGGCACCTATGAAGTACAGTGGGCAGAGTGCCAGGCTTGGAATCAGGAGGTCTTGAGTTCAGATCCCACAGAACAGACACGTATTAACTATGTGACCCCTGTCCTATCCACTCCCAATGCCCAGTGACCTCAACTTCTTCCTCCCTTTTATCACTCAACAAAAGATGAACTATCATGGTATGGTGAGATTAACACTGAATTTGTAGTTACAGGACCAGGTTTTTAATTCCTGCTCTGTTGTTTACTGGCTCAGGTAACTTTGGGCAAGTCATCTATCCAAATCTAGCATTCTTTCCAGTCTTTCCAACATTACTCTTCCCTAGATTAGATGTGGGTTTTGCCAGCAATTTAAAAGTTTAACCTAAATGAGTTAGGTTAAATTCCAGTGGCTGGATTTAAGCCATCAGTCTTGGGGGAAGGATTTGAAAATGAAATAGGACTTTCAGAGCAAGTCTCAAATCATACCATCTGTCTGACATGTTAACCTGTGAGACAGACCCTTCCTAGACAAGGTCCTCTGTTAAGTCCTCCAAGGCTAGGTTCTCCTTCTTCCCACAGGGGGAAGAGCAGAATTCTGAGCTCCTACTTTGTGTCACAATTGGGGGGAAACTGGAATAGATGGTCCGTTCCCATTCACTCTTCCCATCTTGCCTTTGCCAAACTAGACTACGCCACGGAAAATCAGGGGAAGGGCCAAAGCAAAACAGGTGGAG
This sequence comes from Gracilinanus agilis, assembly GCF_016433145.1. NCBI lineage: Eukaryota > Metazoa > Chordata > Mammalia > Didelphimorphia > Didelphidae > Gracilinanus > Gracilinanus agilis. Next base: position 672,702,551 of record NC_058132.1, on the reverse strand, counting down.
AAATCAGAGGTTCATGTGAGCTGATGGGGCCACCCCACCCCACATCCCACAAGTAGGTGACTCGTTAACTCAACTGGTAAGCAGCCCACCCTTCTAAGAGCCCTGGTAAAGAGTGTAGGTTTCCAGAGATTCCTTTTCACGTCTGTACGAAGATGCTACAGTTTAGAAGGAACAGGGAGTCCAATTTTTCCCAAGGGCTTTTAATTTGCTTAATGCGAATCTACCAAGGATTCTCGTATCACTTTCAGACAATTCCAGGAGCAAGTAAGTAATTTCCTCTTAGTGCAATAGAGTTCATTTGCATGTGCAAAAAGGGGGAAAAAAATTTTAAACCGTAATTGTACGAGCTATACTATGTGCTCATTTTAAACCCTCTTGAAGCTGGTATCAGCATCACTACCTCTGAGATCTGTTATTTGTAATAGAAACAGCTGTTGTACCTAATGAAAACACTTGAAATTTTCATTTGAAGCAGCAGAATTATAGCAGCACCTCCAAGTTGTGCGTAGTTAAAGGGTCTGTCAAAATTCTCATTACCTACCACAATTTTCAGGACTCTGCTTTGTTATGGGCCTATAAAAAAACCTATCAGGAGGAAACTTGATTCATGAATGCTGACCTCCTACATTCATCTCCGTTCCTTTGATGTTTGACAAGAAAGCAAGGGAGGGTGCTTGGAATTCAGATCTTTTTTTTTTACCTGATTTATCCAAACTCTGGGCATTCCTTGACTTCTCAGGATTTTCATTTCCTGCCAATTATCTATAAGGAAAAAAAAATATTGGTTATCCATGATTTCATTTAAAATGAAATGAACTTTTAATCAGAATATTTAGAATACACCTTCTCATCTCTACCTCTTAGCAACCCTGGCCTCCTTCAGAGCACAGCTCATGGACTGCTTCTTAGATGACACGTTTCCTGATCAGATATTAGCTGTGTGAATTATCCAGGCTTCAGTTTCCATATCTGTTAAATGAGAGATTTGGATGAGATTCCCTTTCCAACTCTTGAGTTCAGTAATCCATCCTATGGTCCTGTGGTCCTCACCTCCCTGATCATTTGTGATTTCTCTCTCTTGAAATTTCTTTGTATAACTTTCTATATTGTTGGCATGTACTATGGAAATGTTAGTAATAGTGATCATTATAGCTAGCACTTAGGAAAGCACTTTAAGGTTTGCAAAACATTTTCCCTATTTTATCTTCTATGCTGATGATTCTCAAATCAACTTACCCAACTTATCCTAACCTCTTTGTGAGCCCCAGAACTCACATCTCCATCTGCCTTTCAGATATCTCAAACTAGATGTCCAAAAGACATCTTAAACTCAATATGTTCAAAATTGATCTCGTTATCTTTTCCCTTCTAAGCCCTCCCCACTTCCAAATATTCCTATTTTTGTTAATGGTGCCCTATTCTCTATTACTGGGTAACCTACGTGCCATCCTCCATCCCAATCTCTCATATCAAATCTGTTGCCAAGACGAATTAGTTTTACCTCTGTAACATCTCTCCTTCTCTCTTCTGATACTGTCCCAACTCTGGTCCAGGTCCTCATCACCTCATAGCCTGAACTACTGCAATAGTTGCTGGTGGGTCTGTCTGCCTCCAGTCTCTCTCTAGTCTAATCCATCCTCCATTCAGCCACCAAAGTGATTTTCCTAAAACACAGGTCCAATCATGTCACCCCCCCCCACTCTCTCTCTCTCTCTCTCTCTCTCTCTCTCTCTCTCTCTCTCATCCAGTAGTCCCTTATCACTTCCAGAATCAAAATTAAAATCCTCTGTTTGGAGTTCCAAGCTCTTCATAACCACCCCCCATTTTTCCAGTCTTCCTACACTGTACAGTCTGCCACACACACATACACACACACACACACACATACAATGCAATCTTTGGTCAGTGATGCTGACCTCCATATTGTTCTAGAAACAAGATACTTCTATCTCTCAGCCCCAGGAATTTTTTCTGGCTGTTCTCCGTATCTGAACTGCTCTCACTCCTCACTTCCCCCTCTTGATGACTTTTTTTAAATAATCCTTACTTACTGTCTTAGAATCAATACTAAGCATCCATTCCAAGACAGGAGAGCAAGAAGGGCTAAGCAATTGGGCTTAAGTGACTTTCCCATGGTCACACAGCTAGGAAGTATCTGAGACTAGATTTAAACTCAAGTCTTTTCATCTCTAGGCCTGGCTTTTTATCCACTGAGCCACTAGCTGCCCCAGTGACTTCTTTCAAGCTTCACCTTCTACAAGAAGTCTTTTCCTATCCCTATTAATTATAGTGCCTTCCTTCTCAATGATTTCCTTTTTATCCTGTCAGTAGTTCATTTGTATAGATTTGTTTGCATGTTATCTCTCCCATTAAATTATGAACTTTACAAGGAAAAGGACTGTCTTTTCCCTTTCTTTGCATCCACTATGCTTATCATAGATAGAGCTTGGCATGTAGTAGGTGCTTAAAGGTTTATTGATTAACTAACTGACTGATTGGTCCTTATAACAACCTTGGGAAGTAGGTGCTCTCATTATCCCCATTTTTCAGATGAGGAAACTGAGGCAGGCAGAGGTCAACTGATTTGCCCAGCATCACAGAGCTAGTAAGTGTTTAAAGCCAGATCTAAACCTTAGTAACCACAAGTCCAAATCTCTATCCACAGAGAAACTCAGAGATCAGCTCTGAGTCAAAGGGTTGGAAGAAGGGATAATTTTTCTCCTAGACATTTTCAGACCTTAGAAGAACACTCATTTGTGAAGATTGAAAAGCCATATAAATTCATATCAACTAGAGTCCAGATGAGTTATTCTCATTTAGTCCATCCTCTGATATATCTTCTCTGTAATATGTCATTAGCCCCCTTATGTCATGGATTGAACCTTGTAAGATGCCAAAGATGTCACATTAACTCCCTCTGCTCATGGGACTGAAGCTGTATGAGACGTTATTAAATGAACTTCATCAATAAGAAAGAAAAGGAATTAAGGAGGATAAATGACAATCAGGTTTTGAACAGGCTTAGAATACTTAGAAAAGTTCTCCTGTTGTAAAGTGACTCCTGATTGCTCTGGTTTTAGAGCAGGGAGTCCACAGTAGAGGGGGACTATCCTAGTTCCTTAAGAATTCACCCATGGGGACCTCTCCAAAAAAGTTGTGGAAGGCAAGGCTAGCAACGATGTCTGTCCGATCTGAGCTGGATTGCTGAATTTCTGATGTATGCCAAGTGGGTCACACAGTAGTGCTCAATGTCACAGAAGATGTGAGCTATGGGGTATTCAGCTAGCTGGAGGCATAAGGTCCTATAGTCCTGCCCCACTGAGTGAGAACTCTGGTAAGTCTTTTGTATGTGGAGAGGAGGAGGAAAGGAAGGTTAAACCTTTGACCGGGAACTATTGGATATAATGAGTTTAGCCTGGCTTGAGTAGGATTTGATGTCGTTATTACGTAGACTGCAGTTTCAGGAGAGCCACTCTTGGTGGACCAACTCCTGGCTTCCAACATGACTGGTCATCTGAAACTGCTCTTTCAGAATTATTAGTGATCGCCTAATTGCCAAATCTAATGGCTTTTTCTCAGTCCTCTTCTAGACATCTCTGCATTTGACACTGAATCATTTCCTCCCGGATACTCTCAATAGGTTCTCATGATACTGCTCTCTCTGTTTTCCTTCTACAGACTGGGCTGCTCCTTCTTAGTCTCCTTTGCTAGGTCATCATCTAAATAGATATATCATGCCTTATATTTGTGGGTTCCAGAATTATAGAATTTGAAAGTTGAAAGACTTGAGTATCATCTAATGCAATCCCTATATGAATCCCTACTATAACTTACCACCATCCTTCTAGTTACAGAATCATCCTCAACTCCTCATTCTCCCTCACACCATCCCCAATTGGCCGCCAAGTTTGTCTCCTATATACTTCCACAACATCTCCTGTACCTGTCCTCTTCTTTTTCTCTCCATTGAAGCTTTTATTTGTATTCATGTTATATACCCTTAAAAAAATTCTAGGATTTTTCCTCTCTTGCCTTTTCATTTTGCTTCCTGATGTTCCATGATGCTGGCTGAGGCTGTAAGCACAATGAAACCAAAATAATGGAAGAGTAGAAGATTATTCTTCCACTCTTCCACATCATTCCATTGAACATCAAACCTGGAACTGAATATATCACACTTGTTTAACCCCTCCAGGACATTCATAGCAGTCTAGAGATCCTAGAGAATCTAGAATTTTCCTCATCCCTTGTGTTGTTGATGTTTTGAATACATCACCCAGGAAGTTTGGATATATCATAGTGGCATCTCTGCCAGAAGGTAGGGATAGGGCAAAATAAGTGAAAACAGAGAGAAGTATAGGTCCAACCTATGCCTTTCTCTACTCACTTAGTGACCAAGCTAGTTCAGATCCTTATCTGGATTATAATTGCCTCTCAAGTCTTTCTCCAGTCCAGTACATCTCTCACGCAGCTGTGAAGTCATTTTCTGAAAGATAGGTCTAGACATGCTACTACTTTCCTGCATAATAAACTTAGTGATTCCCTGTTACCTCTAGGATTAAATACAGATGCCTTGCTCTCCTGTTCAGTGAATTTAATGACTGCCAATTATTTCTAAGATTAAGTACAAACCCCTCTGTTTGGCATTTAGTCTTAACAACCGGTTTCCAACTTACCTTTTCAGATTTATCACACATTACTCCCCACATTCTGTGGTCCAGCCAAACTACCTTTCTTCACCAATGACATTCCCTCTCCCATTTCTATGCCTTTGCTGCCATGCCTGAGACATGTTCTCTTCCTGCCTACAACTCTAAGAACCCCTAGCTTCCTTTAAATTTATTTTGTATAAATTTATTTTACATATTTATTTATTTTACATATATTTTATATGTGAATGTGAAATAATGAATGTACATTAGAATGTAAGCTTCTTAAGGGCAGAAACTATTTCATTTTTGACTATGTATACCCATCACCAAACAGTGGCTGGCACATAGAAGGCTCCCACTAAATGCTTGTTTGTTAATTAATTAATCTATATGTATGTGTATATATATATATCATATATATATATATATAAAGTGGATAGATGGATGAATGGCTAGGTGGATGGATGAATGGAGGATGATAGGTGGCTGAAGAGATGGATGAATAGAAACTGAAGATTTATAAGAAGCTTGAGTGGATTAAGAATTCATATAACATGGAGGAAATGAATGTAAACTTAGATTTGACTTCCTTCATTTCATTTGTTTACCCATTAATGCATTTTAAAATGCATTCATTGAATTAGCATTTATGACACACCTATAGTGTGCCAGGCACTGTGCTATATGCTGGAGATACAAAGACAAAGATGAAACAACTCCTGCCTTCAGGGGGCTTACCACATTCTACTGAGGGGAACCAATATGGCACATATATCAGTCAAATAAAAAAATATTTATAATAAAATCCAACTCATTCAATTCTTTTCTCCCAATAATCTATAGGAAGGTCTTTCATTTCTTTTTTTTTTTTTTTTGGAAAATATAAGACTGATAGTTCTTTTACCATGTTCATGGTACATGATGATATTTTAAAATTCCATAGCAAAAGAAAGGAACACAGTAAATGCTTCAAATCATTATGAATGTAGTCTGGTTATTTTCTCTTTTCTTGAAATTCCCTGTTACTTTCTCAATTTGGGAGGCACTGGACACTGCCATCTTTTTCAAATGACCCATAAATGCCTCCCAGTTAATGTCTTCTATTAATCTAAGTTCCATATCCCTGTCTCAAGACTGTGTGTCTAAGATGGGTTCACTTTGGTTAAAGGGACTGTTGCACTCTCTCCCTCCCTCTCTCCTAGATGCCAGTATTGGATGGAGAGCCTGAAACTGTATGTTATGGTCCAGGCTCTACCACCAATTAGTGATGGGATGTTGTCCAATCATTTAACTTCGCTCATCTCCATTTCCGCATCTGCAAAATGGCAAGGATAGGTCAGTATGATCTGTAAGGTTCCTCCAGACTCCCAAATCCTATGATTATATGAAGTCCAGCCTCCTGGAGAGTCTTCTCTGATGTTGCTATATGGCATGGAGATAGCCATGAGTTATCCAAAGCTAGGTCAGGTCCTATCAAGATGGAAGGCATCAAGAACAGACCTGGTGATAGACTGGGTTGCATCATTCTCATCCACAGAAAGTAAGCCACCAACTGATAGATTTTTCCCCCACAGAAGTAAGAAAGGCAGTGTGGTCCAATGGAATGATTGCTGCACTTGAAATCAAAGACCTAGGTTAAAATCACAACTCTCCAACTTCTATGTGACCTAGGCAACCCCTCACTCAACTTCTGTTTCCTTATCTCTCTAAGGAAGTATTTGAGTTAGATGGCCTCCAAGTTCTATTTCTAGCTCTAAATCTAAATTTTAATGTTTAATCTATAAATTTAGGTTACCTGTGCTATGGAGGCAAGTGGGTGAAACAGTGAATAAAGCAACAAGCCTGTGGCCTGGGCAAGTCACTTAACTTCTTTCTGCCTCAATTTTCTTATCTATAAAATGATCTAAGAGAAGGACATGATAAACCACTCCAATATCTTTGCCAAGAAAATCCCAATGGGGAGTTCGAATCCAGGCTCAGACACTAGCTGTGTGACCTTGGTCAACTTACTTAACTTTGTCTCAGTTTCCTCATTTATAAAGTGAGCTGGAGAAGGAAATGGCAAACTACTCCAGTATCTTTGCCAAGAAAATCCAAAATGGGATGACTAAGTATCAGACTCAACTGAAACAGCTAAACAGCATTGCCATTCTTGCTATCATTTTTTCAGCACACTTATTTTTCAGGAGAGAAAGTATGCTTTATAGCTAGAGGGGCTGGCCTGGGAGTCAGGAAAGCATGGGTTCCTGTCCAGCCTCTGACACACACAGCTGTGTGACCATAGGCAAGCAGTCAGGCTCTGTGGCCTTGAGTTTGCTTATCTGTAAAATGGGAAAGCTAAGGTAGATGGCCTCCATATTCTCCTCCATTTTTAAATCTGTGAATTTGAGCTCATGGAATCACCCAAGACATGGAAAGGTTGAGAAGGAGGAGAAGGAGGAGAAGGAGAAGGAGGAGGAGGAGGAGGAGGAGGAGGAGGAGGAGNATTATTTTTTAAATAGAACATATATTTAATTATGTTTTCCTTTGGTTCAAAATCCTTCCATATACTTGTGTTCTGAAGTTTGCTTCACAAAAAGAAAAATGCATCATGCCATAAAGAAAAATTAATTTCTGGGCTATAGTTCAACCAAGCTGATGTTAGGCTATGCTGTTTGCCTCTCATTGTTTATGATGTACTCAAGAACAATACTGAAATGCTCCAATTAAGAGTGGGAGATTCCATCTTGGCTACAAGACAATTTCTCTCTGTGAAGAACTAATGGCATCATTTTGTCTTTTTATAAAGACAAAAAAAAGAGAGAGAGAAGAAGAAGAAGAAGAAGAAGAAGAAGAAGAAGAAGAAGAAGAAAGAGAGAAGGAAGGCTAGAGAAGAAAGAGAGAAGGAGATAGGGAGGGAGACAGAGACAGAAACAGAAACAGAGAGAGACAGAGAGACACGAGGAGGGAGAGGAAAAAGAGAAAGAGAGGGAAGGGTAGAGGGAGAAAGAGAGAGAGGGAGAGCAGGAGGGAGATAGACAGAGACAGACAGATAGACAGAGGGAGGGCAAGAAAAAGAGAAGGGAGAGAGAGAAGGATTAAGGGAGTAGAGAGGGAGGGAGGAAGAGAGACAGAGGAAGAGAGACAGAGAAGGGGAAAGGGAGAAAAAGAGAAGGGAGAAAGGGAAGGCTAGAGGGAAAAAGAGAGAGGAAGGGAGGAAGAGAGAGGGAATAAGAGAGAGAGAGAAGGGGAGGGAGGAAAAAAGAGAAAGGAGAGAGGAAAGGGTAGAGAGAGAAAGAAAAGAGAGGGGAAAGAGGGAGGGAGATGGAGACAGAGAGAGATGGAGAGGAAGAGGGAGAGAAAAAGAGAAGGGAGAAAGGGAAGAGGAGAGAGAGAGAGAGAGAGAGATTCTGTTTATTGGAACATTAACATTCAGTCCCACACCCCTCCAGGAAGTATTACAAGATGGATTACCCAGGTTAGCCTATCATTCACCAGCAGGACTTCTGGCAGCTAAGGTGTAGGCCAAGCTCATGGCGGCAGGCATTTGTCCCAGGAAATACAGCCTTTTTTTTTTCAAAAATTCAGCAGCCATGTCACTCATTTGCAAGGAAGCTTTGCTAACAATCTGGCAGAAGAGTCCTGTGTGCTTTGTTTTTTAAGGAGTCCCTGTAGATTTAGAGCAGTTTGATCATGAAAATGCTCAGCCTCAAGAAATGGGCTTTCTCATTAGCTCAGCTCAGCATTCCTGTAGAGCAGGGTTCTTAAACTGGGGCCCATGGATAGATTACAGGGAAACTGTAAACTTGGATGGGGGGGGGGGAACCCTCCATCTTCATCATCACAAATCTCTAACTGAAAATGAGGTTTTCCTTCAATTTTTTTAAAAATGATACATTCTGAGGAAGAGTCTGTTGGCTCCATCAGACCACCTGGGGGTCCACAACATTCAAGAAGTTAAGAACTCCTGATCTAAAAGATGGACTTGATACACCTCTGTGCTTTAGAAGCTAAACAGATCTAAATGTCGTATGAGCCATTTATCTAGGAAACTTTAGTTGATCACGTTTCTAACCAGCTAATATGGGAAGAGGAACAGATTTGAATTTAAAAGCCAGTGGGGTATTGTCTGACCTCTTCCCCTAAGAGAGATGGGGGCACACCCAGGGGAGTGGGAAGGCCAGAAGGGGTATAGTGGAAAGCATGATGAACTTAGAAAGTTGCAAGACCTGAGTTCAAGTCTAGCCCTGCTGCTTACTAGCTGGGCGAGCCTGGTCAAGTTACTTTGTGTCTCAGTGCCTCAGTTTCCTCATCTGTAAAATAAAGAGTTGTACATCCTGACAGGTGTTGGACTCCAGGTTTACATTTTTGGATATGGTAACAGTTGGATTCCTTTTGCTTGATTATTCATTTGATTCAAGGTTTGCTTGTTTTTTTTTCTTTCTCTAGATTTTTAATGGAGAATAGGTATAGGAAAAGGGAAGTTAGTAATACTAACATCAAGAAAGACTACTAAAGCATTTTTCAAATGCATAGAAGGAAACAGAAGAAAGTTTAGAAGAAAGTACAAATAAGAAGGATATTTCAGAAAGGAAATGTGAAATTTATTATATACTTTTTCCCCAAAAGCAAACTCTATGAAATGGAGATTCCTCAGTTTCAAATGCAATCATCATTTTGTGTTCTGATATATATATATATATATATATATGGAAATTCCCTCTTTTCTTTGGTGTTAAAGATCAGAATAAAAATAAAAACAAAATACAATGAAGGGTCTGGGAAAATGTCTTCCCAGGGCCCTGCCAACCCTGATCATACCATGATCCTTACATTTATTAATCACCAACTATGTGCCCAGCACTGTAGTAGGACTTGAGAGCACAGTAACAAAAAAAAAAAAAAAAAGATACTCTCCCATTCTCCCCACAGTGGTCAAAGTAAAATTCCTAAAGTTCAGGTCTGACCTTATCACTCTTCTATTTAAAAAACTCTCTTGACTATGGGTATGTTACTTAAATATAGTTCCCTCATCTGTAAAATTAAAAGATGAGATTAGACAGCCCCAAAGGTCCCTTTCAGTTCTGCACCTGTGATCCTCTATTTTCTTCCAGCTCAGGAATTCTTAACTTTTTTGGTGTCATGGACCCTTTGGGCAGTTTGGTGAAGCTTATAGACCTTTTGAGCAAAAATGCAGTCCATAGACAACAAGAAGATAAAGGAATGTTTACTGATTCTCCGCCACCATTTTTCCACCACTGTGCTGCCATTACTTTGGAAATGGAAGCTTCTGGAGTTTATACTACTAATATTGCTTTGGAGGACCTACAATCACCACCACACCATGATTTAGCCTTTTGTGAAAATCACCTCAAGAACAGCAATAGATGAAACTGGAAGAAAGACCATGAAGAGATGGAGAACTGAGCCTTGCCAGGATATCTCAAATGAATTGCCATCATCTCTAATGGCAGTAGAGCCACCACATTTTGACTCTTTAATGCCTCGTTCCCTGTTATACCAAATAGAGAAGTACATTCAGGACAATGGATGCTCCTACCTGTGTCAATTTGGGCAGATCACTTCACCTGCCTTGGCCTCAGGTTCTTCATCTGAAAAATGAGGGGGTTGGACTCTACCATCACTCCCAACTCTAAATCTATGAGTCTGTGAGCTCAATTAGACCAAATAGACCAAATATATATAGAATAAATGCATGCTGTAGAGAGAACAAGCAATAACCAGGGGCATACTGGAAATATCCTGTCCTGGCTTGTGAGAGCCAATTGTTAAATTTTTGGTATGATCATTTGCATCTTGGAAACTGGCAAATGTAAGCTAAATCTTGAAATCTTAAAAAAAAAAAAAAAAAAAAAAAGCTTCTTTTTTTGCCCCTGTAGGTCCCTTTCCTTTTCCTTTGACATCTTTATTGTATAGGGATATAGCATTTTATTCCACCAACCCTTTGGGTGTAACCACACCCCACTCCTTCTACAGCAGTGATTCCCAAAGTGGGTGCTACCGCCCCCTGGTGGGTGTTGCAGCAATCCAGGAGGGTGGTGATGGCTACAGGTGCATTTATCTTTCCTATTAACTATTAAATTTTTTTAATTAATGTCCAGGGGGCTAAGTAATATTTTTTTCTGGAAAGGGGGCGGTAGGCCAAAAAAGTTTGGGAACTACTGCTCTACAGGTATGACTTTCCTTTCAAACATAGCAGCCAAAATGGCCACTCCTGCTAAACTTGCTTGCTTCGCCACTCCAGTGTTCACTGCCTCTCATCTCGGGGGAAGCTAACCCCCCCCCCGATTGCTCTTTTCCTCTCATGCATTCCCATTCCTGAAAAAATGTAGTTTGGGAACCCCCCCCCCAGCCAGATTACTCTAGCTGCTCCAACTTGGGTATACAGATCTTCAATAATTGAAATGTGCTTCCCTTCTGGGTGTGCTTTCTTCCTTTGCTAATCTCACCGCATGCATTCAAGTATACAGAATTGGCACAGAATCAAATAAATTCCCAGCTTTTAATATAGTGTCATAGGCATGTCAAGAAAACAAAACAATACCCCTTTAGGAGATAACAGTTCATAACCATTCTCAATACAGCCTTGCAGTCATGAGATGGGAAAGGAGGAAAAAAGAAATGCATAGCTAGCTTACGTTTTCCTCCACCCTGCTGGAGAATGGGTAAAAGCAAGGGAATAGATAAGGCAATTCCAGCATAACAGATCTAGGGCATCCTCCATTTCTTATCAATATTGTGAACTTTTAGGGAGCCTCATTGGTCATGGGGAACAATAAAACAACTGGAGTTCACAAGACCTATGTGAATAAGGCAAGAAAGGAAAATGATGTGTTGGAGGGGATGTGGAAAAATTGGGATGCTAATACACTGTTAGTGGAGCTGTGAACTGGTCTAACCATTCTGGAGAGCAATTTGGAACTATGCCAAGGGTCATAAAAGTGTGATGCCACTACTGGGTCTGTATTCCAAAGAGATCAAAGATAATGGGAAAGGACCTGATTGTACAAGAATATTTATAGCAGTTCTTTTTCTGGTTGCAAAGAAGTGGAAACTAAAGGGATGTCCATCAACTGGGGAGTGGCTGAACAAATTGTAGTTATGTGATTGTAATGGAATAATATTGTGCCATAAGAAATGAAAGGAAGAGAGAAGACAGGGAGGAGAGAGAGAGAGAGAGAGAGAGAGAGAGAGAGAGAGAGAGAGAGAGAGAGAGAGAGAGAGAGAGAGAAACAAAGGAAGGAAGGAAGGAAGGAAGGAAGGAAGGAAGGAAGGAAGGAAGGAAAGAAAATTATTTAAAATTATATTAACATGTAGTCTGGAAAAAAATAATTAAATGGCCGTGAAAAAAAGACTTAAGTGAAACCAAAATTTCTTTGGGGCACCCTGGAAATCCCTCTCATTTCTCTGACCAGAAACAGTCTGACAAGTCCAAAAGTTTCCCACTGATCACTATTTCAAAAGAATCTCTTTTAGTCATGCCACAAAGATCTTGGGCAGTGATAGACATAGCTTAAATAAAATTTAACTCAGAGGCATCCTTCCAAGCCTTACAATTACTGTATGAGAGTATGGGGTCCCAATGCACTCCTGTTCGGCACCTTGTAAAAAAAAAAATTTTTTTTTTCTCTATCTCCCTACTAGACTGTAAGTTCTTTGAAGACAGGGAGAATGTCTTCTTGTCTGTTGCCAAATACAGTGATTATCAGAGAGTAGATGTACCATACACATTAAATGAATGAAAGGAACATATAAATGAAATGAATTAATGAGTGAATAAACACCTTTCTTTGACTCTTCTGGTTTCTCTCCTCTTTGTCCCTTTGGGATAGAAAAGCGAAGCTCCTACAACACAAACCAGAAATTACTTGATTCTTTTCAAATTTATCAACAATTCTTACATTTACTTCACACACAAAAAAATCCCTTTAAGAATATATCTTTCCAGAGGGCAGTTTTAAAAGAGAAAAAAGAAAAGATCTCTAGATGGGAGGTAGCAGTCAAAAAAAATTTTTAATCTCATTTTTGACTGAAGAATAAGCTTGCAATTCATCCTTGAAGTTAATCTTTTTCTATTACCAAAAGAGAAGCTTGGCTTTGCAGCCTAGCATTTTATAGCATTTATTTTATATATTAAAATATTTACAGTTCTTTATAATTCGGGAGAATAACAGAAGAGCAGTGCCTACCATTTGGTAGCTAAATGAACCATAGGACATCTTCCATTCTGCATTGAAAGTGGGATTAATATATAGTTCAGAGCAATTGACTGGGAGCTCATTCAATCATTTATAGTGTACTCATTATACCTTTCATCTTTTCAAGAAATACAAGAATGAAAGTGCCTCTACGTGGCCCTACAGGAAGACAGTGGTCTTTCATCATCCCCTTTATGATTCTTTTTAAAAATGGCACATGGGGAGGGACAAAGCCAAGGTTTAAAAAATGCCTACTCCAACCCCCCCCCCAAAAAAAATCCTTCACCTCATCAAAACTTCAGGTTTCTATGTTCTTTCAGTAGCCCTCTGCTAAAAGTGGGCTTTCTATCTGAAATGAGGATGAGGGGAGGAAGAAGCAGATTTCTCTGAATTCATAATGATAGCTTACCTAGAATGGTATGATAGAAATGCAGATCCATTCATTTCCACATTTATTAAGTGCCTATCAGCCAATGAGCATTTATTAAACACCTCCTGGGTGCCAGATCATGTGCTAAGTACTGGGAATAGGAATACAAAAAAATAATAGTAATAAAACAGTACTTGCCCATAGGTAGCTAATATCCTACTGGGTTGCAACAGGTACACAGAAAACTAAATGCAAGGTGTGCACTTTGTGATTCAAATTTCCAAGGGTCCAGAACACATACAGTGTAGGATGTGAGGCAAGGGAAGTGGAGGTCAGAAAAACTAGAAAAAAAAAACCTGTAGTGGTGCTTTTTAAGAAGCTAAGGGAGGCTTTGAGGCAGAGGGAAGGAAGGAGAGCATTCCAGGCATGGGCAGAGAGACAGACAAGGAAGATGAAATACCACGCATGTACCGAGAACTTTTACTGGAAGAGAGCATGCAAGGGACAGCTGCCATTAGATGAAGTTGATGTATTGGTTAGTTTTGCTAGATATTGGAGGGGTTTCTTCCTTCTCTTGCCTTCTGTCTTTTTTATTCCCTCATATAAGGAATGAATCTTTGGAGAAAGATAGGTATATGCAGGGTATCCTACTGCAATTTCAAACTTTAATAGCTTAAGATTGCACTAAGACTTTGGGGACAACTCATACTGGGCAATCAAGGCAATGTAAAAAAATCTATATAGAAAATAACATAAAAACTTGTAAGAAAAAGATAAGAGAGAAGGAAAGAGAGATACTTCTGGATTTGAAATGAGAGAATGTGGCTTCTGCTACCTAGAATCCCAATGACCTTGGTTAAATCATTGCTCCCCTCTCCCAGGCTCTATTGCCTCATCTCTAAAGTCAGAGAGTCAGGCTCGATGACCTGCAAGACCAGTTACAGCCTTAAAAGTCCCATGATGAAGGTTCACACTCTTTTTTTTTTCCTTAAAAAAAAAAGTCCCATAATGATCTTGGGCTGTGTGACCCTGGCCAAGTCATTTAACCCCATTTGCTTATCCTTCTTACCCTTCTTAAAGTTGTTATTAAAACAAAAAGTAAAGTTGTTCTTTTAAGTCCCATGATGCCTTTGAGATCTCATTTGATCATCAGGACCATCCTGTGAGATAGGAAGTACAAGTTGCCATTAGCTCCATTTTACAATTGATGAAACTGATGTAGAGAATTTCAGTCATGGCAGAACCAGTCCAGGGGTCTCTCCACCACCCCACACTGCCTCTTTCTCTGTACCTAGGTGCAGGAGAAAACACCTTCTCTTAGAAAAGAGCAGGTTCATTGGAGCCATCCTGAAGCTGCCTGAGCCTCTTGATAGGTAGGTAGTGAGCAACCCCACTGAACATCAGAAAGAATGTTGTTTCTGTCATTTGTGGTTCATAAAGGAATCTTAAGGCACAAGGAATACTTGGAGACCAAGCCACGAGAGTGCATCCATCCCTCTCCAAGGCAACAAAAGCTGTTTGATAAAAAAATAAATAAATGAATTTTTAAAAAGCTGCTTTGGCACCAGGTTTCCAGGATGTTGTGATAGCCTAGTAAAAACGACTCCGGTTCTGGGCTCCATGTATCAAAAGGCTTTTTATCCTCCTGATATATGTGCATTTTCAATAAAGGGCTGGTAGCACAGTTTAGCACAAAGGTATTTTCAGTCCCAAGAGCTGGAATGTCAAAGTGCTCCCAGCACTCTGAATGCCTCTGATGTCTTCTGGGCAATGACTTCCATTTGTCCTTTTATCACTGCAGCCCTGATAAGTTTCTGAATCTGCCAGGTGAGAAAGGAGAGAGATACCCAAATCTAAGTGGTTAGTGGCTCTATCTGGAACTGCCCCACTCCCACCAAATCCAATTCAGAACTAAATTTCGTTTTAGAAACAACTCTATTGGCGCAATGCTTGTTAAGTGGCTACTCCCTGCAAGGTGCTATGACAGACTTTAGACAAAGCTGAACAATCCCTGCCCTCCAGGAACTTATGTTCTGCTGAGGGACTCAGGGGAGAGGGAAGGAGGTGGCACCTAAGCAGAGCCTGGAAAGGAACAAAGGATTCCATGATTCATAGGTGAGGAGGGAGAGCATTCCAGGTATAGGGGACAGCCAGTGTAAAGGAGAAGCAGGAGATGAAATGTTGTTTGCTAAGACCAACCAGTAGACCATTTGGACTAGAGTATAGAAAGCATGTGGTGCAGTCATTTGAAATAAGTCTGATCCAGCAGTTGTTTTTCTTCTGCATTTCTGCTTCCACAGTTCTTTCTCTGGATGTGGATAGCATTCTTTCTCCTAAGTCCCTCAGAATTATCCTGGATCATTGCATTGTTGCTAGTAGAGAAGTCCATTACATTCGATTGTGCCACAGTGTAACCTTCTCTGTGTATAAGGTTCTCCTGGTTCTGCTCCTTTCACTCTGCATCAATTCCTGGAGGTTGTTCCAATTTACATGGAATTCCTCCAGTTCATTATTCCTTTGAGCACAATAGTATTCCATCACCAACAGATATCACAACTTGTTCAGCCATTCCCCAATTAAAGGGCATCTCTTCATTTTCCAATTTTTTGCCACCACAGAGCGCAGCTATAAATATTTTTGTACAAGTCTTTTTCCTTGTGATCTCTTTGGGGTATGAACCCAGTAGTGGTGTGGCTGGATCAAAGAAAGCCAAAGATTTTAAATGCCAAACAGTGAAGTTTGCATTTCATCCTAAGGGAAATAGGGAGCCACAAGCTTCAAGCCAGTTTCAAAGCAATATTAGTTAGAATTAAAATTTGGTCCACTTGGAATCACAAATATTTAGAAGACTTAGAACAGGAAATTAAAGGTGTACCGGAAGCAAAAATGTATTTGCAATCAGAAAGCATGTGCTCAAATGCTAGCTGCTCTATAGATAACCTTTAGTAAATCATTTAAAAGTTCAGCCGCCATTTTCCTCATCTATAATGGATGAAGGGCTGGGGAAATCAAGGATTCAGTAAAAAGAGTATTTGCTCTGAAATCAGAAGAGCAGAGGATGGGGAACTTAGGTACATCTTGTGCATAGCTTCTCCCCTCTCCCCAGCATCCTCAAGCATCTAATGGAAGCCCTGGAGAAACATATTGCAATTGTACATACCCTCTTCCATGTAACTAAAGAGATGGCAGCACTTCTCAACTATGTGGACCCCAAAAAGGATAGAGTTTCATGAGCCAGACTGCTGAAAAGAGGAAGAGGGACTTGGGGAATAATGCCAAGTTCCAAGACCTCCAGTCAAGCCTCCTAGAAAGAAGAGAGGAGAGTGGGATTCCTGACCATTGTTGAATTCTAGGACCTAAAAGTTCTTGATCAGAGCCAACCATCTTGGAAAGAATAAATTCATACAAGTGGCCCCAGGGAAAAAGAAGAAGCAAGGGACTGAGCCAAATATGGAGGAGCAAAAACACGGACTTTCTTTTCTGTTACAGCCCTGAGTAGTTTGAATGGTACAAATACTAAGGGGAGACATCCTCTGTGGCCTAGCAAGCACAATCTGGAGGGAGTCTGAGACCTTAGGAAACTACTATAAGATTGGAGACCTATATCAGTCCCTGTCTCCATGGACAGGTGCAAGAACTCACTTAAACATCCAGGAGTTGCTCTCTAGGGTTTCCCCTCTGAGGAGAGCCCAAATCAAAAGGTGATACTGTAAGTCTCACAACAGTATTGCTAAAAAATCTGTAGGATCATAGAGTCACAGAATTCAATTTGGAAGGAATATATTTACTTTCTATTTACCCATATTGAATGTCTTCTTATTAGATTATTTTTTAAATGTCGCTTATTAGAATTTCACTTTATTAGTCCCAGGGGGGACTCTTACAAATAGGTAAAAAATTTTATCAGTTTTTTGCAGGCTATTGTTGATACTTTGCAATTTTTATATTTTGTCTATGAGGAGAAATAAAGTCTGTCCTATACTTTATTTGCACTGTTATCTTGAGTGCTTGCACAGGAACTGGGGTCACTTTTACCCACATCTGTAGAGACCTAGATACAAGCTATATTTTGTGGTTCCCAGAACAACCATGGGTGGGACAAAATGAGCCAAAGACAGTGATGTGGGATTCAACTTAGTCTGCGTAAATCCTAGGATGTTTGGTCAAGAGTTACACAACCTGTATGATCTGGATATGTCACTTAGTTTCTCTGATTCTCAACTTCATCTGTAGTATGGGCACAATAATTCCCCTCCATGTAGGATTATCTTGAGAAGAGGATTCTGTAAAAGTGAATGGTCCTTATCAGATCACTGACATCCTTTAAAAGATGATGGGACTTGAACATTACCTTTGATTATTTATTCAGTGTTCGATAATCTGATTTTCTCAACAGTGGCTGCCCATTTGCCCTGGATTCTCTAGGACACAGTAGTCTAATTTTTCTCTTCAAATAGCACATCGATGGGGCAGCTGCGTAGCTCAATGGATTGAGAGCCAGGCCTAGAGACAGGAGGTCCTAGGTTCAAATCCAGCCTCAGACACTTCCCAGCTGTGTGACCCTGGGCAAGTCACTTGATCCCCATTGCCCACCCTTACCACTCTTCCATCTAGGAGCCAATACACAGAAGTTAAGGGTTTAAAAAAAAAAGAAAAAAAAAAACAAATAGCACATCGGCTCCTTGAAGGCAAGAACTGTTTCATATGTTTGTTCTGTATCCAGAGTACCCAGCACTATGCCTAGCACATAGTAGGTGCTTAATGAATGTTTGTTGGTTGATTAATTGATTTATTCATAAAAAATAGATCCCTGAGAAGCCGTGAGTCTACTTTAAACTAGCAAGTTCTGGGTCAAACCCAATTTTCAGACAGACCTCCACTCATCATGTCTTCCTGACATTTGGTGGGGGGGAGGGAGGGGGAGATTTCCTCCTTCATAACCACTTTATCCTCCACCCAAGTCTCAGATGCCTCCTTAAATACAGAGGTGAGCCTAGACTGTCACAGACTAGACCAACTGAGCTCAAATTCCAGTTAGTCTTACCATGCTAGAAAGATTTCCAGGCCAGGCTCAGGACCAGTCTGGTGCCTCCCATCAAACATCCAGATGGGGTGACTTCAGAGGGGCTCACTCCCAGGCTGGGCAATAGGAGATTCTATTTCTTCTGCCATGACTCAAGACGAGCCTTGACAAAGCAGAGGAGGGCTGGCAGCCAGCATCAGCTAGGTGTGCTTACATCAGGGAAATCAGGGATCCATGAAGTTTCGCCATTACATGGAAATTTCCATCATTTGCAATCTGCTCTTCTTATTTAATGTATATTTATATAGTCTTCAACCAGATTGTTTAAAAAAAAAAAGAAAGTCTGGACATTTTTAAAAACATCAAGCAGTTCTTCTATACTATATTATAAGGTTCAAATTCACTCTTGGCCATTGTCATCATCTCCTAAATATGTTATAGATTCAACAGAAGAGAGAGTTCTAGGCTAAGAAGCAGAAAGACTTGAATCTGAATCCTGGCTAGCTGTAAACATTACTGATGTGATCGTGGGCAAGTCACATAGACTCTCTTGGTCTCAGTTTCCTCATCAATGAAATGGAGATGATGATAATACCTGTATTAATTACTTTGGAATTTCAATCTAAAAGAATCTCAGAAGTCATCTTCCCCAACTCATGCCTGAACAAAAATTCTCTCTACCACAGAATAATTGGCTTTTGGATCCCCTTTTAAATCTTTTAAAATGTTTACCTGAGCCTTACAGAAGGTCCCAGGAAGTAAGGACTCAAGCAATTATCACCAGTAAATTGCAAATGACAGAAATTATTTTATCGATGGGTAAATGACTAGTGACTTTCCAGTGTCCAGTAATGTCACCAGTGCCAGAGTCAGGATTTGAACCTGAGGCTCTCAAAACTCAAATCTAACATTTTGTGTCTCATCTATAAAAATGTTTTGAGCTTAAAGCAAACGGCAATCATCCTTGTTATCCTCATTGCCAATGTCATTACAATCACCATGACATGGGGGAAATCTCTGATCTGGAAAACCTGCCTACAGCAGGCTTGAAGCCTCACTCTGGGGTGTGAAGGAGTAGGGCTAGAGTTGAGATTTTGCTGACATTGGGAGTTCACAGTGAAGGTGGCTTCCTACTCCTGCAATGGATAGTCTTAGAGAGGACCTGGAGGACCAAGAAGCTATATGACTGGCTCAGAGTGATTCAAGCAGTATGTGTCAGAGGTAGGACTGAAACTGAAGTCATGCTCCCTCTCTTCAATATCCTAAACAAAATATAGTCAGGTTCCAATTCATGGAAATAATCCCCTGAAGGGATTGTATGAATCCAAATTCACATTATTCAAAATTACAATTATGTAAAAAATGGTCATTGGTTCCAGCCCAGTGGAAATATGTGGTATGAATTTGAAAAATGTAATCAGTTTACCAGATCCATTATTTGCATTAATGGGACCTAACTTTAGTCAACAGCATAGAGAGCCCCCAGTAAAAAAGTCCCTCTCTTCATACAAATCAACCCCTTCTCTATAACACAGTCAGAGAGTTGCCTAGAGCAGAGTTGTCAAATTATTGTTGTTCAGTTGTTTCTAATTCTCTGTGACCCTATTTGAGGTTTTCTTGGCAGAGATACTGAAGTTGTTTGCCATTTCCTTCTCCAGCTCATTTTACAGATGAGGAAACTGAGGCAAACAGGATTAAGTGACTTGCCCAAGGTTATAGAGAAAAAATACTGGAGTGGTTTGCCATTTCCTTCTCCAGCTCATTTTACATATGAGGAAACTGAGGCAGGCAGAGTTAAGTGATATGCCCAGAGTCACACAGTAAAAATACTGAGGTGGTTTGCCATTTCCTTTTCCAGCTCATTTATAGATGAGGAAACTAAGGCAGACAGAGTTTAAGTGGCATACCCAGAGTCACACAGCAAAAATACTGAGGTGGTTTGCCATTTCCTTCTCCAGCTCATTTTACAGATGAGGAAACTGAGGCAGACAGAGATAAGTGATTTGCCCAGGGACACACAACTAGGAAGTGTCTGAAGTCAAATTTGAACATAGGAAGAAGAGCATTCCTGACTTCACCCAAGTGCTAAATCCATTGTGCCATCTCGCTGCCCAAAGCTGTCAAAAACAACACCCAAAATTACCCCGAGGTAGAGAATTAGGGTCAAAGGTAGAGGCTAGAACCAAATCAAAGTGTAATTGGGAAATGTTTAACAAAATAAATAACAATGCAATATGACAATGTTATTTTGTGATTTTCACAGGGAACCATTTCTATACTGACCTAGAGACACTAAGGACTTTGTCCAGGTTGCACCGTCAAATACATGTCAAAGGCAGAACCTGAACCCAGTTCTTCCTGGCTCCAAGACCCATTCTCTAGTCCCTGTATTACATTGCCTCTAATGAACAAAATGAAAATGGCAAGTATTTCAAGGATGGAAACTGTATAAAGTTTGATAATTCTATCAGACTCTTTGCTTAAGGCAGTTTAGCATTTATTAAGAGCTTCCTGAATGCAAAACACTGGACTAAATTCTTCAGGGTAGCTGCAAAGATAAAAGAAATATTGAAATCACAGGATGGAATTCATTGTATCTGCTCTGAGAAAGGCATTCTTCTTCCTTTGCCTCCCTGAGCCATCATTTCACGGCTGCCATACCCCTCCAAAAAAGTACAAATGGGCTCCTTAAAATATGTAATTTTCCACATTTTTTAAAATTACCATTAGCCAAGCACCATCATAAAATCCCCAGCCTTCTCAGGTAAGTGCAACGGGAGCCCACATCTCATGGGCATAAGGGGAGAAAAGAGGTGAGCATTCTCTTAGCCTTAGTTAATGAAAGCAACTGAGCCAGCCAGGCCAGCTCTTAATAAATATAATTTACAAGAAAAGGGGGAAAAATAGAAATGGAGGGGGGGAGGTAGAAGCAGCAGCCACCCATGGATGTTTTAAAACAATTATTTTCCTG
The DNA here is from genome assembly GCF_016433145.1 of Gracilinanus agilis. Lineage (NCBI taxonomy): Eukaryota > Metazoa > Chordata > Mammalia > Didelphimorphia > Didelphidae > Gracilinanus > Gracilinanus agilis. Next base: position 672,681,337 of record NC_058132.1, on the reverse strand, counting down.
TCTCCTTGAAGAAAACTGTTTTCATTACATTAGGATCATAAGCAATTCAAAATTGTATTTGGGGCTAATTGCAAACATTTTAATTGTAAAGAGCTCTGATTTAAATGATACATTTTCTGTGCAAATAACATGAGTGACTAATCAACTGTGTACAGTCAGAATTGTGGCCGGGATGCTTGTTTTGATTGGGCCATTTGTCTGATTCTTCTGCGGCTTGGGATTTGAGTTGGAATTGGCTAATTATAAATGGAAGGAGTCCATAGAATAATGCTTCAACCTCGGAAGAGAGGCACTCTATCTAATTATTTTGCTGTTCTTTTCAGGACGTGGTAGAATGAATGACCTGGGTTTGAGCCTCCTCAGGCCACTGTTAGTTTTGCAAAATTCTCCTTTTTTTTTGCTTAATTTGAATAGAGCTAATGGCATATGTGTAGAATAACAATAACTATTATTATTGTTGTTGTTGCTGCTGTTATTATTATTATTATTATTATTTATTATTATAGCAGCAGCTAGGTTATGCAATGGATTGTCAGGAATACCTGAGTTCCAATCCAGACTCAGACACTTAACCAGCTGTGTGACCCTGGGCAAAGTCAGTTAAACTTTGTTTGCCTCAGTTTCCTCAATTGTGAAATGGGGATAATAGCAGGACCTAACACCAAGGGTTGTTGTGAGGATCAAATGAGAGAGTATTTGTAAAATGCCCATGATAGGCACTCAATAAATGCTTGCTTTCTTCATCATCATCACAGAATAGGACTGGCCCTGTGATTTCACTGGCATAGGGAACTCCCAGTTGAGAAAACTCCCTCTCCCAAGGCAGGTAACACTTTCTCTAAAATGTGTCTCCTAATAGAATTGCCTTGAGCAGTGGAGTCAAACTCCTGTGGAAACACTGATAGGGATCTCTGTTAACTACATGCTGAATTTCAAAATGGCAACACATTAAAATCAGATAAGAGTTACATTTTCTTCGGATTGGCACCACAACAGAGAGTGTTGTGGACAGTATACACCAGCCTTGAGAAGTTCAAACACTTGCCCAGAGTCAGACAATTGAAGTCATAGGTAGGACCTGAACCCATGTCTTTGTGTTTTCCTGTTGTCCACCATGCCATGCTGCCTGATGAGAATAATAATAATAGTGAAGCACATAGATCATTGGATGCATTATTGAAGTAGATACTAATGGTATAGGTGGGGGAAGGGGTTCCAGACCTCTTGATTTCACAGATATTGGGGAACTCCCAGTGTGGAACTCCAATTCACTGGAGTAGATTGACAACAAGGTTAATGGGCTTGCCAAGGATCACAAAGTAAATGTGTGAGGCAAAATCTGATCCCAAATCTTCCTAATTCAAAAGTCTAGTACTCTCCTTACCACCCCATGAATGCCTACGTGGGCATGTGTATCTATAGAGATGTCCCCAAATCACTGAAACTCAGGAAAGACCAGGTTGAAATCCTCTCTCTCTGACACCCAGTGGCTGTGTGCTCCTAGGCAAGTCACCTAACAGCCCAAGACCCCAGCAAGCTCTTAAAATACTAAAATCTGCAGAATAGTTGCAGACCAAATTATGTGTGTGGATGTCTGTGCATATATGTGGCATATATATGTTATACACATAAATATACATATAGTATAATATAAAGATAGGTAGCTATAGAGATTAAGAGATAGTAAGAGATCAATAGATAGAGACCAATGAGACAGATAGAGATAGATGATATAGAATGACAGAGAGATAAGATAGAAAGAGAATGAGGTAGCCTGTTAGAGAGAGAGAGAAAGAAAGAAAGAAACAAACAAACAAACAAACAAAGATGATAGATAAAAAGATGGATAGATAGATAGATAGATAGATAGATAGATAGATAGATAGATAGATAGATAGGTAGATAGATAGATGATAGGTAGATAGACAGAAAGACCACCAAACAGAGAAAGAGAGAGAGAGAAGGAGAGAGAGAGAGAGAGAGAGAGAGAGAGAGAGAGAGAGAGAGAGAGAGAGAGAGAGAGAGAGAGAGAGAGAGAGAGAATTCTCCATAGACCGAATCTCCATTGGCTCATTTTGCCCACCTCAAAAATATTTTGCCCTGAAAGCCTCAAAAAATATTCAAGGCTCTCATAGGAAACTCTTAATTGGGGCAAAATGATCCAATTGAGAGTCAAGCTTTCCCCACAAGATTTAACCCAGGCCACACAAGCCCAAACTGGGGATGATGAGCCATGGTTTCCATTAGCAATGCAACCCTGGGCATGTCAGTTAACCACCTTAAATCTTCAATTCCTCATAGAGCAATAGAGACAAAACCTGCTCAGGGCTGTTGTGAGTTTGTAAGTCTTCATGAGCTAAAGAAGTGGGAGTTGTCATGATTAGCCAGCCCACTTCAGAGACCATAACACCTCCATGGAAGTCACATTTATTTGTATTGATGCATATACATAAGCAGAGATATCTATAATACCCACATACATATGCATACTATTCCTCCTGAAGTCATTGTCTTCACAGCATAAAACTGATTTTGTTTTCTTTGAGAAAAGCCAAGGAGATTCTAAGTACCATCCATAACATATGGAGGACTCGGATGACTGCAATGTATCTATAATCCATTGTTCTTTTCTTTTTGACAAGCTGAATAATCCACTCACTATTTCTCCAAAGGCTAAATGGAGCCTTTAAAAAGCGGAATTCACAATTGGAAGATAGGAATTGTAAGTGCTTACATCTCCAACGAGGGAGCAGGCACCTTGTTGATGTGTCTTGAGAAGGAAACACTCAGACCTAAGCTTGCTTTGGGAGGTGGGAGATGGGCGGTAGATGGGGAGTTGTTCTTTTGTGTTTTGCCTGTACATTAAGCACACACCTTCGCATTCCTGCCCCTTTATGTGATCCCATTGCTGCATAGATGAATGGCAATCTATTTTACTTCCAAGTTTTTGCTGACAAACAGAATACCTACAAAGCTGTTGCTTATTTGAATAATCATGAGTTTATTTTGGAGCAAGACTGATGGAGGTTTTTTCCCTTCTTCTTGGAATTGTTCTGCATTCTCTCCCCTAGATTCTCTGGTGGGGGGCTGTTGTTGTTTTTTTTTTTAATGTATTTATTCAGAACTTCATTTTGATTTAATAGAAAAATGTTACTTATAGCGGCCATGTGGAATACTCATTTTTCCCTCATGCAAACATGTACTGTATAAATGCCACAGCCTCTGTTTCCTCCAGCATTCTTTGAAGACAAGGAGGGAAACAAAAACTTGCCTGAGATTAATTTCTGGCTCGTGCTTTTCTTTTAAAATGGCTGTTTTTCATTGCCATTTAAAGAGGGCCTTGTGATCAATTCCCATTCCCAGCATGCATGACTGAATGAAGGCGCTCTGGCATGTCGGCTCCACACATGTAAAGTAATTGAACCCCAAAGGAAATGGGACAGAAATTCTTTATGTTTTCATTTGTGCCTTTCCTTCTTTCTTTTCCTTTTTTCTTTCTTTCTTGTTTTCCTCTCATTAAAGTTTTCCCAGGAATGTGTTAAGAAATGCAAATAATTTGGGAAACCCAGGTAAATTAATTGAACCCCAAAGGAAATAGGACAGAATTTTTTTATATTTTCAACTATGCCTTTTCTTCCTTTTTTTAAATTTTCCTTTCTCATTCTCCCCTTTCTTTCTGCTCACCAGAGCTTTTTTCAAAAATGTCCTTAGAAATGGAAATGATTTGGGAAACCCAGGAGGCCTCTTTTTTTTTTTCTTACATGGAACGACAAAGACATTTGTTTGTGTCTTTCAGGTTGGGCTAATTGAAGACTTTCTATACCAATTAGAGGATAGTTTCTTAAAAACCAAAAAACTGAGAACAGCCAGGAGGCAGAAAATGAAGATGAAGCGGCTGCAGAGTGTACAGCAATGCTAGAACCTGGAATCAGGAGCCCCTTCCTCCCCATAGGCTCCCAACCACAACATCCCCAAGGAAGAGGTATAGACATCCAGGCAGGAAGACTTTGACAGCTGGGACGACAAAGGCCTGCCTTCGGATGAATGAGGTGGCTCTTCCCTCTCGCTCGTCTTGAGCAAGGAGATTCCACACTTCATTAGTCTCGGCTGGCAGAAATAAATGTTCTCAGAAAGTTTAACTTGGTTCTTGTTCACATCTGTCTTGTTTATTTAAATAGCTTAGAGAATAACCATGGCCAGAACTCTCTCACCCACTGTGCCCTTTCTGAAGTATGGCGGACCTTCCCTAGTGTGCTCACAGAGCCCTGCTAGGCCCATAGAGTTAATCATTAAAAGTCACTTACATCACATATAGGATCACATATTTAGAGCTGGAAGGGACATTTAAGGCCATCAAATCCCCCTTCTCCCCTACCCCATTTTACCTATGTGAAAACTGAGCTACACAGAGGTTAAATATCTAGCACTTAAGTAACATTTTTGGTTTGTAAATATCTTTATGTGTATTTTCTCATTTAAGTGACTTGCTAGGGGTCACCTAGATAGTAAGTAATATTTGAACGCAGGTCTTTCCAGTGCTGTCTCTTATTATACCATGCTCCCTCTCTTCATATATGAATAGACAGCACAGAAGCAAATTAAAAGTTCAGCCTCTGAAACATACTAGCTGGAAGACCCTGGAGAAGTCATTTCACTTCTCCACACTCTAAAGTCCAGACCCCCTCTCTAAGGGGATCAGTTCGAGAAGATGCCAAGTTACATTAGCAGAAGAAGTTTCATCACCTCAAAGTTCTCCATGCCAAAAAAATCCCAGGTCTAGTCTCTACCCATCAATGGCCACATGAAAGTAATAGGGCATTATGGAAAGAACATAGGGCTTAGAACCAGGAAAACCCAAGTTCAAGACCTACCTCTGACTCTTGCTAATTAGATGATCCTGGGTGGTTCATTTTATTGGATCAGCCTCTTAGAGCACCGACCAAGGACCTAGATTCTAAGGTCAGTTATGCCAATTATAGGTTGTGTGATCCCAAGCAAATCACTTCACCTGAAAAAAACTCAGTTTCCTCACCTGTAAAATGAAAGAGTTTAAAACTGTTTCTTCTCAGGTTCCTTTGAGTTGTAAATCTATGACCTATTAAGGCATAGACTTGTGGCATCTTCATAGACAGGGTTCATTCTCTCACCTTATCAAAATCAGAAGTAGTTAGCATGTTCCTTTGTGTTATTGTTGGTCAGTCATTTTCAACTGAATCTGACTAATTGAGGTTTTCTATTTTATTATAAAGATATTTTATGACATTTTATTTTACCAGTTACATGTAATAAGAAATTTCCACATAAGTTTCCCAATGTTATATGATCAAAATTGTCTCCCTCCCTTCTCCCCCACTCCTGGAGCTGGAAAACAATTCCATCTGAGTTATGCATGTATAATCATGCAAGACACTTCCAAATTGACCCTTTTTATAAAAAAAAGTAATCATACAAAACCAAAACCTCCAAACAAAAACCCATATTTGGGGTTTTCTTGGCAAAAGCCTAGAGAGAAGGGTTTGCCCATTGTAACACGGCTAGTAAATGACAAAGTCAGGATTCAAACTCAAATCCATCTCAAAATCTAGTACTTTTTCTACTGTACCATATGAGTGGTAGGTAATAAGAATAATACTGGTAAAAAAAACTAAATCAAAAATAGTGGGAATAACTCAGTTATAAACCCAGATGCTATTCAGGACCAGAAGATATCAAAATTAGTTTGGGAAAGGACAAGTCCTGGAAAGTAAAAATAGTAAAATAGAGGGAGGAGTAGTCAATGACATATGCAAAGAAATTTTTAGAATACAACTAACTATAAATCAATGCCAGGACAGGGAGCTAGGTGGCTCAGTGGGTGGAGATCCGGGCCTAGAAACAGAGGTCCTAGGTTCAAATCTGGCCTCAGACACTTCTTACCTGTGTGACCCTGGGCAAGTCACTTAACTCCCATTGCCTAGCCTTCGCCCCTCTTCTGCCTTGGAAAAGAATGCACAGTATTGATTCTAAAAGGGAAGGGAAGAGTTTTTTTAATTAAAAAATGGGTAAACTAATCAATGAAATTATGCACAAAAATGTATATGTAGAGAATATAGGTTCTATCCGTGACTCTGCTACTAATTGTGTGATCTTGGGTAAGTCAGTTCATTTCTGTGAATCTCAGATTTCTCAAGTGTAAAGAGAGATAATTAGACTAGATGATCCCTAAAGTCCCTTCTTGCTCTAACAAATGTTCTCTAATTATCTGGCTCCTCAGGGAGTTAATGAGTAGACAAAAGGAATAAAATTGCTCAATTTATTCCACTATATAGGGTTCACTAAAATGTCTTCCTGCCCTCAAGACCCACATATCAGCAGACAATTTCCTTCGGGGCAAATCCTCTTTAATCCCAGCAGAAGGCTAGCTTCTGAGAGACTCATGCTTTATGGGGATATCGATTCTGGAGGTGGAAGTGGGACGGTGATGATGGCAACTTTTGTTAAACCAGCCCAAGTTATCACAGCACACTTGCTCACTTCAAAAGTGTCTCCATGGCCAAGTGATTACCAACAGATCCCAACAGATCAGCACCATAACCAAATTCCAACAAATACCTTGGACAGCTCCTTGGACTGTGTTTCATTGGGCTTTCTGCCCTGAATTCAGACTAGTTATACTTACTCAGAACTGCTGTTCTCTGGATCGTAAGTTGACTTCTCATTCTTGAACTCAAATATTATATAGCCCTAAAAGAAAATGAAGGTAGAGAAGGAGCTATGAATGTGGAATATTGCCCTAGCTTTCAAACTTGGTTTTTCTGTCAGTTGATCCATTTTGTTTCTTTTTTTTTTTTTAATTCTCTGTTCAAAGAATGATTCTCTGGAACTGGGACTGGGACTGGAAAGGGATATATTTGGAAAAGTAGGTGATGTAAAAGCAAAATGTATCAATAAAAAGCTTTTTAATAAAATAATAAAGATCATTACTTCAACAGTAGTTTCCCCCTCTCTAAAAATAAAAATAAAAAAATAGGTTTTGAATTATATGAATATCTTTTTATTATGTGGCTTTTAAATTTTACAGATCAACCTATGGAAAGCTAAATGATCTCATTTTTACATTTTTAAAGAAAGAAAAAAGTTCAGCTTAACCATTGTAAGTCATAGAAAAAAAAAGATTATTTAATTGATTATTTTATGTTCCTCTGAAACCTAATCTATGTTATACCTTATTTTAGCAATTGTTTATGCCCAAGTAGCTTCCAGAAAACAATTTGTTTTCCTCTTTCATTTTTTCTTAGGATAAGGATGTTAAAGTTAACGGCTCACCTCCCCCTGTGTGAGGACTGTGGGCCACCTGAGTAAGTCACCTACTGTTATTGTTACCTTTTGAAATATTAATGATTTCTCTTAGATCTATAAAGATGATCTCTTTCTTCCCTGCTGCAGCACCAGCTTTAGCAATAAAAAAAAATGGTGCCTACTATTAGTTTTGAACTTCAGGGTTTATTTCTTTTCTCCCATGGAATTCCTAGGTGTTGAAGAAATGACTTTGGTTTTAGACATTGGTTTCAGGATCTCAGAACTGTCTGTCCATTTACAAAGACATTGCCTAAAAAACCCGTTGACATTCAAAAGCTGTCAAATGGCCTTATCTGTTCTTTGAAAAATTAGGGCTGCCTCATCTCACAATGCCTGAAGGTGATATTTGGAAATGGCAATTTTTTTCATTGTTATGAGCAATTTTTCCAAAGTGAAATGCTGGGGATATGTTTTGCCCTGGTTTGGGGACCAGTCAGAATGATATATAATGTGAACCAACAAACAAGCCAAGAAGCAAAGCAGCCCTTTAGGAAGAAAATTGGTCATAATGATAGCTTACATTAATTTATCTTACATCTGGACATGTGTTATCAGATGCCAATATCACTCAGGTGTTACAGTTGAGAAAACAGGGAACCAGAAAGATTAAATGACTCATTAAATTCACACAGGTAGTAACAAAGCTGAGTAGAACAACTCTTTTTGTTCAAATATTGACCAATAGGAAGCCTGGTTGAAATCCTACTTTTGATGTTTACTGGCTATGAAACCTTGGGCAAGGCACTCTCCTCCATGGACAACTAGATCTTATCTACTCAGTGATAGATGGATTGTAATATGCATCACATCTGCAAAAGAGAAAAAACACATTTAAATGTGAAATAAAGTCAATGTGGGGGGCATGAAGTCCAGGAAGGGAGGAATAGAGGGCCTTGCCCTCAGAAGATTCCTACGCTGATGAAACCACAGATTCAGCCCATATTCCTCAAAATATCTGCCAACAGAAAAGAAGGAAGCCAGAAATGATGGGTGGTCCAAGGACAGATATGGAGGCCAGTATCCTGGGTCCCATGACAAAGGGTGTTTTCTAGGAAGATCATGGCCAAAGAGGTCTATAAATCAATAATTCTTATCAGGGGTGAGCACCCTTCATTGCAGTCCTTAAGAGGGATCCCTCAAGATGAGGAACTCTTCTCTCAGATCTATGTCTTGGGCAAGCCTCTTTCCCTCTTGGGGTCTCGGTTTCCTCATCTGTGACTAATGTTCTTTCAAGCTCTAATACTCTGTGACTTTGTAGTTAAGGATAACCATCTACCTGGCATGTGATTATATAATTTTTCAATTATATTGAAAGAATAAAAAGCTTCCATCAAGATGATTTTTTAAAGCACTGGTTATTTCCTCCCCAGCAAAATTTACTTTTATCTTTTAATTTAAAAATATTTAACTTTTAACTCATTATGGGTCTTGAATCTGACTTTTTCTAGACTGGCTGATGGTGGAGAAGGCAAGGACTGAGCCCTTGATGGAAAGGGACACCTCAGACCTTTATCTCCTCCAGAAATGTGACCCAGGAGTATGTAACCCAGTTGTGGTTCTATCTTTGTTGGAGACACAACAGAGTGTCAAAAATTGTCTTTGCTTATAGTTGAAGGAGATGGGAGATGGCTTTGGCCTTGTGTATCTCAAAGTCAGAAAAACAAGTTACAGAGGTCAAAGAGCAAGACCTAGACTAAATTTCCAGAAACTAGGCACTGAGAAGCAAAAATCTAAGGTACCTGATTGATCCAGTCTAGCAGTGGAGGCACAGATTCACTTGTCCATTCTGTTGCATTGGAGAAGGAACTTGGCATGATGGATACCATGTAGAAATTGCTTTAAGTTTGAGTCTACACACTTCCCCCAGGGACCAAGCTGGTATAAGGGAGAGTATGCCCCTCTAGGTATCGAAGGAAAATATATTTCTATGCTTACTGTATCTATCTGGTAAATTTAGCTGCAAGGTGGCAAGTAGATAGAACACTGACTGAACTTAGAGTCAGGAGGACCTGAGTTCAAATTTGACCTCAGACACTTACTTAGTGATACAACTCTAAAAAAGTCACTTATCCTCTGTCTACCTCAGTTTTCTCATTTGTAAAATGGGGATAACAATACCACCTTCCAAGGTTGTAATGATGATAAAATTAGATATTTTTAAAGTAAAACCTTACTCATTTTGGATATTATCTTAATATCCAAATACTAGTTATTTGGGTAGTAAATATTCAAAATGATACTTAATAAAAATCTAAAGGCTAAAAAAAAGCAATTAAGAGATTCCATGGAACATCCAAATTACTTGTTGAACTAGAATAAGGGCCAGCAAATGATACCAACACTGGTATCTAAGAGCTAAGAATAGTTTTTATGAGGGTAGCTGGGTGGCTCAGTGGATTGAGAGCCAGGCCTAGAGACAAGAGATCCTGGGTTCCAATCTGGCCTCAAACACTTCCTAGCTCTGTGACCTGGCAAATCAGTTGAATCTTTTTACCTAACCCTTACTGCTCTTCTGCTGTAGAACCAATACACAGTACTGATTCTAAGATGGAAGGTGAGGGTTTAAAAAAAGAATGGTTTTTACATTTTTAAATAACGTTTTATAATGAATATCAACAGTTCCCAGCCAATGAGGTAATTTCTGTGTGCTAGTTCAGGCCTTCATCACCTCTCTCCTGGAACACCATAATAACTCCTGGAACAATCTCTCAAATTCTCCTGTTTCTCCAATCTAATTTCCATAGAACCTTCCAAATAATCTTCCTACAGCCTAGGTCTCACCATGTTCCTGTCCTGCTCAATAACATTGCATGACTGAAGGATAAGCCACAAAGACTTCAGTTTGGCTCTTGAAGCTCTCCATGATCCAGACAGGTGTTTTCCTATTGAAATAAAGAGAGCCAGAATCCTTTACAAATTCACCTTCCCTGGAAAAGTAGACCCCAATCACCTTGGAATCTGACAGTCATCAATCGGTCAGATAAAGCCAAATGGAGGGTTTGGGAGGATTCTGTTGGTACCAGGGGCTGGAGTTGCTCGAGCTCTCTCTGGCTGCCTGACACAATGCCTGCCTCCCTTCTCTGCCCCACATCAGTTAGACCAGCCTCACTGCAACAGATACTGGAATATCTGAGATAGGGAGAAATCCAAGGAAAGAGGTGGGGAGAATGGGAGACGCCAGGCGCTGTGTTAAGTACTTTGCAATGAGTATCTCATTTGATCCTCACAGAAACCCTCAGGGGGGTGGGTACCATTATTATCTCTTTTTTCCCATTAGGGAAATGGAGGCAAACAGAATTTAAATGATTTACCCAGGGTTCCAAAGCTAGTGTCTGAAGCTAGGTTTGAACTCAAGTCTTCCTAACCCCAAATCCAATATTCCATCCACTGGACCACCTAGCTGCTCAAGAGAGATGTAAAATTCCAATACTTGATGGCAGAACAAACCTGTCTCTAAACCTCAGTTTCCTCATCTGTAAAATAAGTGGATTGTACCCCAAGCTCCTCTGCAGCTATAGACATTCCCTAACCCTATAGACTGGGCTCCCAGAATCCCCAAATGGAAAGGGAGCTCTGCCGCCATCTAAGCCAACCTATATCCACCCCAAAGAATCCCCTCTGTAACAAAGTGTCAGAGAAAGCACTTATTATACAGAATTGCTTTTATAGAAAATTCATTTTCAACCTATCAGCCAAGTAGCAAAACAGGACCCAGAAATAGTTTTGTTAGACAGGGCCTTTTGATGGAAGGCTTCTTGAGATGATGAGGTTCTGCCTCTATTTACAAATAATGCAGAGACTTGTCAAGATCCCCAGTGCTCAAGACTCCTTATCTCCTCCCCCTCAAGCCCTCCTGGCTTTCCTTCCTTATAACTTTCCCCACTAGTTATTTTGTGTTGTTCTTCTCATACCCTCCCAGGACATCACCCTGTGAAATATGATTTTATTACAGGCCTAAAACCCTTAAATCAAAGGATATTGAAAGTTGAGAGACCACTGGCAGGGCCAAATCTGGATGAATAGTGGCATTGAAACATCAAAACTGTGCACTGGGCTAGATATATCATGATGTACCCAATGGCTCTCGGGGCTCTTGGGACATTGCTACAAAGGCCTATTGTCCTGTGCTGACAGGCGGTGGATTCTTAAGATAGAATGTTATTAACACCTGGAAGCACCCACCTATTTTTGACAAGCCATCAGGAGGAGGGAAAGATCTGAAAAATGGGGCCAAAGGAGCAGCTCCGAAATGTTGCAAAAGCAAATATATTCTACATGCTTGCTAATGAAGAGAAGCCTGACATGGACTTCAAGACCTCGTGGGAAAATCCAAGCATAAAATCATCCCCATGAGTACATTATCTCATAAAGGCCATGGCGATGCGGAAATTAAATATGAAGCAGGCAATCCGGGTGTAATCAATTGATCTAGGGCTAATACAGTATTAATTAATATGCACTGAATAATTCATGCTATTAAGTGGGCTCAAAGGTTTTATTTTGTCAAAGACACGGGAAGACCTAATTCCTTTTCCTTATGAGTATATGAAGTTCCCCAGCTATTTCTACACCCAGAGCTCTGGTGTGCCTCCGAGTCCTGGTGATATTACTGCTGTGAGGACTAATACTATGTAAAAAAGATCTCTTTGGGGAATATCAAACACTAAAATATAGCTAGACTCTACTCTGAGTGGATATCAGCTCCTAAATAATAATAACAGGACCCCTGCCAATAATAATACAAAGTTGGAGTCATGAGCTCTTCAATGTGGATACTCAAGCATAGAATGGGAGTCTAAGACTCTGGGTTCAGAAAATCCTTAGCTTGTAAGGCCTTGGACAAGCCCCTTAATCTCTATGAACCTTAGTTTCTTCAACTGTAAAAAGGAAGGAGTTTGGACTCAATCATCTCCAAGATCTACCCCAGGTCTAATCCTACATGCAGAGGACCGTGATAATTTAATTCAATTCAATAAATATGTGTCAAGTGCCTATTCTGTGCCAGACACTGGGCTAAGCACCAGGGAGACAAATAAATAAAAGAAAGTCTCTGCCTTCAAGGAGCTTGCAGTCTAACAGAGGAAGACAGCACACCAACAGAAGAGTGGAACAAGAGGGCATCTTGTTCTGAAACCAGCAGAACGTCAGATGGAAAATAGGTGAGCCGGAAGTCTCATTCCTGCCCTCTAAAGGAAGACTTGGGTTGGAGTTTAGTGCTTTACCCTCCAGCCTTCAATCAGATAATAGATTCTGATCTGGAAGGGACCTCCAAGGTCATCTAGTTCAATCATTTGATTGTACATCTGGGAAAGCTGAGGCTTAGGTAGGTTAAGTGGCTGAAGGGTCAAGGTCCCACAGCTCCTAAGTGGCAAAGTCAGGATTCCACTCTGGGTCTTCTGACACCCCAATCCAGCATCCTGTCCACAGTATCATCCTTCCCCCTCAGAGAACTGATCCCTTCATGGCTACAGATTGAAGTTCTTCCACCCTTTCCCAAAAGCTACACAAAGGACCCATGCATTGCCCTGGATGCTTTCTTAAACTTCTTTTCCTATTCTAAGAGTAACCAGACAGCACAAAAGATGCCTATCCAACATCTCTCACCTCACGCTCCTGCCACCTCTTCTGGTAATCTCTGTTGATAACTGCATCTTTGAAACTACTACTCTTATATAAATTGATACTTCAGTGGAACTGGGACCTTTTCGATGTAGGTATTCTCCCTAGTCATACAGGTGGCAACCCATGCCTTCCCATCCATAGTTCCAGAGTGACATTTGTCCATGTCTTGTAAGTCTTCCGCTGGAGGTCTCCCAAGATCCCATATCAAAACTTTAACATTTTTTTAATTAAGCCAAATAATTGTTATTAAGTTGTATTGCAGAGGCCCTGCCATTCTGGTGGTAGATGATGCCACAAAGAACTAATGGAGGTAGGGGAGGTCAGGCAGCTAGGTGGCTCACTGGATTGACAGGTAGGCCTAGGGACAGATGGTCCTAGGTTCAAATGTAGCCTCAGACACTTCCTAGCTGTGTGACCCTGGGTAAGTCAATCAACCCCTCCATTGCCTAGCCCTTACCACCTTCTGTCTTGGAACCAATATTTAGTATTGATTCTAAGATGGAAGATAAGAGTTTAAAAAAAAAAGAACTAATGGGGGAGGGAGTATAAAAAGGACAATAATTTAAGTAAGTGGAATGATTGTCAGTGGGACACATGAATTGTCCATCATCTATAAAGAGGTAGCTTGGAGTCGTGGGTAAGGCACTGGACTTGAACTCAGGAAGACCTGGGTTCAAATCCTGGATCAGTCACTTGTTATCAGTGTGACTGTAGGCAAGTCACTGAATTGGTCTGTGACTCAGTTTCCTCATATGAAAAAATAAAAGGGCCAGAACTGATGGCCTCTAAGATTGCTTCTAGATCCATGAGCCCATGATCCTGCCCATCACTGTGACTACCTGAACCACCCCACCTCTTTCTCTGCTTTTTGTGTCATGCTTGTTTCTGAGCATACCCCTCCCTCCCTTACCCCATTCTTCACCAATAATATATGCTGTCTCCATAGACAGGAAAACTGATTGCATAAAGAATGTTTATTATACAGACTATGATGTGCATTTGGATAGACAATCCATTGGGATGCTTCATCAACACATTTATCTTAAACAGAAGTCACCCAGATCCAGAATTGGACAGGAAGAAAAGAGTCGGATGGGTTGGCTCTGGAAAATCTTTAAAGGTCCAAAGCTTCTCCCTGAAGTAAAGGCACCTCTCTTTAATCTTCTACTGCTTCATGGATTGGAGGCAGGATTTTTGACTCCAAGACAAGGGTTCTTAACATGGAGCCATGCTGCTCATCATCGTCTGCTTTCTCATAAAAGTTTATAGGATCATAGGTTTAGTGTTGAAAGGACCTTTAAAGGCAATCTTATCCAATGCCTGCCCTCACATTTAACATGTAAGAGAGGTGTCCTACATCCAACCCCAATTCATGTCACTAACCAGACACCCTATTTCTGGCACCTTTATCGTGTAAGAATTCCCCTGCCTCCCCTCAGATTTAAATTCTGAATTAATCAGTCCCACAAACTTATGATGAGGTGTATAATAAAAAGTCTTTAATCAACTAAGAAGAAGGATAGACTTTGAGTCACTAGAACAGTGATTCCCAAAGTGGGCACCACCGCCCCCTGGTGGGTGCTGCAGTGATCCAGGGAAAGTGGTGATGGTCACAGGTGCATTTATCTTTCCTATTAATTGCTATTAAAATTTTTAAAAAATTAATTTCCAGGGGGCTAAGTAATATTTTTTCTGGAAAGGGGGTGGTAGGCCAAAAAAGTTTGGGAACCACTGCACTAGAAGATAGCAAATGACTCTACCCAGGAAACAGGAAGAATTAGACATACTTCAGCGTAGATGAGTATCAGAGAAGAGCCTGGGGCAGAGAAGGGAGGGATTTGAGTCTCTCTTCTCTTCAGTTTCCCCACTTTGAACAGACATGATTTGTGAACTTTAAAGGTGAGACTCCCCATTATGATCCTTAGTAGCAATATCTCCCCCAGCATCGATGGCTAATGGCAACCTCTGAAATGGCAGCTAGGAGACAGAACAAACTAACACAGTGAGAAAGGGCAGCTTGCAGCTGGACCAGGGCAGTGGACTTGGGAACTCAATAAAGAGTTACCTCTAAGGGCAGCTTCATGAGGGCTCCTTGAAGGCAGAAAAGAATTTCTGGTCCTTTAAAACTTTGAGTCAGCCCTTTGGCTAAATGAGCTCTCTCGTTTTAAAGCCCGTCCTCCACAAGAACCTTGTGTATGAGAGAGCATGTCCCATTTGAGAGAAATGTTTTCTACTGAGTGTTCCTGCTCTATCATCTCCATAAATACCCCCTTCCTAATTCATTCTTGCTAGCTGGTGATTGGGATATACATTGGATGGGAGCTGATGAATAACAGTCCTTAGAGATACCCAAGCACTAGGACCCTGATGGAAGAAGCAATCAGCTACTTTTGGGAGACAATCCGGTTATGTAAGTGGGTCTCAGAGAGGATGTAGAGGATGTAGGGAGAAGAGCAATATACAGATGCAGAAAAAGGATAGAAGAACAAGCGTTCTGTCCACTCTCCCTGCAACCTAATGACAGGTGGTCTTTCATCAGCTATAATCTGATTTATCAGTTTTGTTGGATATAGATTTTAGCTTCATTCTGGATCATTCTCTCTTTTTTAATAGGAATCAATTCCAAAGGGAAGCTGAGGCTGCTCTATCGACAACACTGATCACAGCCTGGTGCCTGGGAAATCTGTGGTCTGTCTTTCTCTTCACCGTCCAAGATGGGAATCCAGGACAAATCAAGAGGCACAGAAGAATGTCAACTACCCCATCCTTGACCCAGGAAAAGACAAGAAATCCTCATCTTACTCCTGCAGGGTATTTTCAAAGTAAATAAATTTGGAATCACAAAAATCAGAGGCATGAGTGGCTCCAACTTTTCAACCAGCACTGCTGGTATGACCCTTCCCTAATCATGTAGAACAGTGAGATGTCTCCATGGACTGAGTGGAATTCTTACAGTTGGGAAGACTTAAGTTCAAATTCTGTCTCAGACATGCACTAGCGGTGGTGACTCTGAGCAAACCATTTAACTTCTCTGTTCCTCAGTTTCCTCATCTGTAAATATGGGGATAATAATAGCATTTCTCACAGGGTTATTGCAAAATCAAATTAAATAACATCTGTAAAGTATTTTGCAAATCATATAAATGCTAGCTATTACTATTCTTTAGTTCAAACTATACCCCTCAAATAATCCCCATCAAAACATGTCCAAGAAGTTATAGCCTCGATTTTGCTTGAAAAACCACCAATAATTTAGCATAAGTTAGGTATTACAAAATAATATGTTATAATTATATTATGTTAGTGTATCCCAACCTATTGTGTCATATAATATCATACAATAAATGAGTATGCATAAAAAAAGAAAAAAAGAAAAAGAAAAATCACCAATAAGGGGGAGTTCATGATCTCTAAAATCCATTCAGTCCACTTTTAGAAAGCATCAAGTATTGAGAAACTTCTCACAATCCAGCATAAATTGTCCTCTTTGTATCTTCTAGCCATGACTCTTGGTTCTGTCCTCTGGGGCCAAGCAGAATAAATCTAAGCCCCCTTCCTAGGGATGGCCCTTCAGGGACAAGGAGAGAGAAGTAGGACACCTGTATTTAAATCAGGACCAGAGTAACTCTAGGAAAACATTCTTCAAAAAGAAAATAGGAAAATTAGGATAAGAATTTGATTGAAAAAAAATTACACGCTGTTTGAATAATGAGAATGAAAACATGCCATTCTTCTTTCCCCCTTATTAATAAATCAAAATTCACCCAGATGCAATTGTTAAAAATATGTAAGAACCTCTTAAATATAATTCCCGTTTTTACTTGTCACTCTCCTTTTTAATCATGGGCATTTACATTAAAATAGTATCATATAAAAATGAAATTTTACTATATTTGAATTCTTTAAAATCATGGGGCCCTCTGGAAAAATCAGGCATAATACAGTTTTGCCTGCAGATATTTTAAATGAAAGAAAATACAAAATGTCAATGGATAGGAGGTAAAATACAGTCTAGGTAAGGAGATTGAGCAAGCAGCTAAAACAGAGATATGTGTCACTGTGGCCAGAGGAATATCAACTTGGGGAGAGGGCAGTGGGGAAGAGGAAGAGGGATGGGTGTGGCATCCAGGCCTCCTCAGTCAAATTCCCTCCACCAAAGCAGATCAACTTTGCTCATCCAAGATTTAAAAAGTTACTTGGGGGGGGGGGGGCAGAAACAGCTGGGTAGCTCAATGGATTGAGAGCCAAGCCTAGAGACCGAAGGTCCTAGGTTCAAATCTGGCCTCAGACACTTCCCATCTGTGTGACCCTGGGCAAGTCACTTGACACCCACACCCATTGCCTAGCCTTTGCAGATCTTCTGTCTTGGAACCAATACACAGTATTGATTCCAAAACGGAAGGTAAGGGTTTAAAAAAAAGAAAAAAATTGCTTGGGGCACTGAGCCATAAAGGGACCTGGTTGGAGCCCTCATGTAGGTTAATAATATTAATGACAATAATAATATTGTTATAAATAATAATAATATCTAGCATTTATATTTTATTTATTAATGATGTTGTCCCAGCCCCTTACAAATACTACTTCACAACAATCCTTGAGAGGTTGTGTTTTTATTATAACCCATTTTACAGATAAGATATCTGAGGCAGACAGAAGTGAAAAGTGACTTGCCCAGGGTCACTCAGTCTTCCTGACTCTGGCTCCAGCCTTCTAGCCACTTCCCACACATCTGTTCTTTTTTTTTTTTTAATTAAGAAAAATTTTCCATAGTTCCATGATTCATGTTCTTTCCCTCCCCTCCTCCCGTAGCCAACGTGCAATTCCATTGCGTTTTACATGGGCACACATCTGTTCTAATGGAGTTGCCAGGGGAGGACAGAGAAGCAGGACTTCCCCTGACTCTAGGAGAAACCTTCAAAGCACTACATCGGGAGGGATTAATCCAGTAGGATGTCGTGCACAGAAGTGCCAAGAAGCCCAGAGAATGAAGGAGGAGAAAAGAGGTAACCTAAAGGGGAGATGCATCCTCTCCGTGGGACGTGGGAGGCGAAATGAGCCTCGAGGGTGGGCAGAACAAAGCTGCATTTATCAGGGTGCATTGGAGTCCCTTTTCTAATTCTTTTTTTTGGGGGGGGGGGAGTGGATTTAAATAAAAAAGGTTTATATAATTGTAAGAGTGGAATTTGGTACATAATATCTTTTAAATGGATTTCCCCCCTCAGAAACTTAAACTTACACACACACACACACACACACACACACACACACACACTTTTGCACACACTTGCCCCCTCTGCCGCCATCACTTCGCAGGAGAATTTCGAATGAGGAATAAAAAGCTCCAGAAACCAAAGGCAAGAACAGCCGGGCTCTTCCTGTCTCTTGGAGCATCGGCAGGTCCTTCCTCCCAGCAGGGTGAATAGCTCGAGAGAGCAGCCCCCGAGCTCAGCTCTCGGGGCTCCCCCAACTTTTCCTAGCACTCAGTCCCTGGGGAGCCCAGGATACAGAACGCTAGCCTGGCCGTGAGGAAGGTCCGAGCCTGAACCCCGTCTCAGACACACGCTGTCTCTGTGACCTCGGACCAGTCACCGAGCCGCTCCCAAACCAATGAGAATGTGTGTCCGCCTCTCCACGGACCTCCCCAGGCCGTGACAGAAGTCAGCGTGTGAGCGTGGATGGAGAGCCTGAGGACTAGAGCCCTTCGGCGGAGCCTGGCGGAAGGTTCTTTCCTTGAGAGCAGACGCCATTGCACCGCCTGGCCAGAACTGCCTGGAAGGGATCCGGGATCCCGGTCCCTCTTGCTGGTCTCAAGAAAGAAGGGCGTGGGCGGCCAGGTGGACCCGGAGGCTGGAGGTCCCGAGTTCCAATGTGACCTCAGAATGGATTCGAAGACCAAAGGGAAGGGGATTTTTTTTTTTTAAGGAAGAACAGCTGAGCTTCGAAATATCAATGGAGCTGAGGGAGGCGAGCTATTGAAGGGACAGGGCGGGGCTCCTTCACGCTTGTATTCTCTTTGGCGCTTTGGAAGATCCGGAAAGGTGGCTAAGCTCCTCCTCATTTCCGGGGCATCTGAGCATCCGCCGGATATGGGCTACCCTCGTGGCAAAGGCGGCAGAGCAGATGCTCTTTTTAAAGCCTGTTGGGCTGTACTCAATGGGAGGCTACGCACTTGGCCACGGCTGTCCCAGGCTCTTCGCCAGCAGGACCAGCCACCAGGCCAATCCTTTGACCCAAGTAAGCCGGAGCACCAAGGCTCTCTAACAGAGCGACGGAGAGAAGGGGCAGAGTCCAGCTTAGTCAGAAGTAACTTCCTCCTAATTCGAGCTGCCCACGGGGGGTTGGCCGACTCCTTTGTGGAGTTCTTCAGGCCACGGTGGGAGGGCTCCTTGTTGGGCATCTTCCCATGCAGATTCCGTTAGGGTCTGGTTTAGATGAAATGGCCACGGAGGTCCTTTCCTGCTCTCACACTCTGTGATTTTGAAAAACTAATGGGAGTGAGAGGAAGGACCTTGAGTGAGCCACCGGACTGCCCAGCGAGGTGCCCGATTCCAATTCGGACATAAAATGAGATAATGAACCTAAGGCTCTTTCTCTATGTGAAAGAGCAGCGTTAGGTTAGTTTTTATTGTTGAGGCTATTCTTGTCCACTTTCACCGGGTCAAATAACCATGGAGACAAAAGGAATGCGATGCCTGGGGTGAGGCTAGATGGCTCAAGTCGAGGAAGAAAGGCAGGTTTTCCCAAGGGCTCCAAAGGGATCTCATTCGTTTATCATTCATTCAAGGAAGATGGATTAAACACCTACTATGAGCTAGATCCTCCGTGCTGCAAAGGCAGAAACAAAGCAGTCCTAGTCCTCAGTGAGTTTACATACTACTGAAGAGTGGAGGAAGAGAAATGAACCCAGCTAGTGTGAGTAAAGACAAGTTATTTGAAGATATTACAAGGTCCTTTGAGGGAAGGGCAGTAGCAATCTTCTCATTTGAGTTTTTAACTCCAAGCCTGTGAAGCAGCATCCAAACAGGTCCCTGCATCACATTAGGGGGGGTATAATAAATAATATAAATATTTTTATAAAAATACATAATTTATAAAAATTATTTTAAAATGTATAAAAATACATCATAATCATAATAATAATAACACAAAAATAATAAATAGGGGTGTATAATCTTTAAGGAACAAGAATAGCCTTCATTCAGACTAATTCCTATTATGATTATCATCATTGGCCTAAGAGCAAAGCCACATCCTGCCTTTCCTTATTCTTCTCACCATCCATCACATAAGAATGGGAATGCCTCAGAACATACAAGGGAAGACAGAAAATGCCCTAGACTCTTTTGACCTTTTCTACTTTCCATATAATGTGATTAGGCAGTCATCCCCCATTGTGCCCTGTTACCCACCTCATTAACCTGCACGGATGAGGTGGACCAGACAGATGATTTGCCTCCAAAATACAAGAAAAGTGGAGAATGCCAGGCTGGACTGCTTGTCCCAGTGCCCCAAGCTCAGAAAGATCACTTTAGGTATAGCTCCTTCTCACACCTGAGTCTGGAATTATAAGAAATGGCATAGGATGAGATGAGTCTTGTGTAGTTTTAAGGTGACATTTTTACAATTGTCTCCTGTCAGCCCTAGTTTGAGAGGAAAAAATAAGCCTTGAGAAAAGTTTATTTTTCCTTCATAGTTTGATGACTTTTATGTATTATCAGCCAATTTCTTTGAGGTACATCTGAGGCCCTAACTGTAAATATAAGCTCTTGAGGACAATGACTTTTTTTTTCTTTATGCTTAGTGCCTAACATTTACAATGCACTTGATAAGGGACCAAATCAATCAATCAACTGATGAATAAGTGTTCAGGGAACTCCAAAGAAAGAACTAAGACACAAAGACATTCTGGTACATTAGAAAGAGCTCCTGAATATCCAGGAGACATGCATGGGTTCTAATCTTCATTTTTACTACTCAGTAGCTATGTGACCTTGGATAAATCCACTTCTCTAGACTTTGTTTCTCCCTCTGTGAAATGGAGGAATTAGGTCAGATAGCCTTTCTGCACCTTCCAACTTTCACATTCAATTATTTGTGATATTGAGCTACATGAATTTGTGTGAGAATGCCCTTCACAGATACAGATCCATGAATCAGAATTATAGAATTGGAGAGTTACTAATGGCCATCTAACCCAACCCAGTTATAAAGGACATCTCTGCTGTAGTATATCCTACAAAGTGGTCCGTCAGGCTCTGCTTGAGGACCTCCAACAACAAGGAGGATCTATTACGTCTCATGGTAGCCCATATACTTCTAGATACTTCTGAAGTCAGGTCTTACCTGAACAATATTCCCATGATCTGACATAATGCACTGCACTTTGGAGACAGTGGAAATGCTTGGTGCAGGTTTTTGTTCAAGTGAATTGTGGCACCTTGATGCAATCTTTAAAAGCCCTGAGTTTGAAGTCTCAGGTTTTTGTCTGTGTGACTGGCCTGATCATTCAACTTGTTTGGGTCTGAGCTTCCTCATACACAAAATTAAGGGATTTGACCTCAATTCTTCCTGACTCCAAAGCCAAGAATTGAGGTCAAATCCCACCTTTTATACCGAATTAGCTGTATGACTCTGGATAAGTAACTGAATATCTTTAAGCCTCTGTTTCCTCATCTGTAACATGAGGGTTTGGGCCAGATGGCCTTTCAGGTCCCTTCCAGACCTAAATTTATGGCCCTGTCTTCCTATGACAAAAAGATCTCCAGGGACCCCTCAAACTCCAAGATCTTTGAGAGGCGGAATCATTTCAGTCATATATTCATATCCATAATGACTAGCACAGTGCTTGGCATGTAGTTTACTATTGTTCAGTCACTTTCAATCATGTCTGACACTTCAAGACCCCATTTGGGGTATTCTTGGCAAAGATACTGGAGTAGTTGGCTATTTCCTTCTCCAGCTCATTTTGCAGATGAGGAACTGAGGCAAATGGAGTTAAGTGACTTGCCCAGGGTCACACAGCTAGGAAGTGTCTAAGGCCAGATTTGAGATCAGGAAGATTAGTCTTCCTAACTTCAAGCCTAGCACTCAATATCTACTGTGCCACCTGCTGCCCTCTGGCACATAGTAGGCATATAACAAATACTTTTGATGATACATTACATTAAATTAAATTGAATTGAATTAAGGTCCAAAATTAGGCAGGAACTATGAGGAGGAATTCTGGGAAGATGGCAGCATAGAAGCAGCAAGGCTCCAGACCTCCGTAAAGCCTTTCACCACCAATCAAAAACAAAAGGGCTCTGAGGGAACAGAAAACCAAATCTGACAACACAACAGAGCTGGGGGATCCTCCAGCTGAACCCAACTTAAAAGGTACACAGAAAAAAAGAGGGGGAAAAAAGCCTGAATTCTTGGAACTCTCCGAAGGGAGGGAAAAGAAAGGAGGAAGATCCCAGATCCCCTCCTCCACCTCATGTGCTGAATCTCCAGCGGATCCTGGAATCTCTGGGTGGGCTGGGGTGCTAGTCCAAGGGAGTGGCTCTGATCACAGACAGCAGGGAGGCTGCTGGGGGTGAACATACCTCCATCTTGTGCTTCCCCCCCCCCCCCCCCCACCTTTCTCTCAAGGTTTTGACCTCAGGGGAAGCTCCAACACCCCTCCAACCACAGCTGAACTCACTTCTCTAGCTTTTACCACCAGCTGGGGAAAATCTGGCCTCAGGGCACTTGGAGCTGAGCTGATCTACTCCACCAGGCTTAATCCTATCTTTAAAGCAAACCAGAAGTCTTCAGAGGGCCAGGAAGCTCCAACAACCCTCCCCCACAGACTACAGGGAAAGTAGCAAAAATTCACTTTTTTAGCTTTTTACCACCAGCTGGGGAAAATCTGGCCTCAGATCTCACTAACCTAATTAATCAACAAAACAAAGAAGAAGCCCTCCCAGGGCTGAATAGCTCAAACCCACAGATAAAAAAAATAAAATTAGGCAGGAGTTTAGAGGAGTCTTCTGGGGGGAATGGCTTCCACTGAAAGTGCCATGAGGTATAAAGGTGAAAGACTGACTTCAAATATTTGAAAGGCTGCCATGTAGAGAAGGCCTTGGCCTTGGAAAGCTTGACCTCAAAGGGCAAAACCAGAAGCATTGGGTAAAAGCTACAAAGAAGGCAATTTGGACTTTAGAGTAAGGAAAAACATTCTAACAATTCAAGCCATTTAGAAATGGAATGAGGGCTTCCCCCTCCCTGGCAGTCTTCAAGAAAAATCTGGATGCCCACTTGTCAAGTAGATTTTAGAAGGGAGTCTTAGGCAGGTGAGAGTTGGCCCAGGTGCCCTCTGATATCCCCTTCATGTCTATGGTTCTATGATTTTATGAAGATCAAATTCTTTTATTTTTCCCTGCCCTATACAATTTCTATCCCATATTTTCTCAGGCCCTTCTGACTTCATCTGATTAATGCACTGAATGACTTCCATTGATTCCAATAATATCTTATTTTTTTAAACTTTACTTTCTATTTTAGAGCAATACTATGTATTGGTTCCAAGGCAAAAGAACAGTAAGGGTTAGACAATGGGAGTTAAGTGGCTTACCCAAGGTCACACAGCTAGGAAGTGTCTGAGACAAGATTTGAACCCAGGACCTCCCCTCTCCAGGCCTACCTCTCCATCCAGTGAGCCACTTAGCTGCCCTGGATTTTAATAATATCATAAGGAAGCTTCATCTTCTGTGACACTGGCATTTCCCACGTAATTCATCTTAGGTTGAACTGTCAGTGGCATCCAATGAGATCCTTTTGTTTGTCTGAACATCATCCAAGACATCTTCTAGGATGTGGACAAAAAGTTTTGGGAAATGTCTCCCTGTTGACTAGCTTAAAGGATGTGCTGCAGAGCGGATATTGAGCTGCCATATCTCCACAGTTGCATCTGTCATCAAATATTGTATCATTATGACATATGAGCGAGAGATGCTCTGTCTCAGTTCAACTTTTGAGGTTTCATTTTTCTCTACCTGCCAAATGCTTTTGGAAAATCAACAAGCAATAAAAAAAAAAGGAATTCTATTCCCCCACCTCTCAGTGAGCTGTGTGACACTAACGATTAGTCTGTGATAGAAAACTGGTTGGACAGTCTGCCTCCTCCCCCACCATCATCATTTCTCACATTTTCATTGATTCATGCAAAGAAGGTTTTCATCAAGTTGTGATCATGATATGAAAGCAGATGGATTGGTGATCCAAATCTGAACTCATTATCTTCCCCACATCGCCTGTCCCCCTCTTCCAAACTTCCCAGTTTCTGTCATGGACACCACATCCTTTCAGTTTTCAGCTCAATGTTATCATGGATTCCTCATCCTCTCTTCCCAACACATCTCATTGGTTTCCATGTCTTGTCATGTCTATCTCTACAGCATCTCTCCCATCTCCCATCCCTTTCTCTCTACTCACACAACCATCATAGGAGTAAATTCTCACCACTTCTGACAGGTACTAATGCCTCCTAACTAGCCTCCCTGCTCCAAGTTTCTCCCCTCTCCAATCTATCTTACATATGCCTGCTAAAATTACTTCCTAAAGCGGGGTTCTCACTATATTACTCCCCTAATCAAGAAGCTTTAGTTTCTCCTTACTTTCTCCAGGATAAAATAGAAATTCTTCTGTTTGGTTCTTAAAACCCTTCTCAACCTGACCACCACCTTCTTTCCCATCTCTACAGTCCAGCCAAAAATATTCTTCCTACTATACTTGCTTAATGAATCTTGACCTCCTTCAAGTAACTGGCCATCAGGAAATGGCATACTAGATTTAGAAATAGAAGGGATATTAGAAGCCATCAAGTCCAATCTTCTCATTTTACATATGAGGAAACTGAGGCACAAAAATTGAATTACTTGTCCCAGGGTCATACATCCAATAAGTGCCTGAGGTAGAATATGAACCCAGTTCTTCTTGAGACTAGGTCCAGTGCCTTATTTACTAAGTCATGCTGCCTCTCTCCAAAATTGTTGTATTATCCTAAAGAATTCTGATTCATGGATTGACTAATGAGAATCTGTGCAATGAAGATACTTCCCTAGTGAAATCGTGTGATTTATCCTTTTTTCCAAAGTTGCACAGAAAGTAACTAAGGAATGGAATATCTCAAAGGACCAAATTTTGTATCTGTTGACACACTAGGATGTTAAATAGCTAAAAAGAAATATACGCATACACATGCATGCACAAACACATTCCTATATGTTAGCATCTTCAGGGGCAGGCTATTTTTTATTCTACCAGGGTTGTTATTTTCTTCTCTTTCATTCATTTCTGGAGGCTAAAACCAGAATGCCCCTAGTGATTACTTAATGAGTTATAAGATGTGAGGCATCAAAAAAAGCTTTTCTCCATGGATCTCCTTTCCCAGATGGATTTTACCATAAAGGAGGCATCTCTATAGAAAACTGACCATGAGTGGCAGATTTATAGGAACTCAGATATACCTGTCCCTCACCAAGACCAATTAATACCCACCTAGACTTACCATACCTGCTACAATGAGATATGTAGTCCAACAAGAAAATGGCAAGACTTTGTTGGTTACTGGGGGGTGGGGAGGGGGTGTAGGATGCTTCCTTTTCTAAAGGCATCTCCAGAAAGATGCATGTATGTACTCTGCCTTCTAGCCAAAGAATCCCTTTTTTAAATAATTCTAGGGGGCAGCTGGGTAGCTCAGTGGATTGAGAGTCAGGCCTAGAGATGGGAGGTCCTAGGTTCAAATCTGACCTCAGACACTTCCCAGCTGTGTGACCCTGGGCAATTCACTTAAGCTCCATTACCTAGCCCTTACCACTCTGTTGTCTTGGAGCCAATACACAGTATTGACTTCAAGACGGAAGGTAAGGGTTTAAAAAAAAGATTCTGTACCTCCAAGCATACCTGCATAATGTAGCCAAGGGAAGGAGACCCATTGTGGTTGAAAAATTATTTATAGCCTCTATTGGTTATTTTCCAAAAGACCATTTTGAGGATGCTCTTGTTGAAGGTTTCAGTAAAATCCATCTTCTTTCCCTCCAGTGTTTTTATACAGAAACTCCCTTCTTTTCTTGTTTATTATGAAGAGCTGAACCAATGAGACTCTCTCTTGCTGTCAGATTTCTATCTGCCCTTGCTATCAATTTGGAGTGATGGGTTGTTGGGGACATGAAAGTCAGAAATCTTTCTAGCATTATGTAGCAGAAGGGAAGGATCATGTAAGTTATAGCTACATGGGGTCAGTCTACCAAGATAGTAGACATTTGTGCCCTTATTTTTTCTCTTTCAAGATAGGAAAAGAATAGCTGTGGCTATAAAAGATAATACAGTATATTAGCTCTGGATGAAACCTTATTAAAATCTTCTGCTGGAGGGAGTCATTAGAGGTTAGAAGTCAAAGTGTTGGGTCAATGGGTTTCAAAGTGAGTGCTTGCTCTCTATTTCTCTATATATATATTTCTCTCTCCTCTCTTTTCTTCTTCTTCTTCTTCTTCTTCTTCTTCTTCTTCTTCTTCTTCTCTCTCTCTCTCTCTCTCTCTCTCTCTCTCTCTCTCTCTCTCTCTCTCCTATCTGTTTCTCTCTCTCTATTAACACTTCACAGTTTGGGACAGTCATAAAAGGAGACTGAATTTGGAGTCAGAAGAGCTTGCTTGGAATCCAGGTTATGCTATTTATTTCTAGGTGACCTTGGGCCAACTCTCTGAATTCCTTTGGCCTGGTGATTCATAGGTAAAATAAGAAGGTTAGATTATCATTCTAAATTCAACAAAGACTGCTAGCTTCTTAAAGCAGTGACTTTCCCACTTTTGCCTTTGACTCCCCAGTCCGTAGCACAGTGCATGGCAGTTTTGGTATTGATGTTCAGTTGTGTCTGACTCTTGTGACCCAATGGGCCATACTGTCAGTGGAATTTTCTTGGCAAATATACCAGAATGGTTTGCCATTTCCTTATTCAGTGGATCAAGGCAAATAGAAGTTGTGACCTGCCCAGAGACACATAGCTAAAGTGTCAGAGACCAAATTTGAACTTGGGTCTTTCCAATTCTAGACCCAGTGCTCATTTAATAAACGCTTACTGAATGATCAATTGATATTGCCTTCTTTCCTTATCTAGCATTCCATTCCTGTGACTTCTGTCCTCAAGGTAGACCATCAACTCCTACTCACAAACTCATAGAACTTCAGGAATGGAAAGGATTTTAGAAACATAATTATCAATAGTACTTATATAGGACTTAAAGGCTTGAAAAATATTTTACAAATATTAATTCATTGATTTTCACAACAAGCCTGGGAGAGAGGTATTATTACTATCCCCATTTGGCATACAAGAACACTAAAGTAAATCCAATAAAATGAAGTTTGATAAGAATGAATACAAAGACTTAACACATGAGCTTAAAAAATCAATTTTTTGTACAAATCAATTTCAAAAATATAGAAGGAAGCAAGACCTTTATCAGAGAATTTCTTATAAAATTTTTTCCCAGTTTGTCGTTTCCCTTCTAATCTTTGTTGCATTGATTTTGTTTGTACAGAACCTTTTAAATTTAATATAATCAAAATTATTCATTTTACATCTTGTTTTCTATCTCTTGTTTGGTCATAGATTCTTCCCTTCTCCATGGATCTAATAGGCAAACTACTATTCAAGGTTCCCCTCATTTATTTATATCACCCTTTATGTCTAAATCATATACCCATTTTGCCCTTATCTTGGTAGAGGGTGTGAGATATTGATCTAACCTAATTTTTTCCATACTGTTTTCCAATTTCTCCAGCAGTTTTTGTCAAATAATGAGTTCTTATCCCAAATAAAGAATGCTATCCACCTCCAAAGAAAGAACTGATGGAGTCAGAATGCAGATGAAAGCATAGAACTTTTCAATTGTTTATTTTGGGTTAATGTTTTGGAATTTTGGTTTTATAAGATTATTCACTTATGAAAATTAACAATATGGAAATGTTTTACATGATAATATATGCATAACCCAGATTGAATCACCTGCCAGCACCAGGAAGGGAAAAGGAAGGAAAGGAAAGAGATGAGTTCAATCATATTACTTAGGAAACTTGCATAGAAATTTGTTATAACATGTAATTGGTAAATATATATATATATGTATGTATGTATATATAAACAAATATAGAGAAGGTAGTTTAGATCAAAGGTGACAAATA
Source organism: Gracilinanus agilis (assembly GCF_016433145.1). Lineage (NCBI taxonomy): Eukaryota > Metazoa > Chordata > Mammalia > Didelphimorphia > Didelphidae > Gracilinanus > Gracilinanus agilis. The sequence goes on along the minus strand of NC_058132.1, from coordinate 672,653,173 downwards.
CATTGGTCCACCAACACTAGCCCAAATCACATTAAAATATAATTGGGAGATATTTAACAAGATAAATAAAAAGGAGTAAAACATAGATAATGTTAATATGTGGTTTTCTACACCAACATGCTTTCTGAAGAGATCCTTTTGTATGGTTTAGTGGTCTCCATTACTATATGAGTTTGACACCATTGGTTTAGACAACTGGTTTTAGTCAGTTGATTTGTCTAAAAAAGATTTTAGACTCATAAGTCTTGTGTATCCTCATACCAATCAATAAGCACTTTCAGAGGCATTAACCATGAAGTCTATAAAGCATTATAGTCATGTGGGATAGTGAAAAGAGGAATGGACCAGAAGTGAGGAGAACCAGACACTGTCACTTATCTTTAGACAAATCACCTAATCTTGCCCACCTTCATATTGCATCAATATTGCATCATAACATATATAGGATGTACATAAAAATGCTCAGAATACCTGAACTGCCTTCCTCAACTTTAAAATTTCTTTTAGAAGACTATAAATCAATATGGAACATTTCCCCAACCAAAAGAATAAATTCCAGAATTTGGAAATTCCAATTCTGGAAAATGGAAATAATTATTCCTGGCCTGACTGCCTCACAGAGAGGGCAGTTGTGAGGCACCAGTGAGACAAAGTATGTGAATGAGCTTCACAGACTCTAAGACATACAGTAGAAGTATAAAAGAAAGGGAAAGAGGGCTAAGTTTTCCTTTTCAATTCCTTAATCCATCCCCCTCAGATAGGTAAGTGTCATCGTAAACATACATTTTCTTCTCCAGTTATATTATGGACTTAGAGACTGATGATAAAGGAGGCTTAAATCCTATTTGACCATAAAGGGAGCAGCCCTTGATAGTCATTAAACATTTATTAAATACCTACTGTGTGCCAGGTACTGGGCTAAGGGAAGGGGATATAAAGGACAAAAGATGATCCTTGGGAAAGCAGCTTGCAAACAGTTCTGTTCCAACAAGCTATAGACTGGATAAATAGAGATAGTCATCAGAGGGAAGGCTTGGGAAAGGCTTCCTATAGAAGGTAAGATTTGAGCTGGGAATTGAAGGAAGGCAAGGAAGCCAGAGGCAGGAATGAAGAAGGAGAGCATTTCAAGCAAAGGGGATAGCCAGAGAAAATGTGATTTGGAAGATCAAATATCTAGTGCAAGACACAGCAAGAAAACAAGGAAGCATCATTGGATCACAGTAATCTGGGGGAAGAAGGATGGAAAGTACAAGGAGCCTGGAAAAATGAGTGGGGGGGGGGGGGGGACCGAGGAATGAGCAGTTAGGAAATCCTGTTCAAACACCCCACAGCGGGTTTTATACTTGATCCTGGAGTCACTGGAGTTTATTAAGTAGAGGGATGACCTGGTCAGACCTGCCTGCTGGCTCCGACTCCCTCCAGACTCTCCAAATCGCAGGGATGGAAGGGACCTCAGCGGCCAAGACTTAGTCTGGCTGACACCTGAACAAAGATGCCCCATACAGTCCAACCGACAAGTGGTCACTCAGCCTCTGAAGAGCTCCCGATGCACATCAGGCTGCCTGTTGGGGAAGCATTGCTTATTTCAGTCTCTTTGCTGCCTACACCTCGATTCTGCTCTCTGGCCTCAAGAGGAATAAGCAAGCAAGCAACAAGCATTTATGAAGCCTTAGAAGGTACCAGTTCCTGGGCCAAGACTTCGGAGATATCAAGAAGGGCAAAAACACAAAAACAATCCCTGCCCTCGAGGAGCTTACACACTAATGAGGAAGACAACATTTAGATAAACAGGTCCACATATGACACATTTAGAGTAGAAAAAGGGCAGCCTGAGAAGGGAAGGGCCAGGTAGCTGAGGGGACTGAGGTCTCCAAAAGGTGGCATTTGAAATGAGTATCAAAGGGGTTGTTAAGTGGTTCACTGGATAGACAGTCAAGCCTAAAGACAGAAGGTCCTGGGTTCAAATTTGGCTTCAGATACTTCCTGTGTGACTCTGGGCAAATCACAGCCTAGCCCTTAACACTCTTCTGCCTTGGAACCAACACAATATCAATTCTAAGACAGAAGGCAAGGGTTTTGTTTCTTTTTACTGAATATTTTAGAAAGCCAAGGATATCAAAGAGTGGCAGTGAGGAAAGGGAATATTCTAGGCAAGGAATTAACCAGGACAGAACCACACAGATGAGGGATGGATGGTTGGGTGAGATAAACCACAAGTGATTTAGTATGTCTAGACAATAGAGTGAATAGAGGGGAGTCCTATACAAGAAGACCAGAAAGGAAGGAAGTAGCCAGGTTGGGAAGAGCGTATCATGCAAAATCCAAAATATTTTTTAAATTAGAGACATAGGGAACTATTGGGGTTGGAAAGGGAGTGTGAGGGATGTGAGGATTGCATGATCAGACCTTTAGAAAAATCGCTTTGATCGCTAAGTAGAGGCTGGATTGGAGTCAGGGATGAGTTACGGGAGGGAACCCAAGTGGAGAGCTATTGTAATAGTCCAGGCAAGAGGTGACTCTGGCCAGAACTAAGGCAAGAGCCATTTGAATGGAGAAAAGGGGAGTTATGTGAGATACTGTGGAGAGAGAAAAAGTAAGCAACCCCCATGAGGGGAAATACTCTGCAGGGGCCATGCGGTCTCCTTCCTGTGAATGCGTCGACACTCAAACCCCAAATGCTGGACCAGCATCTGGTATAATTTGGGGACAACTTTAAACAGGGTCCTTGTGATCTGAGGCCGTATGTGTCCAGGATCTCCCTCCTCCTCAATTTGAACTGGTTTTGATGGACTTGCCCCTCATCCAAACTAGTTTTCGAGCTCCCACCAAGTCAGATTCTTGCCATGTCCATCAACCCTGGTGGGGGACTCATTCATTCTAGACCTCAGTCCATCTTGTCGGGATGGAGAGATTTTCACACCGCCTCTGCCATCCCAGTGTAAGGTCCCTGAGGGCAGGGAGTGGTTTTGCCTTTCTCTGTACCCTCTGCCCTTAACATGGTGCCTGGCACACAGCAAACATTTAATATATGTGTTGGTTGACTGACTACAGGAATTGGGTTTTCATGGGAGTTGGCGCAGGACCTGGCTAAAACCTACTGCCAACTGCCCTCTCAGACCCCTCCTTTAACAGGCATTTATTATGTGTCAGGAACAAACCAGGGAAACAAAGGCAAAAGTATAAGAGTCTCTACCCTTGGGCTGGGGAGGAGGGTCCTAGGAGCCGGGTCTCTCCCAGTCTTAGGATGGTCTGAAGAACAGGTATCAGAAGAAAGGGGGAGAGGACCCGCAGAGGAGCCTGGCAGAGAGGAACCCAGGAGACCCATTTCTCCTACTGCCCAACTCTTAAGGAACTGAACTCTCACTTCAGACCACATAAGCCCAGGAGATCCCACAAGAAATCTGGGGGGCTTCTGAAATCCAGCTTCTTTGCTGTTCTACTTCTCAAATGAAATAAGGACCTCAAAGGTGTACATAATTGCTTAGCACAAAGATCCGTTTCTAACTCATTTATGGGAGTTGGCCTTGAGCCTGCTGCTTATGAATGCACATAAACACACCTTTTATTACCCAATAATGCTTTCCCTTTTGCAACTTTTTATAGACCATAAAAAATTGGGGTTTGTGCTTTATTTTCTTTTTCTAGCAAAAGGAAGCATAGACCCCGAGCTTTCCAAATGGCGCCTTCTCTTGCTTACACCTTCAACCAAGAGCATCTGTCAAGGGGGCGTTTGAAGCTTCACCATCAGCAACTCAAGATATTAATTTTGCTCCGCTCAAATTGGCTTGCTAGTCAGCCTGGGTGGCGGCATCCCCCTTTACGATCCCGTCTTCCCTCTCTCAAGTCAGCAGATGCAATGCAGCAAAAATCTATTGCAGCTCAGAGCGCCTCCAGAACGCTCCCCCCCTGGAGTGTCTCCTACCCACAGGGGCAACACTTCTGGAGGCTGCCTTGGAAATGGGGTTTTCCAGCAAAGTATAAATGCCTTGGCCTATTGCCTCTGGGTCTCTGGCAGAACCTACCACATCAGACCTTCCCTGATCATGCCAGTTGTTAGTGATTCCTGCCTTCCCCAAATTCCTTTGTATTTATTTTGCATCTGTTATGAGCCTCAGGGCAGAGCTAATAAAGATTTGGCCCAGATGCCATGAAAACCTGAGTTCTGGTCCAGTTTCTGACGCATACTATGTGACCTTAAGTCACTTAACAGTGGGACAGCTGGGCAATACAATGGATCAGATGGCAGGCCTGGAATGGGTGGACCTGGGTTCAAATTTCACCTAGTTGTGTGATCTTGGGCAAGTCACTTAACTCCAGTTGCCTAACCCTTACCATTCTTTCACCTTAGAATCAGTAGACAGAAAGTAAGGGTTTCTTTTTTTTTTTTTAAGGCATTTAACTAGTACCCCAGACAAAATTTGCAGAGAAGATACTCATCTACATTGGTCAAGAGAATTTCTTCAATCAAAAATTCTCTGTAACAAAGAAATAGGTTGAACCCTATAGCCCTGTATTTTCTTTCCATTTATCTTTGTCTTTTCCCCAAGTAGAATGTAATCTCCCTGAGGGTAAGGACTTTCCAGTTTTATAGACCATAAAAAAATTAGAGTTTGTGCTTTATTTTCTTTTCCCAGCAAAAGAAAACACAGACATTCTGCCTTCCAAAGCACCCAAAAAAGCACCTGGTGTGGCCTGACGATCTTTGAATACCAAATGAAAGAGTTTATATTTGAACCTGGAGGTTATAAGGAGCCACGAAAGTTTATTGAATAGGAACAGATACTAGGAAGGGACTAGATACTTCTGGGAGGATTAAAAGTTCAATTTTCATTCTGGTCTTTTTTTTTAGGGAAGAAGATCCACATTATAGGTCAGTCTGGGTGTTCAGGTTATCTCCAAGTTGGAAAAGGGGGAGGGAGAAGTCAACCAAGTCATCCTTCTTCCAAATGAGGGTTTCATTATCAGCAGTGCAAGGTTCCAAGACAACCCCAAGGAACTCATGCAGAAAAAGGCTCTCCACCCCCATAGTAGGAACTGACAGAGTCTGAATGCAGATTGAAGCACGCCAGTCTTCACTTTATTTCCTCCATGAATTTTTCTCTAGTATAAAATGATATGTCTTCTTTCACAACCCAATGAACATAGAAATATTCATTGTATGACAGCACATGCACAACATATATTACTTGCTCTCTTGGGGAAAAGGGAGAGGTAGAAGGGAAGGAGAGAACATGGATCACGAAATGTCAGAAAATGATTATTAAAAATTCTACCAATATGTAAAAAAAAAACAAAATGGAAGTTCTAGGAAAAACTCACCAATGGGAAAAGGGAGTCAAGGGGCAGAGGAAGACAGCAGCTAAAAAACCAAAGCCTTTAGTAATAACCTAAGAATTAGTGTGCTAGGAAAACCCACACTCCTCTAACAGCATCCCAAAGGGGCACACGAGAGAAAAGTATAGAAATTAGAAATAGAAGACATTTCAAAGATAAGGAAAGAAGCCCAAAGGAATCTGGTTCTCTTACTTGTTCTCAAACCCAAAGATTAGTCGGTCAATCGACCAAAGAGCATTTATTAAATGCCTACTGTGTTCCAGGAACTGTGCTAAGTATTGGAGATACAAAGAAATAAAAAAACAAGGTATTCAAATAAGTCAGCCCGTGATTATTAAATACCTACTTCAGACCCAGCTCCAAAAATACAAATCCAATAAACAAAGCAATCTAGGTCTCTTGACTCCCAGTTCACTGCTTTTTCTCATCATAATACATTTCCTCTTGAAGAATTTACCCAATTAGAAATTCAAAAGTGGAAAGGATAAAGTCAGTCTAAGGAAAGCATTTATTAAATGCTGCCTATGCCTCAGGCCCTGAGAGACAAGAAAAAAAAGGGGCAAAAACAGGTGATTGCACACACAAATATCACGTGCTAATGGGAGAGGGGAGACACAGAGAACTATGTTCCTACCAGATCACACACTGTAAAGGGGAGGACATCTCAGAGGGAAGATGGGAGCCCTGAACGATGCCAGGAAAGTTCTCTGGCACAAATGGGGTCTAAGCTTAGTCTTGAAGGAAGAAGGCAGGAGGCAGAGATGAGGAGGGAGAACATTCCAAGCATGGAGGACAGCCAGTGACCACCAGAGAAGGGATAAAGGAAGCACCAACTGAACCAGTTTCAATTTTAGATGGAAGCAAAGAGAGGGTTCTTGAGGAAGGTCAGAACTGAGCTGAGTCCTGAAGAGTTTAAGAACGTCCCACTGAACCCCCCCCCCAGTTTGTCCCAATAACCATTTACTTGATCCTGTCACTTCCTTATTGTAAAAACTGGTTCCTCAATGCCTCTGGGATAAAAAATAGCGAGATGACTCAATGGATGGAGTGCTGGACCAAAAGGCAAAAAAGCCTGATTTCAAACCTACCTTAACTGTGTGGCTTGGGCAAGTCACTCTCCCAGCTCATTTTTCTCAAATAGGGATAAGAAGAGCACCTATATCACAGGGTTGTTGTGAGAATCAAGTGAGATGACATTTATAAAATGTTTTACAAACCTTTAAGTTATGTAATGCTATTATTAATAATAATATTAATACTGATCACTATTAAAAATAGCCAGCATTTATGTAGTACTTTAAAGTTTGTAAAGAATTTTCTGAATATCTCATTTAATCATCACAACTCTGTGATATAAAGTGGTATTATTCCTACTTGAGGAAAATAGGTATTATCTCCATTTTACAGATGAGAAAACTGAGGCAAACAGGTAAAGTGGCTTGCCCAGGGTCACACAATTAGTAAGTATTGAGGCAGGAGATGAGTTTAGGTCTTCCTGACTTCTGGCCCAATGTTCTCCCTACTCTCTGTGCCAACTGTCTGCCTTCTTGTGCCTTGGCACGGGCCTCTGCCCATTCCTTACAGGTAAATTCTCCTTGAACCTTAAGAAATCTTTTCAAGCATAACTCAGGAGCCATTCCTCTTTCCTCTCCCATGTGCATGAGCCTTCCTCCATCCCTTCCTCTTCCTAGATTGTAAACCCCTCAAAAACAAGGACTGTAACATTTTTGCCTCTGTGCCCCTTGTGCCTAACACAGAGCCTTGCCTTCCATAGGCTTTTTCTGAATATTTGTTGAATTAAATTGTCATCTATTTAGCTATCTAAATCTCTTGAAGATCTATTTTTATTTTCAGCCTTTTCCACTTTATATTTCCAATCTTGCTTTTAGTCACATGAGATGAATATGAGAATAACAAAGAAATCAATCCCTAGCAACAGAGAAAAAAATCTGAGACGCCTCCAAGAAGGCCACATTGAAATCTTACCTGGTTTCTCACTGTGCAGCCTTTGGCCAGCCCCTCATACTTTCTGTCTCACCTCTGTCCTTTTTATGATGGATATAATCATCTTCAGATGGGCACATTAAAGGTTAATTAGAGTTTAAAGCTTTCATACTGCTCCGAATATGAAGGTGGTTATACAAATGTTAGGGCTTATTATAGATTCAGATAAGATTCCTTTATTCACCTGAATTTTTTTCTCCTCAACTCCAATCCCTTGGTATTTGGTAAGCTTTGCAATGTGCAATATTTCAAATAAAAATGAACAGCTCCAATAACAGAGGAAAGGCTACAAACAGCATTTAGAGAATCGTTGTGGCACTGCTGGAGACAAATCTGCCATTAGGGTGGGTAGAATTCTGGATTTGTAGCAAACAACAACTCCGTTTAGTTTTGGAGATTTGGGGATGGTCAGCTCAGGCCATGGAATTTCTAAGACAGGTTCCTTATGGTGATGCCTTTGGCATCCACAGTGCCCTTCCATCAGTGATGCTTGAGTGGTTTCCAGTGAGGCTCAAGCTCATGGCCCCAGTGTGTTCTCCCCAGCCATGGCCCCATGACCCAGGGGCACACACACATTGTGACTGCTCCATATGTTCATCAGGATTCAATGTCTTCTCTTCATCTTCTCTAGATCTTACAGGGCAATGAAGATGAAGCAAATTTGATACCGTTTGATTAATTCAGATTGCAGTCCAGCACAAGAAGATACACTAAATGTCACTTCAATTTATAGCATTTATTATTCTATCTGGAAAAGGGGGTTAGGCTTCTTGGCATGACCATGCTTAGGAACTAACGGACACACTCTGAACACCCAAACTAAAGTCAGGGATCCCTGGGGAGTTTCTAATAGTAACGACTTCAAGATAGATTTGCATGAGAAGTCTGCCATGTCTACAATGCACCATCATATAATCCCAAATTTCTCTCAAAGCACTACTTTGCTACTCAGATGCTACCTCCTGCCCGAGGCCATTCCTATCACCTCCCTCCCTCTCTCTCTCTGTCTCTGTCTCTGTCTCTGTCTCTGTCTCTGTGTCTCTGTCTCTGTGTCTCTGTCTCTGTCTCTCTCTCTCTCTCTCTCTCTCTCTCTCTCTCTCCCTCTCTCTCTCTCCCTTTGTCCCTCTCTCTCCCTCTCTCTCTCCCCCTCCTCTACCCTTTTTCTTCTGTCTCTGTTTTTTTCTTTCTTTTCTTTCTTTTCTATCTTTCTCTGTCTTTGTGTCTCTGTCTCTTTCTCTTTCTGTTTCTTCATCTTGCTCTGTTTCCATCTCTCTGTCTCTGTCTTACTTTTCACTTATTTATCTGTATACAAAGTGTATTTCTACTCCCTTTCTCCAGTAGAATATAAGGTCTTTAAGGGAAGGGATTACTTCACTTTTGTCTTCCAATGTCAAATATAACACCTTACATGGAGTAAGAACTTAATGTTTGTCAAGTTGAACTGAATTGAGGGAACTTTTCCAGATAATTAGAAGTTTAAAATTAGAATAGACTGTTTCTGAAGCCAACTAGGCATCACAGTAGGTAGACATAGGGCTTAAAGTCAAGATGGAAGTTTAAACATTGACTCAGACATCTGCTAAGTGATTCTGGGCAAGTCATTTCCCCTCTCTGTACCTTTGTTTCATCATTTGTAAAATAAGGGCATGGGACTCAATGACTCCTAGGGTCCCTCCCAATTGTAAATCTATAATCCTGAAGGTCTTTTTTCCACTTTTTTTATTAGTTACTTAGTAACCACTGCCACCAACAAAAAACCATTTACATAAACAAATACAATTATGTACAAAACCACAAACTCCACATTGTTTACAATTTGTTTAAAATAAGTAAATTATATATGTATGCTAATATAAACATCCTCTGCTTCTGAGTTCCCTTTGGATTTGTTTTACTTTGATCCTTTTTTCTCTTTATTTGGTGGCTTTTTAAAAACATAACCAGAGTATGTATTATTCTTATTCTTTTCATCTCTTATTTTCATCCCTTATTTTCTTTATATTTCCAACTCTAATAACATAATACAATCCATTATATTCAAATATCACAATCTATTCAGTCATTTCTCCCAATTATGGCATTTGTGCAATTTCCAGTTATTCTGTCATTACAAACAAAGCTTCCATGAATATTTTCACACATACAGGACTTTTTACCCTCTCGATAATGGCCTTAGTAATCCTAGTAATAGGATCCCTAGGTCAATGAGCACAGAGAGTTTTATATCTCCTAATATGTATTTCAGTCTTGTTTTGTGTGTAGTTTCTCCAGCTATGTATCATATTTAATTTATCTAAGGTTCTATTCATTTCCTTAACTTTTCTTATTTATTTTTTGGTTAAATATATCTAGTTCTAAGAGGGGAAAATTTAATACTTTTACTAATATTATTTTATCTATTTCCATCTGTATCTCACTTAGTTTTCCTTTTAATAATCTGGATACTGTAACATTTGGTGCCTATAAGTTCAATATGGATAATTCTTAATTATTCATGGTACTCCCTAACATAATATAGCTACCCTGTTCGTCCCTTCCAATTATGTACATTTTAGCCTCAATTCTATCAGAGATCATGACTACTTCCCTTGCTTTCTCTGGTTCAGCTGAGACATAGTATATTCTACTCTAGTTACCTTTACTTCAGGTGTGTCTCTCATTTTCAGTGTGTTTCTTGTAAACAATCCTTTCTTCTCTCCATTTTCTTTCCATGGATGAATTTATCCTATTTACACTCACTGTCATAGTTCTAGCTGTGCATCTCTATGTACTCTGTTCCTCCTCACTTTGTCTCCCTCTCCCTTTTTTCCACCTATATCCCTCCTCCAGTGTCCAATTTCCTTTGACCGATATCTCTCCAATTCACACCCCTTCCCCCAAATCCTCCCTTAACCTCTCTCCTTGCCCTCCTAGTTCCAAATTGGCCCACCTTTCTAAAGGTCTCTCCCTTGTCCTTTTCCCCTTATCTTTTCATTCTTATTCTATCCACTTTCTCAAAAATCTCTTCCTTATCCCCATAACTATGGCATCCTACTTCTTGATATAAATTTTATTCTAAAAATCCTTCCCCCATCTTTTCCTAAGAGTCCTTCCCTTATGCCCTCACCTTTCCCCCCATCCCTTACTATGTACACCCCTATATGTATTCCTCCCTTTCTTCCCTTTACTTACTCTGTTGTCCTCCTTTCTCTTGACCCACTCTTTCTTCTCTTGTTCCCTCAGTACCCCAAGGGGATTCCCAGTCTCTCTCTTATACCATCCCCCTTCCCTTCTTGTTTCTCTGTACATTAAGATTTTTATCTTTCTACTTGTGTATGTAATACTTTTTATCCCTGGTCTGATAAGATTAGGGTTCTAGTAGTCCCATCCCTCCATCCCTTCCTCCCTTTCACTGCATTTCATTCATTCTTCCTCCATATGAGATAAGCATTCCACCCTACTTTCTCTTGTTCTATTCCACTAACATTTTGGCTTATTCCATTTTATTCACCTCAACCTCAAGTCTTCCATTTATATATACCCCTTCAGAACACCCAGGCAATGATGCCATTCCTAGAGGCCATAAATGACATTTTCCCATACAAGAATCAACAAATTGACCTTTTGGGTTGCTTATGATTAGTCTTTCATCATTATCTTTATATGTTTTTTATAGATCAAATTTTCTGCTGAGTTCTGGATTTTTCTGCAGGAATAGCTAAAACTCCTTTATTAGATATCCATTTTTAACTTTTTATAATTATGCTCATCTTTGCTGGATGTTATTCTTGTTTGTAAGCCTAGTTCTTTTTCTCTATGAAATGCTGGGTTTCATTTCATACATTCTTTTAATGTTGCAGCTGCTAAGTTCTTCTGTTATTCTGACTGTAACTCCACAGTATTTTTTTTGCTTGTAGTATTTTCTCCTTAACCTAGAAGTTAAAGAACTTAGCAATGATGTTCCTGTGCATTTTTATCTTTGGGTCTCTTTAAGGTGGTGATCAGTGAATTTTTTTTCCAATTGTATTTTACCTTCTGATTCTAGAATTTTGGGGCAGTTTTCTTTGACAATTTCTTGGAGTATGGTGTCTAACCTTTTTTCATAACTTTCCAGAAGTCCAACTATTCTTACATTGTCTCTCCTTGATCTATTTTCCAGGTCATTTGTTTTTGTGATAAGATGTTGGATATTTTCTTCAATTATTTCATTCTTTTGATTGTTTTATTATTTCTTATTGTCTTAGAAAATTGTTAGCTTCCCCTTGTCCAATTCTTAATACATTATTTTCTTTTATGAGTTTCTGGATCTCTTTTTCCATTAGTGTGAGCTTTCCTTTATAATTTTCTTGCTTTTCTTATATTACTCATTTTTTCTAATTGTTCCTCAATCTCTCTCATTTGTTTGTTTGTGGTTTTTTTTGAGATCTTTTTAAAGCTCTTCCAAAAGCTCTTTTTGAGTTTGTGGTCATTTATTATATTTCTTTGCTATTTTTAGATGTTTTTACTTCACTGTACTCTGAGTTTGTCAAAGTTTTCTCTAATCCCATAAAAGCTATCAATAGTTAGGTTCTTTCTCCTTTGTTAGGTCATTTTTATTTCATTTTTTTGTTTTAGCAGCTAAGCCAATAAACTTAACAATTGGCTTTTTGCTAGAGCCCCAAGGTTCCTAGTGTATTGGGATATGTTTCTCAGGTTTCAGAATTTTTGTGTGTTTATTTTTTCCGTGGTCCTATTTAGTTATTACAGCTTTTATAGTCAACGGTCAGATGTACTCCCAGTCTTCCACTCAATACCCAATCCATGATTGACCTCAGGTGCTCTGACCAGAGCCCATGGACAGCTCTGCCACTGCAACTGCAAGCAGCCAATCTGCTTCCCCCTGTGAAAGCAACCAGGGATTTCTCTATCCTGGGAGTAACCACAGTTAATGGGCCCCAGTCTCTAAGCATCCATTCTCACCAGTATACCCTCCTTACTCCTCACCTACTGCTATAGTCCAAGATAGAGCAGATTTCTAGTCTGTCTGTGTTCCTGGACCTCCAAAGTCCCTGTCTTGTTAGCCATGAGGCTAGAGTTCCTGCCCTTAGGGCCTGGCACCTGTAGACTCTATAGTGTCCACTCCTTCAATCCCCAGCTATGGGGCAAGAGGAGGTCTCCAGGGGCTGAGGCCACAACAGCTGCTCCAGGGCCCTCTGCCTATGAATTCCACTGGTATCTTAGTGACGAAAGTACTGGAGATCAGCATTCAAAGGAAGGTTGCTAATCCTAGCCCCAGGGGCTACCATCTTGATTTCAGTGTTTGCTCTGTTCCTATCCCCAGAACCTACAGTGATGGGACTGAGGCCAAGAAAATCAGAAACCTTCCTCCCTAGTTATCCTTCGCTATTCAACCTTACTCCTGACTCTTGTCTATTTTTGCCACTTTCAGTGCTGATTCTGTGGAGTTATTTTTTGTTGTGTGTTGGGGGTATTTGGAGGACAAAGGAAGCTTCATGCCCTACTTTACCATCTTCCCACAATCAGTCCTGAAGGTCATGAAGGAAAAGGTGAATGTATTCCGTTGTTGATGGATTCTTGGTCAAGTGTAGGTTGGAAATTGGCCTCTAACATCCTTTTCAACTTTGAGACTATAAATCCCCAAATTGAAAAATCAATCAATTAATAAACATTTATTAAACACCTATTATGTGCCAAGCACTGTGCTAAGTGCTAAGAAAGTCATTCTACCTTTATTTACTTTTTATTTTTACCCAAGGCCCCATGCACACTCAGTCACATTGCACTGTGTGTGTATTCTCTCTATAAGATGTGTATACCCATGTAAGACATGAATGTCCCCATGGGATATCTAAAAATGGCTGGAAGGCAGCAAAAACAGATATCTCTGGAATGTAGCCCAACTCTCTCCAAGGGAGATTGGGATTCCTGCTTTGAAGGGAATAGCAGAAAGGCTGTGACTAAGCATTCTTTTATAGTCTCCAATAAGGGTGCCAAACAAGAAAGTTACCTCTCTTCCCCTTTAAATATTGCTTGTCTAGGAACGAAGTATATTCAAAGCAAAAGCTGCTTCTCTGGGGGTTAGCCCTTGGTTTTAAAGGGAGAGGGTAGTCCTTAGTTTACATGTACCAACCTGGCCCCTTCCCACCAAATGCCCAAATTACACAAAAGACCATCACAAAAAATGAATAGCAAATAAGTCCATTTATCCAAGCAATCAGTAAACAGAAACTGGACAAGTTCTACAGATTAGAATATAACAGATAATGCACAAGAGTGAATACCCTTTAGAGGAAAGTGAGGTTGAAAATCACCTTTCTTTGTACTTTCCAATGCTTGGCAATACCTGGTTTCCTTCAAGGGATAGCTAAAATCCCACCTCTATAAGAATCTTTTCTGATCTTCTTTCATGACAATAGCTTCCTTGGTGATTATTTCCAATTCATCCAGCTTGTTTGTACAGAATCGTTTGCATATTGTCTCCTCTATTAAGATGTGGGCTCCTTAAAAGCAATGAGTAGGGTTCTGGTTTTTGTTTATTTTGGTTGTTTTCTTTCTTTTTATCACCAGTGCTTTGGATAGTACCCAGCAAACAGTAGGTGTTTCATAGATGTTTTCTGACTTTACTTGACACATAACAGGTATTTAATAAACGCTCATTAAATGGCTGATGGTAACCATTTTTGACTGAAAGGGGGAGAAAGGAATGGAGGGAGGAATAAACCAGGCTGAGGGTGGAAGCTTAAAAATAGCCAATGTTACCTGAGTATCTATTCTGTGGAGAGCAATCAAGAAGAAATAAAGAGATCTTAGCTTCTTCTACCCCATTCCTTACTGCTCCCTTCTCTAAGAGATCTCTCCTTTTCCATTCCATCCCAACAGATCATCTTCCTGAGGAAATTAAATCCAGTTAACAGGAGCGATGCTTGGAGGCTCTGAAGCTGCAAACCCTTCCAACTTGCCTTTCTCGTGCAACAGATCTCTGAGGAAGAGGGAGCACAGCCACAGAATGATAGGATAGACCTTTCCAGGTTTGACATCCAGATACTCAATGAATTGAGTAATAGAAGACTCACACTTGCCTTTGTAGATTTACTCATTAATGACAATAATATTGATAACTAATATACACATGAGGTTGATAAAGTATTTACACATATCATCGCATCTTATTAAATTGTTACAGAATTTCTTCACCTTGTTCAAGTACCTTTTGGAAGGATAGATCTTTTACTTTTTTTCCAATCTGCAACATTCTCTCTTTCTATGATGGGGCAGCTATGTGACATACAGTAGACAGAGGATTGGGCTTGGAATCAAGATGACTCATCTTAATGAGCTCAAATCCAGACTCAGACACTTTCTAGCTGTGTGAACCTGGGCAAGTCACTTAACCCTGTTTGCCTCATTTTCCTCCTCTGTCAAATGAGCTGGAGAGGGAAATGGCAAACCTTTTCTAGTATCTTTGCCAAGAAAATCCCAAGATGGGGTCACAAAGAGTCAGACAACTGAAACAATTGAACAATAAAATCTTTGAGAGAATTAAAGCAGCTGATGGTGCAATGGATAGAGTAGTAGGACCGAAGTCAAAAAAGACATGAATTCAAATCTAGCCTTAGAAGCTGTGTGGCCCTGAGCAAGTCAATTGACTTCTACTTATCTCAGTTTCCTCAACTGTAAAATGAAGTGAATAGCACCTACCTCCCAGGGTTATTGTGAGGCTTAAGTGAGATTAGTAAATATAAAGGGCTTGATACAGTGCCTGCACATTGTAGGCACTATATAAATGCTTCATTATAGGCTAAGGATATGATCTTCTAGAGCTTGGCCAAATCAGTTAATCAGTCACTTAATCATTCACCAATGAAGTTTCATGTTCTGTGCTAGGTGTGGATTAAAAAAGAGAAAGAAATAGTTGCTCCCTTAAGAAGCTTACATTCTATGGGGCTTGGAGAGCGAGGAGCCAAGTACAATATATATACAACTACAATAACAAACAATATACACAAAATAAACATAATGCATTTGGAGAGGAAAATAATGCTGGTAGCTTGGAAGATCAAGAAGGATCTTCTCATGAAGAAGGTTATATTTGAGCTGAGCTCTGAAGAAACTGAATATTCTATGAGTTGCCCCCTCCTGGCAAAGAGGTCAATGGTGCAAAGGCAAGGAGAGGGGTGTCTGGACTTTTGTGGGGAGCCGACCCCTGGGACCCACAAATATTGCATTGGGCCTTGCTCTTCATTATCCTCTTCAGTTTAATAACAATTCTAGTTATAGTAGTACTATTTGGGGATTGGGTCAGAGAAGTTGTGAATTTGGGGAATGCAGAAGTATCTCTGCAGTGAAGGACTGAGAGGGGATTTGGGGAATAACCTGCACCCCTTTTCCTGAGAACCCCATCGTATTTCCCTTGATTAGTCTGTTCCTGTAATAAACTCTAAAAGTTTGATTCAGTCAGATCAGAGTGAACTCAATTGATGGGGCGGGGGGAGCAGAGGGAGTGCAGAATGAGTGGGTTGAGGAAGGAAGGAAAGCAGACCTCCATTTTTAAACCTGATTCCAGTTGGGGATTTCTGGGGGAGGCTTCAGTGTGCACTGCCTGGCACAAACATCTTATTGGGGGTCACACTTGTTTCCTCTAGAGGAGAAAACATTCCTTTAACTTCTCTACCCTGGCATGAATGTCCAGGGATCCCCATTTTCCCAAGAAACTCCATTTTGTCTCCTAGTAGGGAGGGGTGGCTGTGAGGGAGAAGAGGCCCTTAAACAACAATGTAAGGGGTTAACCACTACACCCCAATCCTCCTGATCACCCTCCCCCACTTCTTACATATTTTTCATTTTAATTTTTATTTTGAATATTTTCCCATAGTTACATGTTTCTTGTTCTTTCCTTCTCCCCCAAACCTCCCTAACCTCCCTTAGCGAATGCACAATTCCACTGGGTTTTACATTATCATTGATTAAGACCTGATTCCATATTATTGATAGTCAGACTAGAGTTATCATTTAGTGTCTACATCCTCAATAATATCCCCATCAGTCCATGTGATCAAGCAGTTGTTTTTCTTCTGTGTTTCTCCTCCCACAGTTCTTCTTCTGAATAAGGCTAGTTTTCTTACATCTTTTAAAACCAAAACCCGAAATCATATACCCATATAAACAAGTGATAAATCACATATTTTCTTCTGCATTTCTGCTCCCACAGTTCTTTCTCTGGATGTGGATAGCGTTCTTTCTCATAAATCCCTCAGAATAGTCCTGGATCCTTGCATTGCTGCTAGTAGAGGAGTCCATTACATTCAATTGTACCACAGTGTATTAGTCTCTGTGTACAATATTCTCCTGGTTCTACATCAGTTCATGGAAGTCTTTCCAATTCTTATAGAAATCAAGCAATTCATCATTCCTTACAGTACAATAGTATTCCATCACCATCATATTCCATAATTTGTTTAGTCATTCCCCAATCAAAGGGCATCCCCTCATTTTCCAATTCTTTGCCAACACAAAAAGTGAAGCTATAAATATTTTTGCACAAATAAGTCCTTTCCCACTTTTTTTTTTTAATCTCTTTGGGATACGAATCCAACAATGGTATGGCTGGATCAAAGGGCAGCCATTCTCTTAAAGCTCTTTGGGCATAATTCCAAATTGCCTTCCAGAATGGTTTGATCAGTTCACAACTCCACCAGCAATGCATTAGTGTTCCTGTAGTTGGGCATTATAAATCGTTTGTATGCAGGAACTCAATATATGTGCCTAAACATAGAGGTGAAAGATCAAAAACAAAGACCAGTCCTTGCTCCCAAGAAGCTTCCAGTCTAAAAGGGGGACACAATGAACATTTCCATGTTGAGAAAAGGTCTGTACTGGCCTCCCTGAACTCTCTTCCCATCCTGTTCCTGACATGCATCAAAACTCTATCCCCAGGGGGGGCAGCTGGGTAGCTCAGTGGATGGAGAGCCAGGCCTAGAGACAGGAGGTCCTAGATTCAAATCTGGCCTCAGACACTTCCCAGCTGTGTGACCATGGGCAAGTCACTTGACCCCCATTGCCCACCCTTACCACTCTTCCACCAAGGAGCCAATACACCGAAGTTAAGGGTTTAAAAAAAAAAGGAAAAGGAAAGGAAAAAACTCTATCCCCACACTGGGCACCTTCATCCTGACCTTCCCTCCCCACATACATACTTTTCAGCTCCCTTTCCTATTATCTTCTCCCATTAGAATATAAGCTCCTAGAGCCAGGCCTGGAGAGAAGAGATCCTGGGTTCAAATCTGGCCTCAGATACTTCCTAGCTATGTGACCCTGGGCAACTCACTTATCCCTGTTTGCCTCAGTTCCCTCATCTGTAAAATGAGTTAGAGAAGGAAATGGCAAACCGCTACAATAACTTTGCCAAGAAAACCCCAAATGGGAGCCATGAAGTCAGGCAAGACTGAAACAATTGAACAACAACCCAACCCTACCATTTCAATGTTGCCTAAGTCTCATCATAAGCTAGAGGCTCAACATGAAACATGTAACTATGGGAAAATATTCAAAATAAAAAATAAATTTTAAAAAAATTAACTCAGATCCTCCTAGGAAAAAAAAAGCTAGAGGCTCATTTTTCAGACTAGGAAACTGAGTTCCAGAGGAAGTTCCAATGACTTGCCCAAGGTCATACCATAAAGTGCCAGAGGCAGGATTTGAACTTGGTTCTTTTGATTACAGAATCAAGCTCTTTCCCATATACTACTCTTGAATCCAAGTCATCTAATTTAAAATCTAACTATCTCTCCATAAGGCTATAATGAATCACATAATACTTTGTATTCTAGATCCTTGGGCATGCACTCATCTCCTCCAATACCTAAGAGGATGTATTTATTGCACACAGTAGGTATTTAATAAGTTATTGTCTCATTGTGTTAAAACTATTAATTCCCTCAACTATTCCCTGGATCATTTCACCAATACTTATGCCGCTGCCAAGCCTGACTAACAAATGCAGCCACTTCCAATAGTAGCACAAGCATGATAAGGGATGGAGATGATGGCAGTCAGGTCCTCCCTGGACATTGATGTCTCAAACCACTGAGCCCGAACTTCTTTCTTCTTCTTTCTTCTTTCTTCTTTCTTCTTTCTTCTTTCTTCTTTCTTCTTCTTCTTCTTCTTCTTCTTCTTCTTCTTCTTCTTCTTCTTCTTCTTCTTCTTCTTCTTCTTCTTCTTCTTTCTCTCTCTCTCTCATTTTTTTAATCAACATGGCACAAGTTTTGCTTTAGAGATATCCATGTATCAGATTATTTTTGTCAAATTATTTCCATCAGTCCTGTCTGGATGGGGGAAGGGAATAGATTTCAACCAAAGGGAGGTTTTTCTCTCTCTATTACCTACTAAGAAATAGTGAAGGATCAAAGACTGGAAGCCAGAAGCAACCTTAGAGACCATCACGTCCAGATCTCTCATTTTACAGGTAAGGAAACTGAGGCACAGACAAGTCATTTACCCAAGGTCATTCAGCTAATATCGGAAGTGGGAGTTGAACCAAGGACTTCTTGACTCCTAAGTCCTACTCTCTTACATTTGCAAGAGTCTCTCCAATTCAGCATAAAAATCGCAGACCCTAAGAACTCCAAGGACTTCAAATTTACAATATATAATAATTTTAATCACTTATAACATTGTAATCTGTAATATAGTATAATTATTATGAAATGTTATTATATTATTTGCATATAATATAATATTCCAGGTTAGAGCATATTCCTTTTATCTCGCCTTTCTTGTCAGGAGCTGATCAAAATAGGGCATGGCAGGAAGGGGAGGAATCAGTAAACAGCCTAAACTAGATCATTCAGCACCTAAAAAGACAAAGTCTGATAATGCTAAGGGAATGGAGCAGTCTGGGGCATTTGCTCTTTTTAAACTCAGTAATAACCATGGGCTATTTGCCATCAGATGGAAAACCTGTTGGTCTTTTATAAGCCAAATGGCAGCTCTTGATTTCTAGGGAAATTGTGAATGACCAGATAATGCAGCTGATAGAATAAATTGACTTCTCCTATTAAGGCCTGCAGGGCTAATCCTGTGTTATTAGTCTTTGTGCTGGCTGAATCCCTGAGCATCCTAATGAAAATTCACCAACTAGCATTAACTGGAAGACCTCTGGTCTTTCAAATCCACTGAAACCCTCCTCACCGGCCCCAGGTCCTTAAGAGCTCCCGAGCAGCAGGAGCTAATGTCGGCTAACCCGACTGGAGCTGCTTCCCCAGTTTCCAGACTCGTCGTCTTCTGTTTCCCATCAGGAGCTGTTCCTGAGGCGGCATAGCAGAGACTACTCAGCCGATGGTTCCTGAGACGAAGGACGAGTCTGGCAAAAAGTGGGAACCAAAATGGCGGCCCAAGAAGGATCTTTGAGCTTGGAATGGAAATCAAGGGTTGGAACCCCAACTCTAACACATCTTCCCTAGGTCACCTTGGACAAGTCATTTTACTTTGTGGCCTCATTTTCTTCCTCTGCAAAAGGAGAAGGTTGGACTGGATGACCTTTGAGATGACTTCCAGCTCCATCGATGACCCCACAACACCAGGGATCTGTCTTTCCAAGGGGAGACCCTCACCAGTCTTGTAGTATTCTATGTTTAAAGCAGTGGTTCCAAACTTTTTTGGCCTGCTGCCCCCTTTCCAGAAAAAATATTACTTAGCCCCCTGGAAATTAATTTTTTTTTATTTTAATAGCCATTCATAGGAAAGATAAATGCATTCATGTTTCTACCTTTTTCATAAAATATAGTAAAGAAAGGTGTAAATTAGAAACATTGAACTTTGAAATGATGAAACTATTTATTGAACTCAGAATAGAATGTAATACAAAAAAAGTTAAAACATTCGAAATCATCTTAATGAGAAGGATGTCCCTGTGGCCATCACCACCCCCCTGGATCGCTGCAGCACCCACCAGGGGGCGGTGGCACCCACTTTGGGAATCACTGGTTTAAATCAATAATCACTAATAAGTAGCTAATGTGTGCCAGCTGCTGGGATACAAAGATACACAAAAAAACAGTATTTGTCTTCAAGAAGTTTGTGTTCTACTGGAGAAGGTACTACGTGTGTCTGTAATATATACAGTGTGTATATAAAATTATATGTACACTTGAGTATATATATATACTCATACATATGAATATATGCATGCTAATGTGATAAAAATATTATTACAATAGCTAACCTTTATAGAATGCTTCCTATGGTATGAGGTATCATCCTATATAGCATTTCTCTACAATTATTATCTCATTTGATCCTCACAACAACCCTGAGAGACAGGTTCTATTATTAGCCCAATTTTACAGATGAGGAAATGGAAATAAATAAATTTTTTTAAAAAGTGAAAATAGGGCAGCTGGATAACTCAGTGGATAGAGAGCCAGGTCTAGGGATGGGGGAGTCCTGGGTTCCAATCTGATCTCAGACACTTCCCAGCTAGGTGACCCTGGGCAAGTCACTTCAGCCCATTGCCTAGCCCTGACCGCTCTTCTGCCTTAGAACCATACACAGCATTGATTCTAAGATGGAAGGGTTTAAAAAGGAGAAGTCACTGAAATAAAGAAGGTGAGAGGTAGCATGGGCCGGTGAAGAGAGGAGCAGATATGGGAGCTGTCCCGGAGGCAGAACTCACAGGACGGGGCAGCTACTTAGACGCAGAGTGGGGGGCCCTGGCGAGGGGAGGACGCCTCAACTTCCTTTGTTAATGCCAGCCTGGGCTCTGCATTCTTTGCCTGCTGGAAGGAGGCTCCCACCATGAACCTCCCTCTTCCTCTAAGGCAGAGCTCATTGGAGAGGTCACCGTTTTGTGTCTTTTTCCATCATCTTTCCTGAAAGTAATAGCTCAGGCGGCAAAGGCAGGGCTTCCAGTAATGTAGTGACAGTCCCAGAAATGCTTATTCACTTGTGATGTGAGGTCATTCCTGGAACTCTCGCCTGGACAGAGTAGCCTGTTGGAGTCCCCGGGCATGCGGAGAAGGCCCGGAGTCACCCCATTCTTCCTGGGAGAACAGAGACTGGCAGCGCCCTGTCCGGCTGCTCAAAGGGGGGATGTTGAGCCTCCAGCTGGTTCTGAAAGAGGTAGCCCTGTTTCCTCTACTGAGGGAGCCTTTCTCCCTGGCCTGGTACCATCCTGGTTCTGGCTGGGCTTTGGTAGAACAAGGACCACTTGATAGCACTTAGAGGCCCAAACTGGAATTCTCTGACTCGAGTTCGGCTCCATTCAAGAGCATTTATTAAGTGCCGACTGGAAGCTGGGGATACAAAGAAGGAAAGTCCCTCTCTTGAAGGGCTTACGATCTACCAGGGAGATACAACATATACATTAGCAAGTAAACACCCCGAAAAAGTACAAAGTCATATAAAGACATAAATGCGAAGTATGTTCAAGGAAGGCAGCCTAGCAGGGATTCGAATCCTGGCTCTAAAATTCGCTACTCGTGTCACCTTGGGCAAGTCCCTTGCTTGCCCTCTTTGGGCCTGCCGGGTCTCCTCTATAAAATGAGAAGGCTGGACTGGAGAGCCTGAAAGGTCCCTTCCTGCTACGGTGTGGAATCCCACCTCGTTCAAGGGGGTGAGCTTCAATGAGGAGGAGAAAGAAAGCCTTGCTTGGGGGATGGCACCAGAGCAATGCTCCGAAAGAAGCTAGACTATCTAAGAGGCAGGGAGAGCGAAAGCCCTCCTGGCCTGGGGCTTAGCCTGAACAGAGACATGGAAGCCAAGAAGGCAGCGTGTAGCTGAAATAAAACTGGAAACCTTGGTGGGAGCCGCACTGCAGAAATGTCAGGCTTTTATCCCAAAGGCGCCAGAGAGCCCCTCAAGATTTCTGAGTCGTTGGCTATGAGGGAAACTAGTATGCTTACGCTATTTGGGGCCTCCGTTTCCTCAATGGTAAAACACAGTATTAGACTGGGTGACCTCATAAAGCTCTCTTTCATCTCCAATTCCTGCGATCCTTCTACATGTCTACTGATGAGACAGTCAAAATAATTTTTTGTTGTTCAGTCACGTCCGACTCTTCATGACCCCATTTGGGGTTTTCTTGGCAAAGATACTGGGGTGGTTTGCCATTTCCTTTTCCAACTCATTTTGCAGATGAAGAAATGGAGGCAGAAAGGATTAAGTGACTTACCTAAGGTCGCATGGCCAATAAGTATCTGAGTCTGTATTTGAACCCAGATCTTCCCGAGTTTATAGAGTCTTCTAGGCTGTGGAGCGACATTAAGCTACATTGACCAGCAGGCTGATTCGGTCCCCAGTCCATAGTACCTTAGACCAGTCTCTTCTTCTGGCCAAGAATGTACAAACCTACCCTCAAATGAATAATTAAGAGAAACGACTTTAAACCACTCGACAAACACCAAATGCCAAGCCAGGGAGCAATCATAGTGCTCCTCGAGGATCTGATCCCGAGCCACCGTCAAGGCCGAAAATACCCACAAAGGTCTTGAGGGTGCCAAGCCTTCCGGTCCGGTTACTGCTCTTCCCCATCTGATGAAAGGATTATGTGCATGTGAAGTTGTCTTGGATCAGCTAAATCCTAAGAGCTCGTTAGATGAAACCCAGATAAGTAAGATGGCAAAAGGAAATGCTGGTCCTCACAGGTATCCCAGGGAGAAGATGAAAATATCTCCTTTTGAGCTTCAAGACTGGAAGATCGGGGGCAGCTAGGTAGCTCAGTGGATTGAGAGTCAGGCCTAGAGATGGGAGGTCCTGGGTTCAAATCTGGCCTCAGACACTTCCCAGCTGTGTGACCCTGGGCAAGTCACTTCACCCCCATTGCCCACCCTTACCACTCTTCCACCAAGGAGCCAATACACCGAAGTTAAGGATTTAAAAAAAAAAAAAAAAGAATGTGGGTCTCATGCAGGGATAAGAGCATCAGCACCAACCAAGCCCACAGAGAGGCAGCTTTTGCCCAGGATCAAGGGTGTCCCCTTTCAGAGTGGGGAAGGGATGAGTTAGGAGATGCCAGAAACTGTATTCTACCATTTAATTAGCAATCAACCATGACCTGCCAGTCATAGCAACTGTACCTTGTGAACTGTTGAGTCAAAGCAAAATGGCAAATAATTAGACCAGCCCGTTGGAGCTTTGTTGGTCCTCCCATTTGCAGGGTTTTGAGTCTGAGAGCAAACGGGACGTGCGCAAGGCCTTTTTAATATATTCCATGTTTTAATTAGCAATCAGGGTTGATTTGTCAGCCATACCAACTATAATGTACAAAGCATTGAGACACAGAGAAAAGGCGCATTTAGGAAATCAATTATGCTTCTATTTACATTCCCTCAAGGCGGAGGCACCGCAGAAACTGCTGAAATATTATCTTTGTCACCTCAGAGGAACAGACAGCAAGGATGAGGCTGCAATCCAATCTAGTCCATAAATCACTGACTGTTTAGGTAAGGCTACAATGGCTGCATATTTATGAGAATCCTGATGGGAAGCCTGTCCGAGGCGCCGGTAAGGGCCGCGAGGCTCCGCCATTTTTGAAGACACCATGAAGAACAAGCCCAAGGAGGACCGAAGGTTGGGTGGTCTTTGCCGACAGAGTTACAAGGCAAGATGGAAAGCGTGTGCGACATTTCTAAGGGACAGAACTCTTGGTGGCGGATGACAAGGAAGGGAACCGTCTTCATCTCCATCAATGGGCCTATTAGTGTACCATCACTTTCACTGGCCATTCCCAAGGCCCAGAACCTTCTTCCTCTTCCTCTTTGCCTCCTGGCCTCCCTGAAGTCTCAACTGAAGTTTTATCTTCTGCAGCAAGTCTTCCCTGACCTCCTTAGCCTCAGGACCTTCCTTCTAAAATTACTTCCACTTCATCCTGTCTAGGTCTTGCTTGCACACGGATGCTGGCATGGTGGCCCCCCAATTATACTGTGAACATTTCAAGAGCAGGGATTTGGTTTTCTGCCCTTTTTTTGCATCACGGGGCCTACCCTGGGCATCGCGCATAGTTTGTTTGTCCTCTGTTTTCAGAGAGGACCAATGACTTCACAGGGTGGCATCTTGACTCTAATGTGAATTGGACTTAAGTGAGGCAGAGATGCACCAAGTCATCCACCTCACCCGATCTTCTAGAGTCATCAAAGTCCAGGGGCAAGACAAGTCAATGGCCTGAGATGCAGTCAGGCATCTTTGATGTCTGACCAGGCCCTAAGCACCCCGAACCCCTGCTCCAGCTGCCTCCATAGCCGTTGGAACAAAATGTTCTCATCTATGCCTTCCACCAGGGAAAGTCTTCACAGGCTTGGGGAGGGCCTCCCCTAACTCGCCAGTGGGCTGGAGGCCTAGTGGGTACCTTTAATCTGGGGGGCAGCCTACGTGCATTCCACAACTTCTCGGAGCCACAGGGGAGAGCTGGGTGGGATGCACAGCACTGAAAAGGGCTCAGAAAGCCCCGACAGCACGGGTGCCAGTCCTCCCCGGGCACCCCGATACATACCAGGCACTTAATAGAAGTCTTATAAAGAGCTCCTTTGTTCTTGTCCACCATCCACCTCCATCGTGTTGTTAGAGCCAAGGAAAGCCTAAATTCAAATCCTGCCTTGGACCCATTGTGGCTCTGTAACCCTGGGCAGCTCCCTTAATCTTGCTGGGAGCCGGGCAACTCCAAATTGCAGAAAAGGCAGTGACCTACATTTTTAGAGACTTGTCCCACCTACGAGTTCCATAGACCAAAGAAATAACAAAGTCCATTTTCTCTCCCTACTTGACCCATATTTTATAAATATATCTTAGTGAGCTGAGAGAAGCGTAAATCTAGAATCGGGCCAAACCTGGCCTAAATCCCTCATTTCACAAACAGAGAAACTGAGGTGCAAAAAGATTATGTGACCTTCCCAATGTCACATGAATAGCAAGGAGCAGAGGCAGGATGTGAAAATCTCAGCGAGGCAGCTCTGCCGACGCCGGTGCTAAAAAGAGCTTGTAATCCTGTTTTATTATTTATTACTCGGCACCATGAGGACGGGGAGAACGTCTTCTTCCATCCTTCTATCTCACCCGGTACCTGACACAGCTCTCTGCCCTCGGCACTTAGTAAATGTTTGCTGAATGGATGCACACCTTTTAGGGGTTTTAGAGTCCAGAGGACTGAACTTGCAAACAGGAGCACGTCCTTCCCCGCGCTGTCTGCCTTCAAAGCGGCCGCATCCACCAAGTCCTCTCTATTGCTGAGATTTTAAAAAATCTTTTTCTTTCCTTTTGAAATGCCGACGCATCCCACAGTGGATGGAGCTAAATGAGTCAGGCCGGAAAACAATTCTTTGCTTGTTCTTCTAGTCTCCATTTCAAGCCTGAGAGCTTGGGGTTCAACACTGAGCTTACAGTCCCTGCCAGGGTGACAATGGCTGCTCGCCTGAGGGGGAATGTTAGACCTTCCTGAATCAGCTGTGGGTCACATCCTTCAAGCCTTCCAGCTGTGGGCCGTTTTCATCTTTCACTCTGGGTTTTTTTTTAATTTTAATAACCTCTTTTGTCCTTTTCTCTCATACAAGTTTTAGAGATTAAAAACATCTAGGGGAGAGAAGGGGAGGGGGGAAGAGAAAAGTATTTCTCTTATCCCAAGATGGAAGTGGCTTTGGCACTAAGAAGGGCAGCTTTTCCGCCATGAAGCTCCAGGCTCATTCGCCATCCCACATCTTGAGAAAAATGGAGAGAGGAATTATCTCATTTCATGCATATTGGATTTGAGCTGGGGAGGAGCTGCTACCGATTCCAGGCTGGGCGATCTGTTTGCTATCAAAGTGGGATCAGCCTTTCATGAACTGACATTTAAGGGCTGCGCCGAGATCTTCCTAATTCTGAATCAGGGGGCTGTGTGTAGGCAGATGAGGTGGCCACCATCTTTTTTTTTCTTTTTTTTAAACCCTTACCTTCCATCTTGGAGTCAACACTGTGTATTGGTTCCAAGACAGAAGATCGGTAAAGACTAGGCAATGGGGGTCAAGTGACTTGCTCAGGGTCACACAGCTGGGAAGTGTCTGAGGCTGGATTTGAACCCAGGACCTCCCATCTCTAGGCCTGACTCTCAATCCACTGAGCTACCCAGCTGCCCCCTTCCACAATCTATCTTGATGGTGCTACTGCGCTGAGTGAGTCAGCAAGAACCTGCACACAAGAACATTCCATCATTTTAAGTGTCATTCTTCCAGGGAACCCTGTTTTCCCTCCTTCTCCCCCCAGTGTGATAAGGGGTGGCAGAAGAAAAATGAGGCTGATAGCCAAAAGAAGTTCTCTTTGAATGCGTTACACCATTGCTTTGTTGGCGGTACAGAAAGAAAGATGAAACCGTTTTAAAGTTTGTAACTGATGTAACAGAATGGCTCATTCCCTGCTCTAAACTTTTATCCAAAGAAATTGGGTAAAAAGTAACTGTGTTGATTTGATTTGCTCAGGCCCCGAAGGGCCCTGGGAGGGTGGGAGGGCTGTTCTCAAGGTGATAACGTTAGTGTAAACCAATGAGAGGAGGAGCTTGGCGCTTGGTCTGGAAGCGGAGCTTTCACGGTAAATCATGGAGCACTTCCACGCGTCTCTTCTCTGGCTGTCCAAGGGCATATCTCAGAGCCATCTCCCCAGGACCACGCTAGGAAGTCCTTTGAGATCCCCCTTGATGAGGGACAAGTCGCTGAATTTACTCGTCTGGAAAATGAGTCTGGTACCTGCCTCGTGCCCTAGAGAGGCGGTAAGGATGAATGATTTGTGATGTTTCTTACTCCTTGGGAGAAACTTAATTATACATTATCAGCCAAGCAAATTAAGGACAGGCCCAAAGCGCCAAGACCTTGAAGAAACGAGGCTGGAGATGAAGAAAGAATTTTAACAATAATGAAAAATCCACAGAGCCTCGTGATACTCTTCTCCGGGGTCCTGGGGCTTGTTGCTGCTGCATCCAGCATGGCCTCGACCCTTGAAAAGCAGAGCTATGGCAGATCAGTCTTTTATAAGGCTGAAAAGTATGAAGGACTGAGTTGTTTTGTCCTTGTCAGTGGCTGCTCGCCCAAGTTTTTCAATCGTCTTGTTAAAGAACCGGCAGGCTTGGTCCTATCTCGCCCACTGGACCTTGCTGTCGTGTGACATCCCATCAAATTTTGTGGCTCAGGACAAGGAATACTGGACTGGAAAGCAAGAGACCTGGGTTCTAGGCTCAGACTTAGCACAAGTTAGCTATGGGACACTGGGCAAGGGATTCCATCCCTCTGGGCCTCAGGCTCATCATCTATAAAGGGAGAGGAATGCACAGCATAAACTCCAGTATTCTAGCCCAAAAATCCATGCCAGGATCTCAGATAAAGGAGAAATAGCATGTATGGTGTACACCCAGCTAGGGTAGGATCTGAGTTCGAATATTGTCTCAGGCTTATTACCTGAGTGATCTCATCACTTTACATTTGGGGCCCTCAGTTTACCTATCTGTAAAATGAGGGGGACTGGACTTAGTGACCTCTCACTATATCTCTAGGAAAGTCATTTTCATTGTCTAAGTGCCCTAGGCACCTGTAATAATATAAATGACTATAGCATAGTCATTTATGTAAGAATAAAGAGAGCCAGTAAGCAATGTTATGATAGAATGGGAGAGAGAGAGAGTCTATATGGCAAGTCTCTCCTCCAGCTCTCCCCTGTTGCCAAATATACTCTGGGGGACTTCAAAGGGGTGTCACCCTGAAACTGGGTGACCTGGATGGTCATGCTGTCCCACAGGAGTTGGGGGCAAGGCTTCCCTATAAGACGAGGTATGTGGTACCCCAATCCTATTCTGAATGAGGACGGGGTTCACACAAGCCTCCCCTGAGGTCAGTCAACTTCACAGCGGGTGGTCTGGCTTCAAGATGGAGGCAGCCAGACCAAGCTGTGGTTCCCCTCTCCCTTGTTGTCTCTCAGGCACTCTGGAATGCTATCTGACTAATGAATGGCTTTTATTATTCACAATTCAGGGATTGGGGAAAGGGGGGAAGGGCAAGAGGGATTTGGGCATCCCCTCTTCTCTATTTCTATGAGGTCTTTCACTCAGGAGGGAACCTTTGGGGTTCTCACTCCCAAGCTTCTTCCCCCACCCCTTCTCCTTCTGTATCTACTTCTAGTTTTCTTTTTCTATCCTTTTCTATAGTTGTAAGTTTTGACTGAAAGGGAGTCTCCCAGCAAAGTTGGGTAATGGGAGAAAGAGACTAAGAGATCACTCCCAAAATGGAGTTCAAAAACTTAGCTGACTTGATGATTGAAGTCTTGATGGTTGAGATGCGATGAAAATAGCTTTGACCAGGGAATCAGGGTTACAATTTCCAAAGAAAGATCCTCAGGAAGCCCTCAGGACTGGATCCGAGCTGGGATGTTCTCCTCCTCTCTCCTCCCAGTCCTCCGGCCAAAGCCCACTCCTCCTCTCCTCTCCCAGAGAAATACCCAGAATTCTGTCAGTCTCTGGCTCCATTCGTCCCATCCCCCCTGCACAAATCCTATCCTTACATATATAAAATGTTGTTCAATCTTGTCTGACTCTTTATGACCCCAGTTTGAGGTTTTCTTGGCAAAGATATAGAGTGGATTGCCATTTCCTTCTCTAGCTCACTTTACAGATGAGGACACTGAGGCTAACAGGATGAAGTGACTTACCCAGGGTCACACAGCTAGGAAGTATCTGAGGCCAGATTTGAACTCAGGAGGATGAGTGTTCCTGACTATCCACTGGGCCATCAGACCCCTCACAGAAACACTCTGGAGACACTCCTGTTTGTGTAACTCAGCATGGCACATCACAGGCATGTTCTGACCAGCTCGGACAGCACTGGGTCTGCTATTGACCTTGATAGGTCTTTCTGACTCCAGGCCCAGCGCCTTCTCCCCTGTGCCACCGAGCTGCCCAGTTTATGTGACAAATAGGACGAATGCCTCGTCTTCATTGTTGGAGGAATGAATGATACACCCAGTTGGTAGCCAATGGTTGGGCTCAGCCTAGATGAACAGTTTCCAGACTTGACCTAGAAAAGGTCCAGATACTGAGCTGAAGCTGAAGCTGGGCAGCACAGCCCGAATTACAGATAACAAGTGGCTCTAACAAATCAAGGGACCGCAGGCTCTGGGGCTGGAAAGCACGTTGGAGATCAGTTTGTTCAGGAGTGTCCTGGACCTCTCTGATGGTCTAGTGAAGCCCACTGGACCCTTCTCACAGCAACACAGCCATGAGATTAAGTATGTACAATTTCAAAAGAAATCATTTATAACCAAAACATTTATCAATTTTTTTTCCAATTTCACAGAGCCCAGATTAAAAACTGATCTAGTCTCATCTTACGGATGAAGTAACTGAGGTCTAGAACAGTTAAGTGACTTGTCTAAAGAAGTTAAGTAACAGAGTAGGCATTTTTTTTATTAAACTCTTACCTTAGACTCCAAACAATCACCCTAATGCAAATATTAATAATATGGAAATAGGTCCTTGTGGGAGGCCAATAAGAGAAACAGTCTTAAATAGATGAAAATCTGAGACTCCTCTTTTGACCCCTTTTATGAACCACATCTTTTCTTACTGGAAAACATTATAGCTTCTAGGAAAACTTTAAGTTCTTAGTAAACCAGCACTTAATGAGTTAACAGCCTTTTTTTCACTCAGCAGAGTAAAGCTGCAGCTGTGGGTTTATCTCTCTAACTGCTCCAGGCATCCCAAGGTCACAGAGTGGCAAGCTCAGGCAAAATAACTTTTAGATAAAGTGAGGCTCATTTTTAACCTTGAGACTGTTTCTCATCCGGCATTATCTTTGTAAGAAAATTCTTTGTAAATCTATAACTTTATTGTGCTTTGATATGACATAATTTGTGTTAATGCGCAAACGCGAAGTTTCGGGGGGATTCTTTTGTGTGAAATGAGTCTTGAAGTATATATAATAAACTCCATGCTGCAAGAGAGAGAGCAGAGAAGCTGCTATGAGCTAACAGAAAGATCTCCCGGGTCCCCTTACTTCCTTATCAACTAAGCTGTCTTTATCAGATTATCTGGAGATGATAGATAGATCTCAAGAGGTCCTGATCAATGACACATGTAAAACCCAGTGGAATTGCACGTTGGCTACAGGAGGGAGGTGGCAGGAGGGGAGGGAAAGAACAAGAATCATGTAACCATGAAAAAAATATTCTAAATCAATTAAATAAAATTTTTTCAAAGTGAAACATAAATAAATAAATAAATAAGCTCTTAGCTTCCACTTTAGAATCAATACCGTATATTAATTCAAGGCAGAAGAGTGGTAAGGACTAAGCAAAGGAGCTTAATGACTTGTGCAGGGTCACCCAGCTAGAAAGTGTCTAAGGTCATATTTGAACCCAGGACTTCCCATCTCTGAGTCTGGCTCTCTATTCCAAGCCACCTTGTTGATTCCCTTCCTCCCTCTCCCACCACTCCCCCAAGTCAGAATTTGATCCCATCAGTTAAGACCAGGTTCTGAATAACTTCTCAATTTTGTTTCTCCGGCAGTAAACACAGCACCTTGTACAATGCGTAGTGGGTGCTTAATGAATGTTGAATTAATGAAATAAAGGAAGATTTAGAACCATTTGTCAATAGGCTGACAAACAACAGAACCAACCAAATGGGACCCAACAGCCCTAGCTATACGATCTCCAAATCAAGACGTGGATCAGTTTATTACCGCCACGAAGCTCTCCTTAACAACTTTTCCCATCCTCAGTTATAGAGGACTCTTTCCCTCTTCAAATTACCTTTTAGCATCTTTCCTTATATTCATGTGCAGGCTATTATTTCTCCGCAGTAAATCATATTCAGAGGCTGAGACTGTTCTGTTTGTTGCTCTATTCTCAATGCCTAAACAGTGTGCACCTGTTTGTTGAATTTACATGCAGGGCTACATCTAAGTAAAAAATAAAGACTATTATTATTCAGTTATTTTTGTGATCCCTTTGAGGGTTTTCTTGGCAGCAACACTGGAATGGTTTGCCATTTCCTTCTCCAGCTTATTTTACAGAAGAGGAAACTGAGACAAACTGGGTTAAGTGACTTGCCCAGGGTCACACAGCCAGTAAGGATTTGCAGCCAACATCAGTCCAACAAATATTTAGCCTACTGTCTGCCAATCACAATTCCTGAATAGAGGAACTCCAGTTTGGCAGGAGTAGATCCCATAAGAAATATATAAAAGTTTAATTGGCCACATATGCTAATGTGGCTTCTAAAAAGAGCTAATGAAATCTTAGGAGGCACAACAGAGCATGAGATCTCTAAAAGGAAGCTGGATTCTAAGTGACTAAAAAACTAAAAACCAATCCTAGAGAATGGGTTAAGAAATATATACATAGGGGCAGCTGGGTAGCTCAGTGGATTGGGAGCCAGGCCTAGAGACGGGAGGTCCTAGGTTCGAATCCGGCCTCAGACACTTCCCAGCTGTGTGACCCTGGGCAAGTCACTTGACCCCCATTGCCCACCCTTACCAATCTTCCAACTATAAGTCAATACACAGAAGTTAAGGGTTTAAAATTAAAACAAAACAAAACAAAACAAAAAAAGAAATATATACATATATGGCCCTTACTTCATGGAAGAAAGGTGGGGAGCTAGTAGGACAGAATGGTATAAAAACTGTCAAGACACCATTGTTAAATATGAGGGTTTAAAAAATTGTTTCTCTCTGTTGAAAGGGAATATTCTTTGTCCCCACTCCCTCTCCTCAGAGATGACTGATATAAAAATGTTTTTAATCACTTTGAAAATCATGAAATAAAAATTATTGAAAATCATGCATAGAAAGAATTAAATGGAAGGCAAAGAAAAAGAAAAAAATGTTTCCTAACTTTTATTTATTAGGGCAGCTAGGCAGTGCAGCAGAGAGTGCACTGGGCCTGGAATCAGGAAGACATCTTCCTGGGGCAGCTGAATGGCTCAGTGGATTGAGAACCAGGCCTAGAGACGGGAGGTCCTGGGTTCAAATATGGTCTCAGGCACTTCCCAGCTGTGTGACCCTGGGCAAGTCACTTGACCCCCGTTGCCTACCCTTACCATTCTTCTGCCTTGGAGCCAATACACAGTATTGACTCCAAGATGGAAGGTAAGGGTTTAAAAAAAAAAGAATAAGGAGGAGGAGGAGGAAGAAAAGAAGAAGAAGAAGAAGAAGAAGAAGAAGAAGAGGAGGAGGAGGAGGAGGAGGAGGAGGAGGAGGAGGAGGAGGACGACGACGACGACGACGACGACGACGACGACGACGACGACGACGACGACGACGACGACAACGACGACAACGACGACGACGACATCTTCCTGAGTAACCCTGGGCAAGTCAATTAACCCTATTTACCCCGGTTTCTTCATCTGTAAAATGAGCTGGAGAAGGAATGGCCAACTGCTCTGGTGTCTTAGCCAAAAAAACAACCAAAGCCTAAAATGGGGTTGTGAAGAGTCAAACACAACTGATACGATTGACCATCACATCACAAAGTTTATTTAAGACAGTCCTTACCTTCAAGGAGCTTACCGTCTAGTTGGGAGATGCCCTGCATTTACAAACAATTATCATATGGTTCCATGCATGGGGAAGTTGGGGAGCATATGCACAAAAGCTGATTTTGGGAAAAGAGGTCACAGATGGAAGGTTCATGAGTGACACTGTGCAGACTTAGAGGCTGTGACTGATGGAAATAAAGATGGGAGCCAGAACAAGATGGCGGTGCCAAGCTGCACTTGAAAGCCTTGATCACTGCCTGATCCTTAGCAGGAGGAGCTGAGAGAAACAGTGAAATAACAAGCAAGGCTCCATGGAGTTGGACACTCCTTTGTTCCCCTTGTCCGTGGATCAAGACTCAGCACCAGGGATTATTGGCACCAAGGATCAATGGAGAATAGAACCAATGTAGGGAGGAGCAAACCTGAAGATTCTGACCACCTCTGTTACTGTGAGTCTTGCTGTTAGCTCTGATCTAGATTCTTGGAGAATGCAGGACCCACCAGAAAGGAAAGGGAAGAGAAGGGAAAAGGGAAGGGAGGGGAGGGCAGAAATCAAGGACAATAGTTGTCCCAGTGCTGTCTGAACTAGTCAGAACATACCTACAATGTGCAGTTCTGAGTTATACTTGGAGAAGGGACTTACACAAATAGGAGTGTTTCCAGAGAGTTAATGAGAGCTCTTCTGGCCCAATGGATAGAGATCTGCACTTGGAATCAGAAATCAGGAAATGTCTTCCTGAATTCAAATCCAGCTTCAGACGTTTACTAGCTGGGTTACCCTGGGCAAGTCACTTAACCCTGTTTGCCTCAGTTTTCTCATCTGTCAAATGAGCTGGAGAAGTCAAACAACTCTTCAATATTTTTTTGCCAAGAAAACTCCAAAAAGGGTCACAAAGAGTCGGACACGATTGAAACAACTGAACAACGGACAATGGTATCACGCAGTTAAAAGAACTAGAATGTGGTTATGCTGATGAAAAAAAATGAAAAGGAGGAATAACTCTATTTAACTATCTGAAGAGTCACTATGTAGAAAAGGCAGCAGAGTTGCTCTGTGATGCCCCCAAGGGCAAAACTAAGGATACAGACTCATGACTCAACAGAAGAAGACACGTGTTCACAATTAAAGCTATCCAACAGAATGGGCTTCTTCTCAATAGCTATTGAGCTCTCCATCATCGCAAATGATCCAACAGAAAGGGGAGAATCATTTCTACAAGATATGGGAGATTGAACTCAATGGCCTGCAACATTCTCTCTAACTCTAAATACTGTGATTTTATTAGTGGGACCCACTTCGGTTAAGCGCAGCATCGAAGAGAACCCAGAAACGTGAATGCACACTATTTTTCAATATAATCACCTCCTCGCTCAACAGTTATTCCAGTGATTGACATGCTCTTTTATTCTATCTGACAAGAAAGTTGAGAGTCGAATGTAGCCAATTACTCCTCACATTTTGAATATCTCTACGAGCCCTGAACTTACACCCTTCGATGGATTTTTTAAGTGGACGATACATGCAAAAACAGCAAAGCTCGGGATGGAGAGGACGCAGGGCAGAGGATGGTCACATCCCAAATTCGGACTCCTGAAGCACCCTTGTATTGCTTTGGCCACACAGAGGCTGTCACTGCCCCCTTCCTTCCTCCAGCTTCACCCATGATGCCCTAAGCCTCATATGATTTCTTACACATAGCAGATGTTTAGTGTTTATTGAATGAGTGACTGAACCGGTGAAATCTGATTAAAGAAAAGTAGTCCTAAACAACAGTGGCTGAATTCCACGAGCCACAAATAAGTTTTCAATAGAAAGCATTTGGCACTAGAAAGGCACCCAAATGGACTGGGTGTGTGGGGCTTACAGTTGGTCAGAACTAGGCTTGGATCTCTCCTCTGACACCCAGCTCTGTGACCATGGCTAAAGCACCTGATGTTTCCAAGCCTCCGTTTGCTCACCTGCAAAATGGGAAAAATAATGTCTCAGGCCTGCGTCACAGGGTTGCTGTGGGGAAATGTATGTCAGTTGCTTTTGGCATAGAGTAGTGTGTAATTAGAAAAAATCTTGGACCTTGGACTCCATCTCCCAGAATTCTTTCCTCATCCCAAAATTCCTTTTCCCTTTTCATCTATCTGCATCTTTACATTATTGTTTATATAGTTCTGTAACTCCTCCCTCGCTCTCTTGCCTCTTGACCACTTGTGAGGCTTGGGTGAGCTCCCTCTTGAGGCTAGCCTTTTAGTTGTCTTTTTGCTTCAAGTTAAATTTAATAAATCTTATTAAATATAATACTTGGAGTCTTTTGGATAGTAATTTTAATTCTCACAGTCTGTATGTGTGTGTACATATACACACATTTAACACACATATATGCTTGCACATATACACATCCAGGTGTGTTTCTATATATAATCTTTGTGACATAGAATATATATCCTTTATCTGTCTCTCAAAAGAGAGTGGTGGGGACCCAGGATTCTATCAGTGCTAGGATCACCCATTGTGGAAAAATCAGCATCTCGGACCCTAGGCAGAAGCAGGTCTTAGGCTCATAATTCAGGTCATTGAATCTAAACCCCTTATTTCACAGATGAGGGGCTGAGGCCCAAGGAGGTTATGTGACTTGCCCAGGGTCAAACATCTAGGAAATATCTGAGATGGGAGTCAAACTCAGGGCTTCCTGGCTTCACATTCAGAGCTCTAAGCACATTGTCATGCTGCCTCTCCTTTTCCAGAGTCCAGGGTTTGCCTTCTATCTGCTCCACCATGTTGCCTCTACTATTATCGGCTCAAACCCATCCACAAATCAAATCAACACGGGGTGATCCTTAGGCTTGAATGTTGGTAGATTCCATTAAATTTGTTGCCTTTTACTCCCTCTGTTTCTGCATGTAATCGTTCCCATGTTGCATCTGACTTAATGCCTCCTAGTAGTGAGAATGAAGTGACGATGCAATGTCAAAAGCTCCCGACCAAGAGGGAGTCCGCCATTTTTTTTAAGTGCCAACATGGCAGCTCCACATGGGATCTCCGAGTACTTCACATTCAGCTTTTCAGTAATGAGAAGATAATGGTGCAGACTTCAGTCCTCTAAGTACAACACACTCAAGCTTGAAGTAATAAGAGGATAAAGGACTCCAGTACTCCAAGTACCATAAAGCTTATACGAATGGAAAGATAATGGTATGGATTTCAGTACTGTGAGTTCTGGACACGTAAGTATCGCCGTCATGAGAAGATAGCAATTCAGAACTTGAGGGATCCGTAATTTGACCGCTTTGAAAATTCCCTTCACTGACATGATCACTGTGCAGTTGAGTTGATAGTTAAGACCAGCCTTGGATGAAACATCTCCTGTAGCCAGACTAGGGAAGAACCTCTCAAAAAGGCAGGTACCCTAAAGACACACAGTCAGATACCTGGGCCCCAACATGGTGCATTTCCAACTAGATAGACCAGTGGTTCCCGAACTTTTTTGGTCTACTGTCCCCTTTCCAGAAAAAATATTACTTAGCCCCCTGGAAATTTTTTTTTAATTTTAATAGCAATTAATAAGAAAGATAAGTGCATCTGTGGCCATCACCACCCCACTGGATCACTGCAGCACCCACCAGGGGGCGGTGGCGCCCACTTTGGGAATCACTGGGATAGAACCTGCCGAAGCTTGTGGTCCTTTAACATGGGCTTCAAGACCTTGAGGTCACCTCTACACCACAAAAACGTATCACAAGACTTTAATGAACCCATACACAGATCTGGGGAAGTTTGCTTTGGCTACTGATTACCCAGTTTTCAATATACTAGAATCCATCACGGTGTCCTGGCACCAAAACTAAACCAAACAGAAGAAACCAGTGAGCTTTCATTGCTTCAAGTTCATAAATTCAGTCATCTATTACTGTATTAAGGATATGGCAATGAATGAATGAATGAATGAATGAATGAATGAATGAATGAATGAATGAAAAGCAATCATTAAGTGCTTGCTATGTGCCAAGCTCTATGTACTAAGGTTGCCAGTATCAGTCCCTAATCTCATGGAGCTTGAATTCTAACAAGAAAGACAACATATATTAGAGAATGGTATCTGGGGGGAAAAGCAGAGTCTAGGAAGAAACAAATGAGTAGAGCCATAAAGGAGTAAAAAGGTCTGATTCCAAGAGCAAGAGATGAAAAGAGGGGTGGGCTGGGTGGTGAGAGAGAGCGAGACAGAGAGTGAAAATGAGGAAGGCATGATCCCAGGGAGCACAGAGCAGGGAGCACTTAGATCCCTCCAGTCATGGTTTCATGCCAAAGTCAAGGAATCCCAGCATTTCAGAGCTAAATGGAATCTCATAGATCAAGTACAGGCCAACAGAGAGCTCCAGCTGACAAAATTTTGGAAAAGAATCTATTGTACTTGCATCATTCGATTAGGAAAAGCCACTGTCCCGAATTCTTTCTCCTCTCATTTTTTGTTTGTTCTAAAAAACAAAATGGTTAGCAAATACTCATCTGTATTTCATCAAGGCTGTTTAGGTTTTAAAGAAACACATTGCATTTTAACATTTCGATACTATTTGGATGGTTCTGACGCAAAAATCTCCCTTCTAAAATTGTAATAATTAGGCATGAAAGAATTAAACTGAAAGCACGTGGGCAGAGCCTCAGAGAGAAAACAGAACTGATTCCCTTTCCACCTAACCCAGCCCAACACATTTCTTTTTGTAAAAAAAAATCTATCAGCCTTGTGCAATTTTCCTCAGCCCTTCCCACTCTTTCTAGAATGACAGCAAAGATGGCTCTCTGAAAGCAATGAGTTTTCAGTGCCTGGGGGCAGGGAGGGCACCTAACTAGGGTTTTGCCACATCTTCCATTTTTGTGAATTTTATAAACTCCTCTATAGCCACAGTCTAGTTTCAATTACATTTGTGATCAATTTCTCAGGTCTAAGCCTAGGTAGGGCCTCTTGTTCTTTGAGAGAGGGCTAGTCCAGTTTCTTTCATCTAGAGCAGTGATGGGCAAACTACGGCCTGTGGGCCAGATGCGGGCCCCTGAAATGTTCTATCTGGCCATGTGACATTATTCCTAATCTGATGAATACAGTAAGTAGGATAGAATACAATGAAACTTCCAAAGGGTTGCCTTAGAAACAGACGGACAGATGAGCATTTCCTTTCCTTTGGCCCCTCTTTAAAAAGTTTGCCCATCACTGATCTAGATTATAGAGTGGCTAAAGTGCTAGACCTCGAGTCAGAAAGACCCAAGTTCAGATTCTGCTAGCCACTAAATAGCTGTGTGACCCTGGGCAAGTCAGCTGCTTTCCTCTGTGCCTCCTTTCAGATTCCTTCTCCTGAAGCTTGTTTAAAATAATCGCAGTAGATCTAAATTTTCCCAAAGAAGCCAGGACCCAAAGGCTGCTTTAGAAGCACAGAGAATCTCGTTATTTCCTTCCAGTGCTAAAACACGAGTCACCCCACACACACTGGTTTGGTTTCCCAGTTAAGGACTATCTGCCAGCCTTCTCTGCTTTCAGAGCGCCCGCGTGCTTTGACCCACTTCTGCAGCCTGGAGACGGTAATTATGTGCTGGCTGCTTGGAACACTATTGGCTTTGCAATACCCAGATTCCGGGTGTTAATGACTCACCTGGAGAAATAGTCATTTGCTCAGTCAAACCTAATATAAACCTGCAGGTGTAGTAGAGAGAGGGGGCTGACTCGCCATGTAGAAAAGAATGACCCGAGAGGCGGGTTTTTAGGTGAACTTTCAGCTCTGATCGTGGGGCCAGGGAGAAGTTGCCTTCGCCCTCCGGCAGCCAGCCTCGGATTCCTCCGTCTCCACCTTCTGTCCCATCTCCACCTGCAGCCACTGCCACTTCCCATCTGTGCAGCACCAGAGGGTGAGCTTCCTGGCCGCCCATCTTGACTAGCCTTCATTGTCCTTTGGGCCAGGCACACGAAGGGGCGCTTCAGAAACCCCCAAAGAGCATTTGTTCTGCCCTTACGGCCAATCTCGGAAGGCGAGGGAGGAAAAAGCGTGCAGGAGGAGCGACAAGCAGAGACAGAGCGGAACCAGCGTGGTCGCAGCTGGTGCCCGAGGCCAGTGATGCCCAAACTGCGGCATGTGAGCCCGCCTTACCCCAAACTGGGGAGGAAGCATTCCCATTGGCTGCTGGGCAGAGGGGCGGGGGAAGGGGGAAGGGAGGAAGCGCTCCCATTGGGCTGCTGGGCAGAGGAGCGGGTCACGTGACAAATGTCCTCAGGCCTGGGAGAGGGGGAGGGACACCAGACACAGGTTCACCTACACAGGCCTAGGAATTCGTGTTGGACTTCAAGTCCCGAAACCACCCCTGAGACTTTGCTGCTGTGGGGCCCGGCGTGACTCATTTGGGCCCCTGACTGGGGTTGGTTCCTCATTACCATAAAATGCAAACACTAAGGTTCTCCCCCCAGCAATGCTGTGAGATAACAGGGTTTGTGAAGCCCTCCACAAATGCCCGCCATTATTATTGTGATTGTTGTCATTGAAACGGATCAAGTACCTTCTACAGCCTGGGCCTGGGAGTGAATTCCAACCCAAAGGAGGGTGACATGAAACTGAAAAGCTTTTGCGTGAATAAAATGAACACAAGCAGGATAAGAAGAGAAACGGCCATGAGGCGAAGATTTTTTGTTGAATTCTTCTTCTGAGGGAATGATACAGAATCCGCATCTCCTCTCTTTCTGTCCCTTCTACAGTGATGCACAGAAACGTTTACACACCTGCACCCCTATACGGATGGGAGAAGGGAGAGACGAGAGAAAGACATCCGGCCAAAAGCAAGCTAGGAACAGTTCTCCAAAGAACCGCAAGTTATCCCGACCGAAGGTAGGAAACGTTGTTCCATGGCCTCAGCGAGAGACGAGCGAAAGGACTCTCAAGTTTCGCTTCATCTTCGCTGAATGAGCCAAGATGACAAGACATCCTTCCCGTAGGTGGTGGAGAGGTTTGGGCAAAACTAGCAAACTAGGGGGCAGCTGGGTAGCTCAGTGGATTGAGAGCCAGGCCTAGAGACAGGAGGTCCTAGGTTCAAACCCAGCCTCAGATACTTCCCAGCTGTGTGACCCTGGGCAAGTCACTTGACCCCCCCATTGCCCACCCTTACCAATCTTCCACCCCTGAGACAATACACCGAAGTACAAGGGTTTAAAAAAAAAAACAAAAAACAACAACTAGCAAACTAACATATGGCTGGAGCTGAGAACTGGTTCAGCCACTCCGGAAAGCCACTGGCTAAAATGTCCACCTCCTTCGACCCAGAGATCCCATCGCTAGGCCTAGACCCCAAGGAGGTCATTGATGAGAAGCAGAGCCGCAGGGCCGTAAAAACGTTTCCAGTGGCGTTTTTCTGTAGTGCCAAAAAATGGAAATGAAGTCGATGCCTGTCATTTGGAGAATAGTTGAACAATTTGTGGTGCGTGAATTCAATGGAGTATTTCCTTGCTGTAAGAAAAAACAAATATAATAATTAAAGAAGCATGAAAAATCTTATGTAAACAGATACAAAATGAAATAGAATAAATGTGAGTGTGTGTATATATATACACGCTGTAGATTTTAAAATTAATATTCAATGCCTCCAAAGTATGATATTTATAAGGATTTTATTAATATTAAATTAGAGAGCTAGAGGACGCAGGGAACCTTTCCCACTCGCCTCGCGGGGAAGAGAGAGACTAGCGCGCCACAAGCACTCGTCACCACTCAATTCATGTACAAGAGAGAGAGCTTGGCAGAGGGACCCCAAATTATATACAGACCAGGTAACCACGCAGGTAAACAGAAAGGAAAAGGAATTGTGGGTAATATGGAAAGGAAGTTTGGGTAATGTAGTTTCAGCGGTTCAAGATTTTCCAACTATAGAACAAATGTGTCTACAACCAGGTCCATATAAATAAAAGCCATGAAACAACTGAAACTGAATGTTGCAAAATTACAAAGAACAGGCTTGGCCCCAAAGAATAGATATGGGAAGACACCTCCCCTGAAGAGATAAGGTGTGTTCATGCACTTCAGGATGGAATGTGGCATATATTACCAGATCTTTGCAATGATTTGTTTTGCTCATTTAACAGGAAAACTGAGAATTAAAAGGAAATGGATGGGGGCAGCTGGGTAGCTCAGTGGATTGAGAGCCAGGCCTAGAGATGGGAGGTCCTAGGTTCAAATCTGGCCTCAGACACTCCCCAGCTGTGTGACCCTGGGCAAGTCACTTGACCCCCATTGCCCACCCTTACCACTCTTCTACCTTGGAACCAATACACAGTATTAACTCCAAGACAGAAGTTAAGAGTTTTAAAAAAAAGAAGTTTGTAAACTAATGAGAAATAAAAACAATAAAATTTAAATAAATAAAAAAACGGAAATGGATAATCATCAACAAAACAAAAGCCCAAATTTAAAAAAATAAGAAATCTACTCAATGTCAAAAATAAATAATTTTCCTTTATAAATTCTTCTTAAAATATTTTTTTCTTTATACTTTTGAAAAATAATATATGGATGACTTTCTAAGAGGAGAAAAGGAAGAGAGAAGAGGGAAATTTGAGTGATGGGAAAAAAAACAAAAGATATCAATAAAACAAATTTTTTAAGGAAAATGTTACAAAATTACAGAGTACACTTGACCCCAAAGAAGAGCTAGAAGACACTTTCTTTGATTCCCTTTAAGAGATGGAAAGGGGAAGGAGGAAGGATAAAGGGGATGGAATGAAGTATAGGATGCCAATTTTTTTTTTTTACAAATCAATTGGTTTTCCTGAAATTTTATCTCTTCTTCCTGTTTTTCTTTTTTTCCTTTAAAAGAAAATCCTTTGTTATGAAGAATGGCTCTCTGGGAGCCAAGAGGGGGAGGAATACTAGGGAAAATCTAGGTGATGTGAAAACAAAAGAGTTAATAAAAACCTATTTCAAATCATGAAGAATAAAAATGAGATGGGACAAAATGCATTATGCTTCAGACAATTTGAAAAAATAGGAATTGCATCATAATTTCAGATATGGCAACAATAAAGACTGTCAAAAGAAACCAACAGGGAAATTATACTATAGAACTGGTCCAATTATTCTGAAAAATGCCTTGAAATTACATACAGAAACTCGCTAAACTGTCCATAGCCTATATCTTAGCAATATCACTACCAGCTGCCTCCCAGGGAGACCAAAGACAATCCAAACTAATTGTAGCAACAAAGACCTACAAACAAAATGGACGCCCATCATTTGGGCAATGGTTGAACAAATGGTGATGTATTAATTTGATGGCATATAATTCTATTGCAAGAAATAATGAATCCGGAAAATTCCAAAAAGCTTGGGCAGCCACGGGTGAGCTGAAGCAGAAAGAAATAAACAAAATCAGGAGAGTCATTTATATGACGACCACAATAATGTGAATGACACTGAAAGACTTCAAAACTCTAATTGTAAGCAATTACGATCGGCAGGCTGATAAGAAAGTGTGCCTTCTGCCCCTTGGCAGCAAGATGAGATGAGGCAGCTTTTTCAGACATGGACAGTGAATGAACAGAATTCTACTTGGGCACTTCCTGTGGGCAAAGCACCTAGCTAAGCTCTGCGGATACACAGAGATAAGAAAGCGATGGGCAATGCGTTCATGTTCATTTGTTTTGCTTGACTATTCTTATATGTCATAAGGGAGGATTCTAGTAAGGGGCGAAAGAAAGTCAATGGGACTTGGCAATGGTGTTTTATATCATGCAAAAGAATATCACTAAACCATTTAAAAATAAAAAATATAAGAAACTACACTATGAATGTCTTAGACACTGAAAAAATTTCCTTACTCCAAATGCTCCAATGGATCTATAATTACATCAATGCTAATAGTTCCTCCAAAAACAGATCTCAATCCATCCGTGATTATCCTTCCTGTGAAATCCTTGTCCTTGTTTTCCCAAAGGTTATCCACAAGGTATCCGCTCCTCCAGCTGGGGACCTTCCTATGCATTAAATGGCATAGAGTGTAAGTTCCTAAAGAAATTGCTAATAGACATTAAGAGTAACAGAATAATTATAGGAAATTTCAATATTCCTCACTTAGAGCTAGATAAATTCAATAGAAAGGTAAATAAGAAAAAAAAAAGTTCTAAATTATCTGTTGGGACAGGGATTGGCAATGTATGGCTCTCAAGCTGGATATGGCTCTTTTGAGGGCCAGATATGGCTCTTTCTGCCGGGGCCATAAAGTCAATTTTTTTTCAGGCATTGTTACAGGAGTGGCACTGCGAGCACTGTACAGCTCTCACGAAATTACATTTTAAAAAATGTGGCGTTTATGGCTCTCATGGCCAAAAAGGTTGCCGATCCCTGTGTTGGGGGATAAGGAGAAAAGAGGACAGACTTGAAAGATCTGTGGGGAATTTTGAATTAAAGAATGTAAGTATTTCTCAGTATTACCAAGAACTTTAACCAAAATTGATCATGTGCTAAAGCATCAAGAAATCTTAAATCAATATAAATATGGAAAAATAATAAGCACCCCTTATGATCTACAACACAAAAAATTGGAATGGATAAAAGAAACTTGAACAAAAAAATACAGAAATAAATGGAAACTACATAATGAGTGGTTTTAGGAACAAATAATGAAAATAATGATTATACAGAAGAGAATGAGACATTACGAAAATTCCAGAGGTTGAATAGACGGCCTTGCCATGGATTGGCCAAGAGAGAAAAAGCAAGTCTGTTAGGCTAGAAAGCTTACTGCGTTCGGAGTCAGCCTCCCAGCATCCTGGCTCTGACACGTGCTGTCTGTGGGAAACTGGCCAAACCATCTCACTTTTCATCTGAAGAATAAGACTGGCTCAGGCGGCCCTAAAGTCCCTTCTGACTCTCCCTTTTATGCGTCCTGGGTAGAGCCCGGAAGAGTCACGTGACAAGAGAGAAATTTCAGACAAGAGGAGCCCACGTGGACGGCGTTGCCCTCATGGAAATGAGTCAGAAGGAGGAGAGGATGATGGGAAATGGCAGCGAGCGGGATTCCAGACATGCCCAATCTGAGAGGTCGGCGGCAGTGCACTTGGACGTGTCCCGGAGGCAGCCGCATCCTTGGCTGAGAAGCAGTGAGGGCTGAGTCCGAGGAGAAACGTTAGCTCAGTCACCCGCACCAAGGGGAGGGCTGCTAGAGGTGGAACACGGCCCCCCAAGAGCTTGAACCAGAATTGAGAAAGGTTTAACAAATTAAATAAATTAAAAAAAAACAACCCAACAGCATTTGGACGGGAGTTTGGCACCCCTGGTGGACGGGGCGGGAACGCTTTCTCCTCTGGCCTGCGA
Source organism: Gracilinanus agilis (assembly GCF_016433145.1). Classification (NCBI taxonomy): domain Eukaryota; kingdom Metazoa; phylum Chordata; class Mammalia; order Didelphimorphia; family Didelphidae; genus Gracilinanus; species Gracilinanus agilis. The sequence goes on along the minus strand of NC_058132.1, from coordinate 672,609,054 downwards.
CTTCATTCTTTCACTCCTGACAAAAGTCCTTCTGGCCCTTCCCCTGCTCTGTGGGCTTGGAGTCCCCCGAGAGGCCATAGGCTTGGTCCTGATCACGTGGCTAGTAGAATTTGAACCCGGTTCATCCTCTCTCAGAGACCAGCATGTTGCTTTTCTAGCAAAACATTCGCCATGTAGGTTATTTGAAAGAAAGCATTTCTTCATTTCCTAGAAATGTTTTGACTAGCCGGTACAGGAAGTCACGGTAACAAGTGCTCACAAAAGGAGTTTTTAAAGAAGAGATGGAACAGCTGGGTGGCTCAGTGGATTGAGAGCCAGGCCAAGAGAGGGGAGGTCCTAGGTTCAAATGTGACCTCAGACACTTCCCAGCTGTGAGACCCTGGGCAAGTCACTTACTTAGCCCCCATTGCCTACCCTTACTGCTCTTCCAAGACTGAAGATTAGGGTTAAAAAAATAAAATAATTTTATTATTTTGTCCGAAGGCGTGGCAGGAGAAAAAAGCCTGGGGACATCCCTCCACCTGCAGGGGCACTGAGCGCGTAGAGCAGCGTCCCGCGAGCCAAAGGAGGCCTGGGAGGAAGCTCCAGGAGGGCGGACCTTAGCTAAGGGCAGAAGGACGGATCCAAGAACCGCTGGGCGGCCGTCTGGAGGAGACGTTTCTTCCCTCTCCTGAGGCTGGGCCGGTCTAAAGGAACGTTCTGCAAACAACGCATCCGGCAGGAGGCGCCCAGCTGAGAAGCCTCGAGGCCAGGCCCTGGGTCCTGCCCGCAGGAGAAGTCCATAGGAGGAGGGGAGGACAGCGCCTCCGGGGAGGCTGGAGACAAAGGAGGACAGCCGGCCTGCCGGCCTGGCGACCAGAGCTTCCAAGCAGACAGAGCTAGCCTTGCCAGCGAGGCCCGAGTTCGAATCCCACGCTGCGTGTCCACCAGTGGCTTGACTGCATTTCACGTCATCTCTCCCCCTGCGAGTTGTCTATACCAAGGAAACGAGAGGCTCTCTCCATCCCCGTCCCCATCCCCATCCCGACAGAGCGGGGCACAGGAAGGCTGGGAGAGATCCCATTCCTCCAAGCCCAGCTCCCGGCGTCAGGCTTCCCTGAGGGGCTTCCCTTCTAACGGGAGAGAAAACTGGCAAATGTGCACCTTCCTAAGGCACAAGTTCATCGCACAGCGTGGAGGCGGGGCCGGCTTTGAATGTGGCCTCGGACGCCGCTGGCCGGGGGAGCCTGGCCCTTCCTTGCCGCTCCTACACGCAGGACCGATCCTAAGAGGGGAGCTCGGGCGGATCTCGGGGAGGCTGGGGGTGGGGGGTTATGGGAGCCGCCGGGCCCCGCCCGCTCCAGAGAACAGCTTTCACTGCGAGACGCCCAGGATGGCCCTACAGAAGCGCTTTGCTTCTCACAGTGCGTTGTTAAACCGACAAAAGCGTCTCCCACCTGGATTCTGCCCTCGAAACTAGGCTGAGCGCCCCCTCGGAAGGGGAGGGAGCCCGCCACGTGCCCGCAGCCAGCACCCCGACAGCCGTCCTCAGCCCCGAAAACGCCCTCCAGGAAGCAGGAACCCCGAGGAGCCGCCCTGCAGAGGGGGATGGGGGCACCACGTCGGGGAAAAAAGGGACCCCGAGCGGGCCAGTCACTGTTCCGCCTCCCATCCGTCCTCATGGACACCACCAGAGACTGAGGTTCCAAGAGGACCCCGTCTACCTCTGAGAAGGCGCCTTCCCAAAAGATCCTCCCACAGTAGCCCGTAAATAGGTGTGAACTGAGCCATCGCCCCGGGGCTCTCTAACGTGCTGGTGCGGGAGTCTCCCCCAGCCATCCACTGATCCCCAGAGCGGCCACAAGCCCCAGGAAGAGGCCGTTAGACGGTCGGTCTCTGCTCTGTAGGCTCCCAAGGACCAACGTTCATCCAGGAGGATTCCAGGGAAACAAAGGCACAAGACCACCCAGAGCTGAGCCCATTTCAGTTCGTTTTCCCGGCAATATCTGCTTAACTTTGCTTCTCTGGCTCGCCCTCCTCGGAGCCCCTCCCAGCATTGTGGAATGCTAGAAATAAAAAGTGCCCACTAGGTACTCAACCAAGGAAAAGTACTAAAGTAACCCTTTGATCAATCATTTTATCATCTCATTTATCATTTGTGGAAATGGAGGACTTTAGTCAAATGTTCTAAGAGCAAAGTCCATCATGTTTCCTCTTTAGTGTCTTAAAACAATCTTTGAAGGGACCTTTTTTGAAATTATTTTCAGTTGGTTGAATCAAGCATTCCAGTGCCGGGGATGCGCCTTTGACCCCATTCCAACCACATTTTAGAAGAGTCCGAGTTAATAATAAACTAAAAATATATTTAGGGATTATATTCTATCTCTTAGAAAATGATAAAACGTTTTTCAAGATAGTCAGATGAAGACCTAAAAATAAAAAGCTTACTGACACTCAATAAAATCTGGTCTGTTTAAATACTTTAAATACTCCATGAATTTGTAGAGATTCCTAACAGTTAGATAATAGGGTCATGACTTAAGCCACCTGACCACAAATTTCAGAGAAGTCTCTGTCATCACTCTCTTCTACAATAAAAGATCACTCTAAAGAAATTATGAAGTCAACAAACATATGGATTGTGGTTGTCATGTGATCTAGAAAGCCAGATGCCTAAACAATGTACTCCTTGTGACCTTCCTTTGATTTGTACTTCTTTAGTTGTTTTGTGAAATAATGAAATTTATAAAATTAATTTATTCCTATAATTTAAAATTTTTTTCTGGTACAAGAATGTCTTGAGATAAAAGACCGAAAGCAGATTTATTTTGAAATCTTAAAAGATTCTGAAGTTTGTCATCTTTTTTTAAAGTCAGAAGAGTATAAAGCATGGAAAATTTTTCTAAAAATAAAAAAGTACTCACTAAAAAAAAAATGGGAAAAAAGTCAGAAGAGTAAACACTGGGGTTTTTCTACATGTTTATTTACATAGTTCTAGTTTTAAAAACACATCAGAAAAGGGCCATTTAGTATCCTCAAAAGCAGCACTCTAGTTACAGATACAACATACAACAACTGTATGCAGTCAATTAAATTCTTACAACAGAAAGCTGAGAATTATTAAATGGCATCAATGTGTTTAGACTAGTCCCTAAACAGGTAAGAAAAGGAGACAAATATCCATAAGAAAAACGTGATTCAAAATATTCACCATAAGGAAAAAACAAGACCATATTCTGTTAAAAATTAGACAATTTAGGATAAAGCTTTTTTACAGTAAATAAATGAATTTAATTTTACAACTGATTCAGAACCACAATTTGAGTTTTACAATGAAATGTCCAAATATATACATGCATATTTTAAAAGCAGATAAGCAAGCAATGCCAACTTTCAAAATAATTTTGTTTAAAGGTATACATACATTATCAGCATAATTTTTTGTAGTCTTGTGCTTCAAAGTGAATTGTTGCAAACTATAAAACTAAATTTAAAAAGTTTTTCAGTTGCTAAATGGATAAAACATCTGAAAACTCTGAAGTAACTACATGTACCCACTGACCTATTTTTGTGCAAAACATACAATATTTTCAAAGCCGTGTCCTCACTATCATCTATAAGAGGATTTTGATCATTTCTATCTGTTATACATTATATGGGGCAAATTAATTTTTTTCCTCATGTGACAGATTTGGAAATACACAATAATAATAAGCTACAAAACAGAGAGGTTACTGTACTTGACGCAGTGTAGAGAAGCAAACGTAAGTGTTTACAGAATCAGCCGCCAGGGAAGTTATTTATTCAGTGAGAATCCTGACAATGTCACTTGATCTCCACACTGAACAAAGCACTTAAATACAAAGATGTATTTCCTAAGACCATTAGTGGGCATTATACAAAAGTTTATATCAGAATTTTTGCATCCCACAATAAAATCACATATTGTCAATGGATCAAAACTACTGATATTGGAAATACCTTAAAATATTGGCATGGAAAGAGAAGTTTAAACAAATAAATTACATCTAAGCCAATATCAAATTCTTCACTTAAGTTTATACTTGTAATTTGGCAACTAACTCCTTTTTAAAAATTCCAGTGGTTTAATTTAGTGTTACCCAGCTTCCTCCCGGTTCCTACCAAGTGCTAATGACAGTACTATTTAAGTCAGTTTCTTGTCTCAAGAATAAGCTGCTTGTCAGTCACTGTATTAAGACATCATAGAAGAAGAATAACTTCATATCAAATGAGTTGTAGATCGGCTTAAAGTATGACTCCTCTTTTCAAAGAAGGCTGGAAGGCTAACAAGGGAAGGAGATGGAATACCCTGTAAAGACAAAAGAAAAAGTTTGAGAATAACATTCAGCATCCTTAGAAAGGTAGCAGTTCTGGTGCTGAACCCTCCCAGCTCATCATCAGTATTACTACATTGTTTAAGAAGCCCTTCTCCATACAATTTTAAGCGCTCACAACCAGAGCATCAACAAGACAACTCAAAATGAGAAAAAAGGATGCAAAAATTGAAATAAAAACTACTTAGTTTATCTGGAAGGGCTTCTCTCTTTTTTTGTGGGGTAGGAGTAAAGGGAATAATTCATACTTCTAAGGCAGGCACAGACACCCTGACATAGACATAGGACTATGAAGATACTGGTGGGGATTATCTATGGTCCCCAGAAGTCACTGTCACAAGTTAAAGCTAAAACATACAAAAAAGCCAAGGGCTAAATTAAATGGCCTTTTCTAACTTTTTTTAATTGAAATTTATTTACTTGTTTGAGGACTTCTCTTTTGAACTCACATTGGATTAAATGGTGTACTAGTATTAGTATACAACTCTTTTAATAATTGAAATTAATGGTGTAGCATTCCTTTGTAGAAAATTAGTTATATACTTTGGAAATGAAATAGAAAGACAATTGTGAAGTTGAAATGAGGAGTATATTCACTAGCATTTTTAAAATATATCAAGGAGGGGGCAGCTGGGTGGCTCAGTGGATTGAGAGCCAGGCCAGAGATGGGAGGTCCTGGTTCAAATCTGGCCTCAGACCCTTCCCATCTGTGTGACCCTGGGCAAGTCACTTAACCCCCATTGCCTAGTCCTTACTGCTCTTCTGCCTTAGAACCAATACATAGTATTGATTCTAAGATGGAAGGTGAGGGTTTAAAAAATACACACACACACACACACACACACACACACACACACACACACACACACACACACACACACGAATTTAAGGCATGTTCTAAAGCAATTGATGCATGTGTATCTAGTATCTTTATAAGTTCCTAAACAATCTACTTAAAAGATAATGGAGATTTGAATAGGTATCTTAGTGGAATTCAGTGAGGTTAAAAGGCTAAATAGAAAGAGGAGAGAAGGACAGTGGATTGGAGAATGAGGTTTAAATAATGAATTCCTAAGTAACAGCCTTTGTCAAATAGTGAAGTCATCAAAATTTCCTGCTTCAAAGTTCACAACTGGGTTATAGTCAAACCTGACAACTATACTTTCAACACCAGGTATGGCCATGAAAGAAGCTCCAGAGTAGGTGGTAATCTTAGTAAAAATTTTAAAACTACCATTTAAAACACTCATATTTTTTTCATATTTAATTACATTTTTGTTCAATCCTCTTTATCAAGTAGCAAAATGACAGGATTAGTTTGAGTAGGGTGGGAAAGGCCATGAGTTAATCAATAGTGGTGTTAAAATTCAAATATCTAAGAGGAGAGCTTAAATTTTCTTTAGGTAACCCTTAAAAGTACTCCACTGAGCCAATGCTTAATGCCACAATAGGAATGTGAATCAGATTCTACACATAAACCTATTCTTCACGCCCCTTAATAGTCTTCCTTAAAATTTCCGATTTTCTTTAACATTAGGAAATCTCAAAAATGCTCAAACTTCACTGTGTTTTAAATTCTAGGAGAATGATGTCCAATGGTACTCACAGAGCTATGTGAGTAATGATCCAGGGTGCGAGAAACTCAGCCCCCAAAAATGTCAACTAAGATATCATACAAAGCCTCTCTCCTTAAAAACACCACAATCATTCAAGAGAAGGAAAATTAGTCTTCTAGTCTTTAAGAAGCATAAAATTCAAGCCAAACCCCCCTCAATCAAAACAAATTACAGCTAATTTTAAGGATTTAGAACTCATTTCTATCAGTTTTGCCATCTTACTAAATATTAAAGAGTGACTCAGAAAGAATTTAGGGTCAACAGATAGTTGGAGATTTTTGCTATCAGCAATATAAATTTGGGAATTAGAATGAAACAAAGGAAAGCTTTGAGAGTGTCCTTCAGTAGAGTCTAACATTGAACATGGACAGATTAATAGATCCAATTATATTATATTTGGAAATGGAACAGGTCACCTATAAAAAGATGGGGAGAAGAGCTGTTAGTACAAAAGCAAGTAATAAAAATAAGGACAGCAAAATCATGTAGATTTTTAAATTAATATTTGATGCCTCCAAAGTATGATATTCATAAGGATTTATTAATAGTAAATTAGGGAACTAGAGAAACATGGGGAACCTTTCCCACTCGCCTCCCGAGGAAAGAGAGGCTCAGGTCACCAGGACCCGTCACTACTCCAAACACCTGCAAGAGAGGGCGTGGCAGAGCAAACCCAAATTAAATACAGACTGCGCAAGGAATTGTGGGTAACACAGAAAGGAAGTTTGGGTAATGTAGTTTCAGGGGTTCAAGATTTTTCCAACTGTACACTCATAAGATTCTCCTGGCATGCATGTATGGGAAATGTTTAACTATTATATTAAAATGATTTTATATTATTCCGATGTGTCTGACAATCCTAAGACCAGGTTTGACATCTGAGATGCCTGTCTACATCCTGGGCCGCCAGGCAGCTCAGAGATTAGGAGCCAGGTCCAGAGATAGAAAGTCCTGGGTTCAAATCCGGCCTCAGACACTTCCTAGCTGTGTCACTTCACCCCACTGCCTAGCCCTCACCTCTCTTAGATGGAAGCTGGAAGGTGAGGGGTAAAAGAAGGCAGACGGGCCATCACAAGCCCTGCTTCTCAGTTTGGAATTCGAGGTCTAGCAACAGTGAAGCTTCCAGTGCTCACACGATTCACAAGAGTGACGTCCACCCGGCCCTGGCGGCTCCAGGATCCAGTCCTGTGATCCGAGGCAGCTCTTCGGGGATCCCCAGCCCGGTGCCGGCTGCCCATCCCCCCACCCCACTCCCCCTCACCGCCCAGGAGGCTCAGCCGAGACTTACTGCCAGCGAGGATGTGCTGCTCAGGCGGCCGCCCAGGTACACGTCGCCCCCGGCGCAGGGGCTCCTCCCCTCCAGGCTGCTCTGCGAGCTCATCAGGGCCCTCCGGAGCACCCTCCGCGGCGTCTTGGTGAAGGAAAACGCCCGGGTCACCTATAGGCACACAGAATGGCTATGACTGTGCATCCGAAGCTGTCGGCACTCTGCCACAGCCCGCAGAGGGAAGGCCCAAAGCGGAGGCTCTCCTGGGGGGACACTGTGGCGCCCGGCCCTTCCCAAGAACAAGCCCTGAGCAGCTGCGAGCAGAGGCAGAGCCAGCCTCTTCCTGCGAATGTGCCTGAAGGAGGGGAACTCGCAGAACAACATCAGCTTAAAGGGCTCCCGGAAGCTCAGAGCTTCCTTCCAATGTACAAACAACCAAGTTAAAGTTTTCACTGAAGAGAAAGACCCACCGGATGGGCTCCGAAAACAGTACCATAGGAAATGGCTGAGGCTGGCTGCCTTTAGCGTAACCAGGCTCAATCCAAACAGCCTTCCTAGAGGCCATCTCTCAGGATATGGAAAAAGACTTTGGTTACATCAAATCCATCCTGGAAATAGTATTGTATTCTGGGGAAGACAATGTAAGAAGCGTGTTAGGAGGATAATTGTTCATTTTATTGCATGCTTACCCTTTTAGAAGTCTTTTTAATGGCCCGGGATGCCCTACTCAATGTACTGTCCATATCTTTTGTATTTACTTCAAAAGATTCTGGATCTGCAGCATAAATAAGGTTTTCCTGTTGAAAAATAATACTTGTTAATAATTTTTAAAGCCAACGGAATTTTCTAGAACATTACTTATATCCAAAATTAGAAGGAATTTAAAAATTAACAACCACCATAACAATTTCTATTTTGAAATTTATGTAACTAGATAGGGAAAGAAGATTTAACACATTGGTAGAGTTGTGAATTAATCCATCTATTCTGAAAATCAGTTTTGGAAATGGCCAAATTGTCCTTGTTCCTCAAGGTGTCAATGGAACTAGAAAAGTAGCAAAATATCATTAAATCTTAAAAATGAACAAATTTAAGGACTACAGAGAAATTTGAGAGGAACCGTCTGAACAGAGAAAAAGTGAATCAGAATAATGACCAGAATAACATAATAGAAAATGCCACTAAGAGACATCAATGCAATGAATAATTGACTATAAATAGTTGACAATAAATAAGACTTATTTAAATAGCTCCTTCTTGGCAGGGGAAGATGGGCAGAATAAAGAAGGGTTCTCTGTTGGAGGGTACAGGTACAATGGCTTTTTTTCCTTTTTAAAACATCAATCACGGGGGCAGCTGAGTGGTTCAGTAGATTGAGAATGGGACCTAGAGACAAGAAGTCCTGGGTTCAAATTTAGCCTCAGACACTTCCTAGCTATGTGACCCTGGGCTATTCACTTAACCCCCACTGTCCAGCCCTCACTGCTCTTCTGCCTTAAAACCAATACAAAGTAGCAATTCTAAGTGGGGGAAGGAAAGGGTTTATTTAAAAAAAAAAAAATCAATGTAACATTTTTATGCAGCAGAGGAGTTTGCAATAAATGGATAAATAGTTGCAATGCCTCTTTAAAGAGAGTTGATGGAATGCTAGATTTAATTTCATTAAAAATATTTTTCAAGGTACTGGACTAGATGCTAAGATACAAAAATGAAACATAGCCCTGGCCCTGCAGGAATTTCAAAGCTGGTAGGGAGAAATAAAATGTCACAAACAATTATAACACAAATTAAACTATGAAATCCATTGGGGTCAGTAAGAGTGGCAGGAGAGATGGGAGAAGGGATCAGTTCTGTGCATGGGGAGAAAAAAATTAATGAAGGCTCGGTAAACCAGGCTAAAGGATTTCAACAGACAGAAATGTCCAAGTCTGGCCAGGCCTGGGGTGTGTGAGAGGTGCCAATGCAGTGATGTATGTGGAGAGAGCAGGCAGAATGAAATCATGGAACAACGTGGCACGCCATATAGGAAGGGAAGGAGTGGAAATAAAGTGGGCAGAGAAGGGACCGTCAAAGGTTTTTATTTCATTAAATAAATAGATTTATAAGATAAGAATCTAGAAGAAGAAAAGGAGGAAGCTGGGAGATCCTCTGAGTGCCAGGAGTGCCGACACTGGTATGGTGGACGGATGGGTTTTCCTGTCTCAGCTCAGAGTTTGTTAAAAGAGAAACGAGGAAACCCGAGTCTCGCGAATCTGGTCATTTTATGGCTGTTTCTCTGGCCGCCCCAGTACCGGAGCTGATCAAACATGAGAAAAGTGACACGGAGAGAGTCTTGGAGCGCAGGAAGGGCCTGGCAGGGGCTGCCAAGTCTAGACTCACAAATACACCATTTCCGAATCTATCTCCAGCCCAGCTTCCAGAGGACAGAATGCTACGTAGGAGGCTGCCAACGCATAGCCAAATGTCTGGCGCCACCTTGTGGCGAATCACCAAACTCCCCCAAACACTTCCCACACTTTTCCTGCATTTCTTTCTTCAGTATTAAGGAGCACCAGGGAAAAGCAGGCTCTGGAGAACAGCCTGAGTGGAGCCGGCCCTGCCTCTGTGGGACCCTCCCAGTCCGACCCTGTGGCTTGTCCCTGGGGAGCCCGACTGAAGGTGCAGCCGGTCCCTGCCCCAAAGCATGCCTGGCTCAGGTGTTTCAGAGGGCAAAGAACAGTCACTGCACATTCGAGGCTCAGTCTCCCTGGAATCCCAGCCTCCCTTCTCTCGGACATGTCAGCTGGGCCCCTGGGCAGCAGGGCCGGCCACTGGACCGGCCGCTCTCCAGGCCTGCCCTGCCCTTCAGTCGAGCACACTGAGACAAATACAGGCTCAGGGACAGGCTGGGTCACATCTGAACTTGGGTCTTTGGGATGCCAGGCTGGGGGCTTTAACTCCTGGACCACCCAGCCGTCAGGGAAGCCTCTCTCGTGCCAGCTGGGAGATGCTGCTTCTCTGCCAGGAAAGGCTGGGGATGAGAACAGAACAGGCCGGCGCTTAGACAACGGCCCTGGGAAGCTGCGGCTATCAGGATCCTCATTTTCCACCTGGAAAACAGGCTGAGAGATGACGTGAGCTCACAGGGACCCTGGGTTGAGGAGTACCTAAATCAGGATTTGAATTCAGGTCCGGCCCTCGGTTTCCTATGCCCCCCTGGCAGTCCCATTTGATGGCAGGAAGAATGAATGAAGCAAAAAGGAGAGGCCTATGGAAGGGGCCAGGAGAATCTTCCCAGAGTGGGGCTAAAATGGGCCCAGAGGGGACAAGAGAGGAGGAGGGTGAGATCTGGCTGCATGAGAAAGTCAGGCTGGATCAGGGTCTTTCTGGAAAGACTCTGTGGAAGTTCTTTCCTGTCTGGATCAGACATAGTCATTTCCTTCAAGATGCCCCGAGTGGCACAAACAGGAGCTGCTGCCTGAAGGGGAGGAGGGGGGAGGAGGATGAGGAAAGGGCGGAGTACCAGGGCCCAGCTTCCAGGGTCCTTTGGGGGAGGGCACCAGAAACAGAAAAGAAGGGCCAGCAGCAGGAACATCTGCAAAGAGGATGGTAGGATCTGCTACGGTGGGGGAGCCCTCCAAGAAGATGTGGTCATTCTGGGCAGGGGAGCTGAGAAGAAAGTTCCAAAGGCACAACACACCTCCTAAGCAGCCCTGGGGCGGCTGTCAGTAGACTAAGAACAATCAGTTGCCTACCAACTTTTCCCCAGGTCAGGTTGCAGAAATGAATCTGCCATAAGTAACCTAGCAAACAATGCTAAAAACCATAGTCCTAGGGAAACTGAGGCAGCAGAGGTGACTTATCCAGGGTCACACAGCTAGTAACGTCTGAGGTCACATTTGAACTTCAGCCTTCCTGACTCCAGGCCCAAAGGCTCAATTCACTGAGCCCCCAGCTGCCTCCTTTCTAAATGAGACAACAAAGGGAAACCCACCATAAGCCTGGTACAGAGACATGATCCTGGTCATCTGCCCACGTGCTCTGACAAAAGTGGAACGGCAACAGCAAATGACTTCTTGGTTTGTCATAATGACACCTTCTCCCTCAAGGAATGGAACGACCAAAAAGAGGAAATTCGAGTCTCACTCTAACACAGAAAAAAGAGCACTCCATTTAACAATATGACAGAAGAGAAAAAATTGGGAATAGAATGATGGGACCCCCAGAGATTGAGAGAACTGACTTCAAAGCCTTCCCAGAAAGTACAGGTGGTATCCCAGGGACTTTTAATTCCACTAGGGAAAGTCAGTACATGAGGAAAAGACAACTCTCAATTATGAAATCCTGAGAAAACTAAGAAAAAACTCCAATGAGGAAAAAAAGGAGAATTTATCTCAAAACACCAATACAGATGGATAGAAAATGCATCCACTTCATTTTTGTTTTTGTTTTTTTTCAGTCACCTATAGAAGATGGAAGCAAGGTCAGGTTGCAGGATGAACACAAAAGCATGTCAAAGTTCTTTAAGAAGTGTTAAGAGCACTAAAGCAACAAGGAAGCCAAAGTTGCAGAAGTCCCCCTCGCCCCAAGCAATATTGTGGAAAAAAGAAGATTGAAGCAAGGCTCAAAGTAGATAAGACAGCAATAAAACTGACAACAGAAAGAAGGAAAAGTTATCCAATTATTATTTTACACAATATTCTCTGCAGAGGAGGATGTTTTGACTAGATATCTAATAAAAAATACCCCAAGTATGTAATAATCATCATCATCATCATCATCATCATCATCAACAGGGTCCCTACTTCTGCATGATGAGCTCAAGTCACCTGCCCCATACAGATTCTAAGAAAATGAAATGACAGGCGGCAGAAGTACATTTTTAAAAGAACGGAGGACCATACACTTAGAGCTTCAAGGGACAGACAGGACCATTCAGTCCAGCTTTGACAGATTAAGAAACAGAGTCTCAAGAAAGTTACTGAACCTCTCCATGGTCAAATAGGTAGGAAGCAGTAGAGGCCAGAGTCAAACCCAGGCTGGATTAACCTAAAGCAAATGCCATTCTACTGTAGCACCTGCCTGTAACATTAGGATAGTACAAATACCACAGATTTGAAGGACAAATGATACCATTTTTTAAAAAGGGAAGAGAACGGGATCTTCAAGCTCCAAATCAGTAAATTTGACTTTGAATCTGGAAAAATTCTAGAGTGATTTATTAAGGAATTACTAATGAACATTTAGAAAATGAAGTATTTAAAATACCCGAGGATCTACTTGCCAAGACAAACACAGGAATTATATTAATACAATTACAAAACATACTTCACACCAATAGTCAAAGCTATATAACTGGAAAAGTATTAATTGCTCATGGGTAGGCTGAGCTAAAATACTAAAAATGACAATTCTAACTTATTCAGTGCCATACCAATCAAACTACCAAATAATTATTTTATATAACTAGAAAAAAACAGTAAAATTCATCTGGAAGAATAAGAGGTCAAGAATATCAAGGGAGCTAATGAAATAAAGGTGAAGGAAAGTGGTCCAGCAGTACCAGATCTCATACTGTACGAATAAGAGGAAATCATCAAAACAATCTGGTACTGGTTAAGAAATAGAATGGTGAATTAATGGAACAGATCAGATACACAATATACAGGGGTAAATGATAATAGCAATCTAGTGTTTGATAAACCCAAAGATCACAGTTTTGGTGATAAGAACCCACTCTTTGGCAAAAACTACTAGGAAAACTGGAAAACAGTATAGCAGAAACTAGGTATAGACCAGTATCTCACAACCCATATCAAAAGGTTAAAATGAGCATATGACTTAAACATAAAATATGATACCATAAGTAAATTAGGCAAAGATTGAATAGTTTACCTGTCAGATCTAGGGAAAAGGGAAGAATTTATGACCAAATAAGAGATAGAGAACATTATGAGATGTAAAATACTAAGTTTTGATTATATTAAACTAAAAATTTTTATATAAACAAAACCAATGTAACCAAGATTAGAAGGGAAACAACTGAGGAAAAAATTTTACAGCAAATTTCTCTGATAAAGGTCTCATTTCTCAAATATATAGAGAACTAAGTCAAATTTATAAGAATACAAGTCATTCACCAACTGATAAATGGTCAAAGATATAAACAAGCAGATTTTTAGACGAAGAAATCAAAGCTATCAATTAGCACATAAAAATGTTCTAAATTGCTCCTTATTAGAGAAATGCAAATTAAAAGAACTCTGAAGGTATCACTTCACACCTATCAGACTGGCCAATATGACAAAGCAAAGTGAAATGTTGAAGGGATGTGGCAAAATTGGGACACTGATGCATTGTTGGTGGAGTTGTGAACTGTTCCAATCGTTCTGGGGAACAATTTGGAACTATGCCTAAAGGGCTATAAATCTGGGCATACTCTTTGACCCTCTAAAACCATTACTAGGTCTATACCCCCAAAGAGATTTTAAAAAAAAAAAAGAGGAAAGGACCTACTTGTACAAAAAAATATTTATAGCTGCTCTTTTTGTGGTAGCAAAGAACTAGAAATTGAGAGTGTCTATCAACTGGGGAATGGCTGAACAAATTGTGGTATATGGTGATGGAACACTATTGTGATATAAGAAATGATGAACAGGATAAAAAAAAAAAAAGCTGGAAAGAACTACATGAACTGATGCAGAGTGAAATACACGGAACCAGGAGAACACTGTACATAGTAACAGCAATATTGTATTGATCAAATGGGAAAGACTTAGCTACTCTCAGCAATACAATGATGCAAGACAATTCTGAAGGATTTAGGACAAAGAATGCTATCTACCTTTAAAGAACTGTTGGAGTTGGAATGCAGATCAAAGCCTACTATTTTTCACTTAGTTTGTGTTTTTATTTTGGGGTTTTGTTTTTATAGGAATATTATCTTAAAACAATGACCAATGTGTAAGCAAGCATGTTTTACATGATACTAGATGTGTAATCCAGATCAAATTGTTAACCATCTCTGGGAGAGGGAAGGGAAAGGAGGGAGATAATTTGGATCCTATAATTTTGGAAAATGTATGCTGAAAATTATTGCATGTAATTGGGAAAGGAAAATATCTTTTAAAAAAAGAAAAGAAAATTAAGTACTGATCACAAAGAACCAGCAAGACTTTATGAAGAAAAGGTAAAAATAATTTATTTTTTTGATCATGGTAATAATGAACAGAGAGCTTATCTAGTTTTTTAGCAAGTCATGTGACAGTCTCTCATGGTACATATGTGAAAAATGTTAAAAATACTTGGTAGATAGTAATGTAATTAGGTGAGTTTGCAGTGGTTGAATACTTGGCCCAAATGATCATTAATGGGTCAATGTCAATTTTGGGGGAGGGCCCTATAATGAAATGTCAAAATGACTTATATTTGTGGCTTGTGCTTCTTATTAATGATTCTAAGGCAGAAATGACATGCTCATTAAATTTGTACAAAGAACAACACTGGGTAGGATGGCTAATACTCATGGTGACTATCAAGATTTAAAAAGAACTTGATTGTTAGGGTCAAAACCAATGTGATAACTGCATTAACAAATAGTACAAGTCAAGCCTTATACTTGAATTCAAAAATTCAACTTGTCAAGTTGGGGAAGGGATCAAGCTAGACCAGTGGTTCCCAAACTTTTTGGACCTACCACCCCCTTTCTAGAAAAAATATTACTTAGCGCCCCCGTCACATACTATCACCACCCCCTTACAGTTATTTGCCAACCCCAAATGCACCTGTGGCCATCACCACCCCACTGGATCACTGCAACACCCAACAGAGGGCGGTGGCACCCACTTTGGGAATCACTGAGCTAAACATCAGTTGATCTGAAAAAAAGGTCCGGATGCTTTAATGGAATAAAAATTTATTGTGAGTTAATCAAGAAGAATGGTGGCCAAGAAAAGGAATACAATCTTAAGGCAGCATTGAGAGCCATAATTTCAAGGACTAAGAAGAGACAGTCTAGCTATACTCTGGCCTAGTTGGATCATTTCTAGAGTATTTTTTTAATTCTGGGGACCTGATATTTTAGAAAAGAAACCAATAAACTGGAGACCATATTTAACCAGGACAGTGGAAGGCATCAAGTTCATGTAATAACTGGATCAGCTGAAAGACATGGAGACATTTAAACCTAGAAATCAGAAGGCTAAACCATGAAAGCCATTTTCAAGTATTTCAAAAACTTTGATATGTGTTGTTTGGCCCTAGAGTGCAGAATAAAGAATAGCAGGTAAAAGATGCAAATTGAGTGAATTTTAAAGAAAATTTCTTAATATGTAGACCAGGGGTCAGTAACGTAGGGCTCTTTCTGCAGGAGCCATAAAGTCCATTTTTTTTCAGGCGCTGTTACAGGAGCGGCACTGTGAGCACTGTACGGCTCTCACAGCCAAAAAGGTTGCCAACCCCTGATGTAGACCAAAATAGGAGATCTCCCCACCTCTCTTCCTTCAGGATGAACATCTGAACCTGATCAAAGACATTTAGAATGAAATCTATGTTTGATTAAACAATGTTAAAGGTTCTCCCAGGAAATATTTTTTAAAGAAATCAGCAACTATCAACCAAAAAGCTTGTCCTCTCATGTACAGAAACATGATATATTCAATATCTGCTTCAATAGAATAAAATGAACCTCTGGAGACTCTACTCTAAAAAGGTGTCTTCCTTATAAATGTTGAAAATTTTACATTATGATAAACATGAAAAAGAGATGAACTTTATTCAGTGATAACACTAAAAGTAGTGACATCAGGAGAAACATGAAAGAAAACAGATATCCTAAAAATATATCGTCTTCACATGAACCTGAAAATTTATGCTAAAATGTTGACCAATTAATAAACTCTGTAAAACAAAAGCTAAATAATGAAAAGCAGACTTTCTAATGAGGTAAGATTTGCCAAATGCATTTATTTGTATTTACTGCATCAAGTCCTTGAATATTACAGACTCCTCAGTGAAACTTATATACTTACGTATTTAAAAAAAAAAAAAAAAAGGGCTGGTCTAATTAACAACAGTGGGAAAAGGATTAAGGATTCACATTGCTCAGCTTATGATACACAGATGAACAGGAAAACTGCTGAGTTTGTATAGCACTACTTATTTCTTAAATGGATGATGAATCCGAAATTGAAAAGGAAGAGGTAAACCTGAATGACAGTTAGGGCACTGTCCGTACCTTTTGACCTAGGCATTACTACTGGGCATAGACCCCAAGAAAGTCGATAACCAAAAAAAGTCCCATATTCATCAAAAGTCTTTTCATTCATGAGAAGAATGGCTAAATAAAGTATATCCGATGAACATAAAATGATTATGCCACAATAGATAACAACTTATGAGTTTAGAGAAACATGGAGAAATGCATAGAAGCTCACGCAGAAAGAAATAAAAATAAGAAAAACGACTAATTCAAACAAAAAGCATGCTACTGATTTCACATTCGTTCTAACTACCAACCTTGCTTCCAAAGTAGAAAAAGAAGAAAAGGTCTCTTGGTAAATGCCTTCATATGTGAAATGTTGCCTACACTGCCCAGACCTGATCTGTTCACATAATCATATATATTTTATTCAAATTTCTATTTTTCACAAAGAAGACTCGGGGGTGAGAAGACACCTTTTTTTTAAAGGCATAAAAGCTGAGCCAGAAGAAAAAATGACAGATAACTAACAAACTGCAAAAATTGTACACTGTTATCTCTAATATCTTTAAAAAGACACCAAGAGGGATTCAAACCCATGAGAGACAACCTAGAGAAGTGCACAGTAGGAAGAGGCACGGAAGGGCCACTATTCACCTCAGCAGAAGACACCCACATACATACAGAGGCTCAAAGAAGAACAGTACTGGTCTCACATTTGAGAAAGTAATCACTTGTTGCACCTTAGTCTGACATCAAGAATGAGATGTATGTACAGTTCTGAAGGGAAGTCTAAGGGACAATAGGCTCTGCAGAAGTGGTTGTCCTCGGGAGGGGAGAGGGAAGAGGAGAGGGAGACAAGAATCATAGAACCATGGAAAAAATTTTAAAAAGAAAATACAATTACATGCAGCAGCAATAACCAATAATAGCAATGATCTTGTTTCCATACACTCATTTGATTATACAAACATATGTATATAGATGTACCTAGAATCATATGTTGTGGATCACAAGCTCACAGGATCTAGAACTGAAAGCAACTCTAGAGACTATTTCCCCTAATTTTAGAGATGAGAAAAATGAAGTCCATAAGGAAAGGAAGCATGGCCAAGGTCACTAAGGTACTAAGTAGCAGATGGGCTTAAAACTAAAAATATTACATATTACCAAGTGTACTAGGGCTCTACTCTAACTAATTACTCTGTTTCACATATCGATAGCTATAGTTAAACAATTTTTGCCAAGTCTCAATATCTGCTCCTGATCCTCTATCAATTATTCTCTCTGCACCTATCAGTCTCACAGAAGAAGTGATATAAAGTGCTCTGAGTTCTCTAGAAGACACTTCCAAATGTGACTTGGTGGCTGAAGTAGTTTTCATTTATGTTGGGGAATAGTGAGGGGCAAGCTTAGGAATATTCAAGGCAGAAAAGGTCTTGGATACTACTTTAATACAGCCCACTCATTTAAACAAATGACAAAACTGAGATCCACACTAGTCTTATGCAACTTCCCCAAAGACCCATGGACAGGGAGAAGAAAGTTGGAATTCCAACCCTTTCTACTTCGCTCTCTTGACTTGGGAATTAGAAGCAGGAAGATGGAGTGTCTATCCCAAAAGATTCTGCAGATTCAGCCACTCTTCCTGGTAAGAGAATATCCTACGCCAGTTTCCATCACAACATAAAAACACATCTCCTGCATACTTTATGCTTCATAAGAAATTCTAAGAAACTTGGATAGCATAACAATGGGTTTGACTAAATAATTTTCACTGTCACCCAAACATAAGAACTTACGGCATCTGCTTTACAAATGGTGTTGGCCACGTGTCGGCACAGCATCTTTAGCCAGGTGTCTTTGGGAAGGTCCTCTGATGTCATCTGGAAACTGAGCAACACATTGGCCTGTTCTGTTGGTGGCCGCACAAGCAGGGCAAAAGCATTATGGCAATCTAGAGTCCCCAGAAAGACCATCGACAAGAGTTAGTGTTACTCTTGAAAGCACACCAAAAATATGCAAGTTTAGAAAAAGCATATTATATGTTAAATCAGAAATTAAGACCACTTATCTTATTGGTTGTCCCCTCTTCCCATTAACAAGTTTTGATAAACTAAATGGAAACATCCGAACCAAATGGACTTAAACATTTCTTAGTATTTTGTATGGTACTTTGTCAAAAAGGTAAAATTATGCTTTTCTTTTACTTAAATTTCATCAATCTCTAAAATTTTACATTAGCAACTTTTCTATTACAACAAAGCTATGTTAGGGATACTCAATAGTAACACATCTATCTGCAAAAACCATAAGAAATAAAGAAAACCTAGACACTAATATTTCTGTTCTAAAACTTAGTGAGAGATGCGAAAAGTCTACATTTCAACATCAGTGACTTTAGAGTCATTATGAACCCATAAAAGATTGTTGCTATTACCTAAAACATCTATTATTTAGGAAACATTGATGTAATTTTTAATTGTTGGTCACAACTGTTTGCTTAAAAACTATCTCTTGTGAGTTTTATCCAGCACTATTATCCATCCCTATCAGTGGAATGCGTTAAATGAAGGAGTATGGCAATACCCTGATAGGTGGCCCCCTTTACTCTTGTGAAGGGGCTTCTTGCACTCCTCCCCCTTCAGTGCCTAGACCAGATGCAAATGCTTTCCCAAGCGGACTGAAATCTTCCCAAAAGCTCACTAGTTATTCATAGGAAGCAGAGTGAGTGTAACTATACAGACTATGTGTCAAGGATATCTAGAGGGCAATAAATCAAACGTCTCCTCCCTCAGATGACATGGACAGTAAGGGTAGTAAATACATACAGGTGGCAAAGCCCATCGAATCACCTGGTGATTTCTATTGGGTCTTGATGGGATAAGAACAACATCATTAGTGCCTTGGAGGGACCAATTTGACAAGTAACTACTTTAAAAGTTCTTTGGCTGTTCAAGTATAAAGATTTCCTACATATGTCCATAGCACTGAGTGCTGGGCTTACTTACCTCATGTAAACAGCAGTTTCATAAGCAATTTCTGTAACCTCAACTGCCAAATGCTTACAAATAGGATTTGTTATCTGTTAACATTCAAATAACTAGAAGATTCTAATCTACGTCTCTATACAAACTATTTTTAAGAACTAACTATTGTAGATTGCCAAATACACAAACCTTCAGTCTCTTTTATATCTAGCACCTTCTTGATTTGAGAAAGAGGCATTAGATGAATGTGTTTAAGAGCAGCTGGAGGTCTGGTATGGCCATGAGGACTCTTGAATGTACCAATAACCTTGTGCCGTTTCCTCGCTATCTGTTTAAGGAAAAAAATCATAATTCAGATAAAATTTTAAGACTTTTTTTCTTCCACCAATGAGCCTAAAAAATTAAAACCTAAATCAATTACAATTAATCAAATCACTACTGTAGTCTTTTAAGCAAAATGATTTCTCATGTAACAGATGTGAGTAATACATTTCCAAGTCAAATGAATTGATAATTTGCATTACTGGAATAATCAAAATGTAATGTTATAAATACACTGATGTTTACATAAAGATAACAGTCCACAAGATGAGTAGGGAAAAGAGGAAAGGAAATTCCCAGGACAGGTAACCACAAAACAGAAGAGAATGGACATCTGAACTGGTATTATAATTGGAAAGGAACTTGACCTTGGCATTAAGAGGATGACAGTGAAGATGAGTGGATCAAGGCATTGTGAAACCAAAAAGGGGGAGAAGTCAATTACCTCTACCATAAAAAACAGAAGCAAGGAAGAAAAGACTAATCATCTAAACCAAAGCCCAGACGACCTCAAAATAAAAGAAAAGAAACCTGAGAGATCAATCACACTTTAAGCAACATCAAGATAAGTAAAGAGAGGCCTATAATTTAAGCTGTATTTTATCAAGGGATCAAGAGATTGTGGAGGGCAGAAAACAAAGAAAAAGTGCTGTCAACAAAAGTCCTTGTCTTCTTTCTTAACAAAATATACATCATCAGAGTATACCACAGTATAATCTGTAGACAACGCTTTCCAACCTCTTACACTGTTGTTTGAAATAAGCTTTACCTGCAATGATTAAATTCAAGAAAATGAGTGAAATTGCTTAAGTTGCTCATGGAAATGCTCTTCACTTTACCAATCTCTTTGAATGTGTGCATCTTGAGGGAAAGCATCTATCTACTCCTAAACCTGTATTTCCTCCTGAGGTCAGCTCACCAGTCATAACTATTATGAGGAAAATTAGGATTTTAGACATTTAGTATAAAGTAGCAGCCAGGCCTGTCAGGCAAGTGCTGAAGAGTTCCAATGATGGAATAATGAGAAGAAGTCTTTTTTTCCTGAGAGTGACTTGTATGGCTGAGGCAGTTAGATGCTGGTTTTAACTGTGAAGAGCCCAGGAAAGTGGATTTGTCTCCTACAAGAAACATCTATCCTGTGGAAGTTCAGGTTAAGCAGCGAACTTAGCTCTGGATGGTGCACAGCCTGACTGGTTCAGCTCCCTGTCTTCATCTCTTTGTGGATTTTACTTGTGTGGAGCCCGTGTTCCTTGAAAACCTTAGATCATCGCTGGAGCTGAGGAGGACCCACTTGTGAGACATCCATTTCCCATTCTAACCTGCCAAAATGGACCTGACAGCCTGTGTTAGCACAGAGTAGAGTTTGTCCCACCTTTCCAGTCCTTGGAGTCTGTCCATAGATACCTAGTTTTAGTGTGACCTTTCCCTATATCTCCAACCCTAAAAATCATTATTAAACTGTTTTTATTTACTTCCTGTGTCTTCTTCTACCCCAAGAAAAAGCCCACTATTAGATACCTTCCCATAACATAACTAAGATCTAAGGTAAGAAAGCCAACTCTATAACTTTGCAATTAAAAGCTTGGTCTCAACTATTCACTACAGTCTCAGCCACCAGCATTATAATGCCCCATTTACCTCCAGGCAGTCATTGAAGAGAAAGAGAGTTACTTGTTCTCCTCTGTCACAGGGATATTCACCCAAAGATATCGTTTCAACTCTCTGCACCAAGCTTCGGTGAGAAGACAAAAGGTTAGCCTGTATGAAACAAAGAGATAAATACCAGACACTTAGTGTTTGGTCCTTTGAAAATAGTTTTTAAAATACTTAATAGTTTGTATGTGGAGAAATAAGAAATTTCAGTCACAACTGAAAAGTAAAACATTTTAAGAAATAGGTAGTTACCAAACAAGAACACTTACTGGGCATCCATCTACTTCATAAACAACATCAAAAATCTGCTTTTGGGCTTCTGTTTTCCTTTTATCTTCATTTATATGTCTATAAACATAAAAAAATTATAGGTAAGAAAAAAAAATTGATTCCTACAGCACCATCCTATGCAAAAAAAATGTTAAAAATGTATCTCTATTTACAACAGAGAATTTATCTGCAAAGATGTGCAAACTGAACAATTTACAATGTTCCATAGGTAACTTACTTTACAAAAAATCTCTTAGGTGAATCTTTCAAGGAAGTCAACTGTCAACCAATTCAAGTCATCTCAAACAAACCAACACAATTCAGGGACACCACAAGTTTTGTGAGCTATATACCCAAGTATAAATTACTTTTTTTTTTTTTAAACCCTTACCTTCCATCTTGGAATCAATACTGTATATTGGCTGCAAGGCAGAAGAGTGGTAACGCCTAGGCAATGGGGGGGTCAAGTGACTTGCCCAGGGTCACACAGCTAGGAAGTGTCTGAGGCCAGATTTGAACCTAGGACCTCCCCGTCTCTAGGCCTGACTCTCAATCCACTGAGCTACCCAGCTGCCCCCTATAAATTACTTCTAAAGGGTAACATATTCCAAAGACCATGGGACTACAACCTCTTCATAATTTTGAGATTTCCTAAATTTAGTTTGCTCAAAGGAACAGTCTACCTATATAAATTCCAGATGACACTGTGTAGTATTAATATTTCTTTTAGGAAATTTCTTAATTCACTCTCTCTAAAATAACTTTAAAAAATAATATTAAATATGTCTATATATATGTATATATATAGCATAATCATGCTAATTACAAATGATTCTATTATCAAGCGATCATTTATCTTTTCATCTTTATGGATCAATTGTTAAAAATGTCTAAAGAATTGGTGAATGAGGGCTATCTCATCATCTTCCCACTCCAAAAAGAGGTGCCTCCTCTCAATACTTTTTCTCTGCTACCGATTCAGTCACCCTCTTATGATAAACACAAATGATTAAAGAGCAATAGCCTAGGTACCACAAAATTCTAAGTTTATTGTACATTGTCACATATCTTTTGGATCTCAGTTCACCTCTGAAAGTGAAAAAAGATCTCTAATTATTTGTCAGACTTCTCATCCTCTAAAAAAAGCTCCATATCAAATAGCAAAACCTTCCTATTTCCAGATGACTCTTGAAATTTAAGTTTCATTAAATACTAGTTGGAAAATCATAAGAAAAATATTTGTTAGGAAGGAAAATATATTTGTACACGTATACCTTTTTGTTTCAGAATGAATAAGTTAAGTCATTTTAGTGCACTTGATCAAAAGCAAATTCTGCAAGGTAATGGAGCTAGAGAGAGAAAGAAAGAGATGTCTACAACATTTTCAAATTTCTAAAACACTAAAATTCTTTTGCATGAAATAAAAATGTTTTTTAGGACTAAGGTGACTATGCAATTGTCTAGTAAATGTATTCTGGAATCATTTATCATTGTTTCAATGTGTCAATGGTATTAGAAAATAGGTAAAATTGTGCTGTGCCACAAATTAATACAGTAGTTATTAACACATTCCTATTAATTAATTCACTTAACTGTTTGATCAATGCCATTTAAACCTTAAGCAACACTCAAAAAATTAAAATGATGAACTTACGTCATTACTTCCTTTAATGATCCAATAGCTCTCTCTAGTGTATTCTTGTCAGGATTATCATCTGAAGTATGTTTCTTAAGATCTTTAATAAAAGAGTTGCTTTACTACAATGAAAGATCTTCATGAACATTAAGGTGAGAAAATAACATACCTAATGACTACAACAATGTAAATGGAATGAACCACGAAAAGCAAATGTTGAGAAATTACAAACAAGAATGGCTGCAGAGAAGTAATGAGAAGGCTCCACCACTCATCTCCTCCCAAAGCTGGAAGATACTAAAGTAGACCACTGAACTATTTAACCTTTTTCAATGTATAATATAAGCATAATGTTTATGACATTTCCTCACCTTCCTTTTTCTAAAATGAAAATGTAAAATCTGCTTATAATGCAGAAGATTATTTAATATGATATGACATCAATGAAAAATCTAGGTTAGGGTAGAAAAAGGAAAAAGGGAGAAAAGGGGGGAAGGTTCCTTCAAATGCATTTATCAAACAATTATGCAACTGTGACCCAAGAATACTTTTTCTTTAATGAAACACAATATACATATCTTTTTTGGTGACTCTAAATTTAATATGCATATGTTAAATGAATTCAATTGTCAGTATGTCAGTTTCTGAACTGCCTATGTTCTTATGCTTGTCACATTTCCTCTTCCAAAATACTGAAAGAAGAAATTTGTCCTGTATTTTTACTTGGGACTTGTGCGTGTATGTGTGTGTGTATCTCATGTGATCATTTCTGTGGTTCCACCTTCAGCAGTCCTAAAAGATCTCAAAAGCAAAATTCTTGCACTATAAGATCTTTGTGTTACAGATATTTCTCACCCATACACACACACACACACACACACACACACACTCAATCTCACACTCCCCCCCTTCTCTCTCTAATCCTGGAACTAAAAAGGAATATAAATATCCTTACCACTTCTAGGCGAGGATACTAAAAGAGTAGGATTAAATCTAAAAATATGTTGGGGATTTTTCTTTTGCTTGAAAATTCAATTCCCTAAAAATTATGAAAATATATCCCAAAAGTACCATTTAGAAGCAAAGCCACACTAGGTAACCGCTGTACAGGTCGAATAAGTAGTTCAGCAAGACTCTGACGCCCACATTCTGGTTTAGCTTGGTTAATCTAGAAATAAGTGATATTTTTCTATAATTATTATAAAATAGAAAACAATGATGTCAGTCAATTACTAAGCATTTATTAAGCCTAAGTAACAGTAGTGAATTCACAAAGAAAGCCTTAAAATACTACCTGCTTTAGAAGAGCTCGCCATCTTTTGGCAGAGACAACAAACAAATTATCCTCAGGATAAATCAAAAATAATAAAGAGAAGGTGCTAGAATGAAGAAAGATTGAGCAAGACTTCCCAAAGATGGTGGGGTTTTAGCTAAGGCTTAAACAAAGTCAGGAAAGCTGGATGGCTAACCAGGTATAGAGGACAAAGAAAATGTCTGGATTTAAGAGATGAACATATCTTGAGTGTAAACTTGAGGCTGAGTATTAGAGAGATGTTACAATGGTAAAATCAACAGATCCAGCAACAGGTTGGGCATGGGGCATATAAGACATTAAAAAGCTGAGGATCACAGTTTATTTTAAGAATGGGAGATTGAGAGGAAAATAACAGGAAGTTTTAGGGGAAATTGGATTCAGTTTTGGTAATTGAGTGCATAAGTTAAATGTAATAACAATCCAGCATTATTTAAATCAGCCTGATTATACCTAAAAGAAGTTTTGCCCTTTTGTAGAGCAAATCTTCTAATATATCAATTAGATTTCCAGTAGGAAAGGAGTCAATGCCTCACAGAAGAAATCACTTTAATAACTTTCTATGAGGTCACGGTCTTGACTCTCTTCAATAGCATGACATATACTTTCAAAATTGTTTTTAAGGACTATGAAAAATCTTAAGTCTCCATACAATGTCACAGAATCAGTTATGACCCCAAGAAGTTCAATTTGAGAATCTCAAGAGTTGGGAGAAAGCACAAAGATCATCTAGCCCAAAATCTCTCATTGACTGACTACAGATATACCCAACAGATCATCAGCTCTCCCTTTAGTACAATGGTTACATTTCCACTTTTACTGGCACAGGCAAGCCACAGAGGAGCCGACTCCACCTGCCACAAGGAGACAGGTATCTTCACTGACTTTACAAATGACTCAGCTTCTAGACCTTTAATTTCCTTGAAAGAGTGAGCTTCCTGCAAGGAAAATATAGACTGGCACCTGGCCTGCATCAATCCCTTCCAGTCATGCTGGAATGTGTCTGAAGCTGCCCTGGAGCCAGCACTTTGTCTTGTATACCAGGGATGCCTCTACCTCAGCTCCTCCTCTTTCCCCCACCTGTCGCTACTATAGGCTGTTAAAAATGTGTGCAGATAAAGAGAATTCTTATTAGAGCTATGCTTCATTCTTATTAGAAATGTTTTTTGTGAAACTTGTTCAAAATAGTATGCAGTATATTCGTGAGATAAAATTTTTTTCAAAATATCACTTACCTTTAAGAAAGCATGAAATCTTGGTTTCTGTTTTTCACACTTAACAATTGTTTCCTTACTCATTTCAAAGAAGTTTACAAAAGGGGGATAAATTTTCACCAAATCTTTTGACTGAGGAAGATAAAATCCAACATAATAAATGCTTTAATTTCTTTCTTTATATCCTGTTAAATTACTTATCAATTTCAATTAATCAAAAAAGTTCCAACCTGAAAAATAGATTCCTAAATTAATTAGTAACATTTTCATATTAGCTTTTATATATAAAATATATATATAAAATACATTTGGGATTTATGCATTTGTTCATTTTTCAAGAGGGCAGTTCCAATGTGACAGTTTGAGACAATCAAAACACATGAAAATGCATCTTCCCCTTTATTAGCTATACACTAAAGTGCTAAGACTTTGACTGAACAAGGACGAAGGTTTTGTGATGCTAACACAGAACTTCTAAAAGGTGGAAAAGGTTGCAGGAAGATACACAACTGAATAAATGCTTTGCTATATATGAGATCTTTGCCGAAAATGGCTGATGTGAATGAAACCCCAAGGGTTATCTTGATCTACATTTCTATTATTATTAGTGATTTAGAACATAGTGAGAAAGAAAAACAGCAAAAAGTAGGTAATGAACTAAAAAAAGAAAGCATTTAGAAAGTGTTCAGACTGAGGATACACTTCAATGGCATGGTTATGCTCCAGTGACGTACAATCATTGATGTTCATTGACGGCCTTTTTTATTCATACAGGGTATCCCAAAAAAGTCTTGGTGTAGCTGTAAGCCATATAAGATTGTAAAGCTATGAGTTTTAATAGCTTACAAATGCACCAAGACTTTAGGAACACCCAGTATAAGAAAACATAGGAGTGGATAAAGCCTCAGGCCTGAAGTCAGGAAGAAGGTCAAATCTCTCATCTTTTTATTGTTTTAAACTCTTACCTTCCATCTTAGAATCAATACTGTGTATAGGCTCCAAGGCAGAAAAGTGATACAAGATAGGCAGTGGGGAATAAGTGACTTGTCCAGGGTCGTACAGCTAGGAAGTGTCTGAGGCCAGATCTGAATCTAGGACTTCCTGTCTCTAGGCCTGGCTCTTAATCTATTGAGCCACCTGGCTGCCCCTGCCCTTCTGTCTTAAGGTTGTTATTAAGATAGAAAGTATTGGGGGCAGCTGGGTAGCTCAGTGGATTGAGAGTCAGGCCTAGAGACGGGAGGTCCTGGGTTCAGATCCAGCCTCAGATACTTCCCAGCTGTGTGACCCTGGGCAAGTCACTTGACCCCCATTGCCCACCCTTACCACTCTTCCACCTAAGAGCCAATACACAGAAGTTAAGGGTTAAAAAAAAAAAAGATAGAAAGTATTTTTTAAAAAATTTTTAATAAAAAAAGATTTTTCTCAAGTAGCATAAAATAATTTTCATTACTTTGGGAGGCTTCTCTAATATGGAAAGTTCACTTATGTGGAATACATGATCAGATAGTGTCAAACAAGATATTACTCTAGTGAGAAAATTATCCCCTTAGTAAGGACTTACATATTTCAGAAAGATGTCACCAATACTTTTGCTTTCATCCCAATTGATAATGAGAACTTCAAGATCCTCCTGAAATATAAATTGAAGCATAAGATTAAAGCAAACAATCCAATTTAATTTGACTCTACATATACATTTGACAGAATCAGCGATCTAGACCTGAAAGGACCTAGAACTCATCTTCAAGATATTCTTAGCTTTTTTATATCACATAAAACTTGGGAAGTGTCTAGTGAAGTCTTTGGGCTCCTTTTCTGAATGTTTTTTAAATTCATAAAATATACAGGATTACAAAAGAAACCAATGATATTGTAATATAGTTGTCAATAATTTTAAAAGACAAATTTACAGACCCCAGGTTAAGAACCCTTGTGATCTAGTCTGCAGATAAAGAAACTGAGGCCCAAGTTATTCCAGTGGCCTGCCCAAAGTCACAGACAGTGAGTGCCAGGCAGGAACTGAATGTAGGTCTTCTGATTTTAAACAGTGCTGTTTCCACTATATCACACTGTCTCTGTTTGAAAATTAATATAGATTTGGTCCAAACCTGTGATTTTTTGAGTAAGGTGAAATCCTGCTGTAGAACATCTTTCCCTTGCTCTCTCTCCCTCCCTCTCCCTCTCTCTTCTCTTAAACTCTGACTCCATGTCTAGTGCCCTAATCACTACTCCACAAGAATGCTTGAAAATTACAAGCAAAATTTAACCTTTTTAGAACCAGTAACACTTTTCCATTTGTTCTCAAAATGAAATTAGCTCAATAAATTATACAATGATAAGGAAACAATGAATAGTCAAATAATCAAGTCTCTCTCTTATCACCTCAAACCTATTAGATTGGCTGATAAAAATAAAGGAAAATCATAAATGTTGGAGGGGATGTGGCAAAATTGGGACACATATACATTGCTGGTAGAATTGTGAACTGATCCAATCTTTCTGGAGGACAATTTGGAACTATACCTAAAGGGCTATAAAACTGCATATTCCCTTTGATCCTGTAATACCACTAGGTCTGTATACCAAAGAAATCATAAAAAAAAAAAAAGAAAAGAAAAAAGAAAGGACCTGCCTGTTCAAAAATATTTATAACAGCTCTTTTTGTACTGGCAAAGAATTGGAAATTGAGGCAGTGTCCATCAATTGGGAAATGGCTGAAAAAGTTGTGGTATATGTTGGTGATGGAATACTATTGTACTATAAGAAATGATGAGTAGGATGATTTCAGAAAAAACTGGAAAGACTTCCATGAACTGATGCAGAGCAAAATAAACAGAACCAGGAGAACATTGTACACAGCAATAGGAATATTGGAATTATCAAATGTGATATAGCAATACAGTAGATCTGAGACAATTCTGAAGGACTTAAGGCAAAGAATGCTATCCCACCTCCAGAGAAAGAACTGTTGGAGTCAGAGCACAGATCAAAGTATACTATTTTTCACTTCAGTTTATTTGGTTTCTTATTTCGGGATTTAATTTTATATGAGTATTCTCTTAGAATAATGAACAATATGGAAATATGTTTTGCATAATAAATGTATAAACCAGATCAAATTGCTTACCATCTCTGGGAAGGGGTAGAGAATGGAGATGGGGAGACATTATAGATCTCATAACTTCAGAAATAGAACTGCCTAAATCCTGATACTATTTTATAGATTTATAATATTAAAAATATTAATAAGCAATAAGTATTTAAGTGCTATTACATGCCAAGTACTACTCTAGGCACTAGCAGGGGATGCAACCACAGTGGGGAAAAAAATGGAAGAGGAATTACAAAATGTCAAAACTAAAAGAAACTTTAAAGAATCATATAGATGGAAAACAGAAGACAACAGGTTAAATGACCTTGCCAAAGTCACATAGCTATTAGGATAAAAGTGAAATCAGATCATGGCTCCTATCTTCTAATCCAGTGTTCTTTCTATTACACTTTGACAAATTCTTCCCTCTCTTGCAGACCCATAGTTAAGCTTGGGGCTCAAGAAATTAAAGATTCCTTCAGTATGCCCTCAAGTTCTACAGACTGAACTCATATTTGTTTAAGGACTCTAAGTTATATTATCTAGGCTCACTGTCCATGTTATTTCCATTAACTTCATTTTACTTATTAGTGTTTACATTATAGTTTTAAATGTACACTGCTGATTTTACAAAGCAATTATATTTCTTAGAAAATATTCTATACTTCAGACTTTTCCCAATTGTTTTATATTATAGAGTTGTTTTGTTATTTAAACCCTTACCTTCCTCTTCAGAATCAAAATATTATATATTGATTCCAAGGCAGAAAAGAACAATAACAGTGAGGCAAGGGGGGCTAAGTGACTTGCCCAGAGTCACCCAGTTAGGAAATGTCTCAGGTCATATTTGAACCCAGGGCCTCCAGTCTCTAGGCCTGACTCCCAATCCACTGAACCATCTAGCTGTTCCCATGAGTCTTGTGATTTTAAGGAATGTTCCTTTAAAGGAAAATGCTGGCAAACTTTTAAATCTTCACTAACGGAAGAATTAAGAAGAAATGAGTCTAAATAACATTAAGAAGTCTAGCCTAAATAAAATGCTATAGAAGAAAATAATAATGACATCTATGGAGGTTATAAGTATTTGATTAGAGACACTGTCAGAGAGAATAAAAAAAAAAAAAAAAAAGGAAAATGGAGTGTGTATATGTTTCCCTATATCAGTGATTCCCAAAGTGGGCACCACCGCCCCCTGGTGGGTGCTGCAGCCATCCAGAGAAACGGTGATGGCCACAGGTGCATATTAATCTTTCCTATTAGTTGCTATTAAAATTTTTTAAAAATTAATTTCCAGGGGGCTAAGTAATATTTTTTTTGGAAAGGGAGCAGTAGGTCAAAAAAGTTTGGGAACCACTGCCCTAGATAAAGAGAAATTAGAAAATAGAGAGGCATCTAGGTGGCTCAGTGGATAGAGTGCTGAGTCTAGAGTCAGGAAGATCCAGTTAAAATATGGCAAGATTTCTGGTGCAAAAGTCATTGAACAAATCAGCAAAACAAATATACAAAAAAACAAAACAAAACAAAAAAAAACAGCCACAACAAAGGTAAAGGAAGGAGAAACAAAACAGTAGCAGAAGCACACACAGCAGGAGTGTGGCTCCAGGAAATGCTAAAGTTTAATCAAAAAGAGAAGAAAGAAAGCAAGAGAATTTTAGGAATAAAATGTCACTAACTCAAACTAAAGCACCAAAAGGAAATAATTGCAGTTGTACACACTTATAATCCTCCAAAACACCTTAAAAAAAAAAAAAAGATTAAATATGCGATCTGTTCTATAGAAGCTTACTTTTATTTTGGTATGTACATCAAAGATATCAGGAATGCTACCAAAGATGGCCTTAATCTCTTCTGGGGCAAGGATGGGTCCACCACGCTGTCCTTCCTCTTCCAATGGAACTTGAAATAACTAAGGTGACGAAGAAAGGAAGAAAATAAAGGTTTAAGAGCTTTGAAAAATAAATAGCATATTTATATGTAAGCCAAGTAGGAGTAAGAAAATAAAAGATCATGCCACTATAACCTTCATGAAATTAAAATCAAGAATTTTTTCCCCCTTATGACATTTTCAAATATATGTACAGTCTTTATCAGAAAACATATTTTAGCTTGATAGTATACCAGAGTCACATAATGATTGAGGCAGGATTTGAATTCAAGTCTTCTAATCTATCAGCAGTACCACCCAGCATAGTAAAATTTAACTATCTAAAATATAATTTCTTTCTAGCCCTTTATCATGGCCTAAGAGAATATATAAACCATAAATCATTTTGCCTATAAATATAAATATTCCAATAAGTAGAAGAGGAAACAAGAAAAGCCTGTATAGCAAAGTATCTCTGTGGCCCCTGGGTTTAACCAATTTCTTTGTCCCCAAATGGCAAAAGTATCCATTTTATACACACTTGAGAGCAGCGACATTTATGCTTGAGTCACCTGATGCCTCTCCAGCTGCCTGATCAGCAAAGATAGACCCTAAGGTTGCTACAAAAGCTCTTCAGCCTCCATATTTAGTAAGCTCTAATAGAAACAGTGAGTTAGAAAAGATGTCCAGTATGGAGTAGTATGCCTGAGACCCCAACCATGCTTCCCCCCCCCCCCCCCGAAAACCAAGGAAACTTCTAAAAGCAGAAACTGTTCCTCTGGCCTCCCAAAGGCCTCCTTAATCAGTGATGAGTCTCATTAAATGAGCCACACAAAAACAGAAGTCCTCTTCCACCATGAGCACAATCTTTAAAGTCTACCACTGTGATGACTGCTTTCAGAGGAAGGTTGTAGTCACTAGTTCCAATTCTGCCCCCACACATTTTAGTGTTATGGGTACTGGTGCTCATTTTCGAGTGAGGAACTTGTAATCAATTTTTATCCCACACAGGTGTCATATTTGTAGATTCCTTCATATTATTTGTAGATTCTAATACATATATTTTGAATTTTGCATCAGGAACATTCAAAACAAACAAACTCCCCATTTTGGACTTACCTGAATAATTGTTGCCAAGATATCTACATAATTACTTTCAGTTTGATATAGTTCTTTTGCCACCTGCCACCTTGCTGACTGCTTTGGAGGAACAGGAGTGGAATTTTTGGAAGGCTTAGTACAAGATTTTGGTGTTTCTAAGAGACAAGAATTTTAAAAATTTCTAAATGCAAAATATTTCAATAAAGCAAATGTACACAATTAACATTAGGTTCAAAACAAGTTAGTCTTACAAACATACCCAAATCATTACCTTAGGTGTGAATAGTGCTTTAAAATCTTAAATTGTCATTTTTTGTTTGATTCTCACCACCTCATAAGGTAATAAAAATTCCCATTTTAGTAGGAAAATGAAGATAAAGGTTAACATTAAAAAAGAAAACCACACAGTAAGAGGACCATGCCTTAGAAATCAGATTTCTTCAGTGTTAATCTAGTGCTATTTCCTCACCACTGAGTCCCAATATAAACTGGTTTCTGTGTCAAAAGTATCTTTTTAGAAACGTGGAAATTTCATGTTCTTAAAGTTTCTTTAAAATCCATGTATCAGCACATTTAGCAACTTTTTCCCTACAATCACTATTCTTTGACTAAAATGGTAGATAGCAAGTCTTTCAAAGATAAATTCTTATTTTTGAAACTAGTCCCTATAGGATCCAACTGCCAATCATAATAACTTTAAAAATTTTACCTTTTAGCAGTCAATTCAAATTCTTTTGGAAGCAAAGTTTTTTTAAAGCAAAACTTGCTAATTAATTTTTTTCTCAAACAAAGGTTTTTACAAGTATTTCTTCTGCCAGGAAAAGAGACCTATTTAACTTATATATTTATTAATAACAAGTCCTGCTGGAAACCTAATCAAAATGCTTTGAAAAAGGTAAACCCTCAAGAACTATTTACTGGAAGCAGGAAAAGAAAATGACTCCTATAAAACAAACAACAACAAAAAAAAAAGAGAGAGAAAGAAAAGAAACCTTCATTCCACAGATCCAAAAGCCCCTATTTTAAGGCCCTATGTAGGATGCATTAAGGATTGTTCAGGAATGGTCCCTTTTCCAACACAACTTACAAAATAGAGCAAAAGAGGTGGGTTGCCCACGCCTCAGCAATCAAATTCAAACACCTCCTTTTATAGATGAGAAATGTGAGACCTGGTACAGCCATCTTCCCAGCACTGCCCAAAGCTGGAAAACCAGGTTCTCAGGATCTGAAATAGGAGGTAGCCACTATGATCATCATTTTACATTCAGTTCAATTTGGCCAAGAAGCGATTTGGCCAAGTTCAATCTAGAAGATCTAAGACTCAGATCTCCAGTATCCAAAAGCAATTGCTCCTATTACATCCTTGCTACTACCTCCCTAAGTACTGCTGTGGAGGCCAGAGGAAAGAAGGATCACTTTTATTTCAGATATGAGAGGGCCTATGGGAAAATGTCTGTAGGTGGCAGCTAGGTGGCTCAGTAGATAGGGAGCCAGGCCTAGAGACAGGAGGTCTTGGATTCAAATCTGACTTAAGACACTTCCTAGCTGTGTGACCCTAGGTAAGTCACTTAAACTTGTTTGCCTCGCGGGAGGGTGGAAAGGAAGAGGGAAGGAAGGAGAGGGAAGGAAGGAGAGGGAAGGAAGGGAGGGAGGGAAGGAGAAAGGAAGACTTTTAGGTTAGAAAAGAAGCCAAGTTGAGAAAATATTAAATTTGCAGACTTGATTCTCCAAGAATTACTTATTTCCTCAAGGTTTCTGACCAGTCAGAATTAATACTTTATCTGAATCCTCCCTTAAAAATCAGAATTCTACCTTAAGAAGGTAAATCTAGTGGCACTGAGATGAGTTAAGTGGAGAACAGACTACAGACAGGAAAGACCAACCAGCAAGAGATCAAAGGAATGAAGTGAGGAGGGTCTGCACTAAGGTGGCAGCTGTGTAAGTGAAGAGAAGGGGATGAACATAAGAGGCCTGAAGGTAAAAAGGACAAACCATGACAACAGACTGGATATGGGGGTTAAGTGCCAGAAAAAGTGAGGAATGGAAGCAGAAGATGAGAGTCTTCTACCTAGGCAGAAGGCAAATTCAAGCACCAGGGTCAGGAAAAGAGAGGGTAGGAGGATGCTAGCAACAGCAAGAATTACATTTTATTGAAGTGTTTTGTGTGTGTGTGTGTGTGTGTGTGTGTGTGTGTGTCTGTCTGTCTGTCTGTCTGTCTCTGTAGTAGCAGTGACAACAGACATTATAAAGCAGCATTTCAAAGTCTAAATAAAGCATTTTATTTCATTGATCACCATAACTACTACAGATATCAAATGGCCTCCTTTTCGAGATCAGGAAAATGACGTTCCAAAGAGATTTGTCCAACATCACATCACTGACACTAAATGCAGAAATCCTATTATTTCATACTACCTCACAAGACAGATGGTAAGGTGCTAATTGAAAGGAAGAGATAAAGGTACAGGATAGAAGGGATAATCAGCAGAACAAAGTATAAGATGGTATTTCCCAAATAATGAGTATAAAGACTTTTCTAATACCAAAAAATTTCATAAATCCCTATAAAAAAGACTCAAAAGTTATTATGAATTCAGTGGTGATGTGATTTCTCTATTAAAATACAAAAGAAGTGCTAGAGGCTAGCCATCCTTCTCCCTACAGGATTTGGTTAGGATCATTAGAATCCCAAACAGCTCAAAATATTCCAATTTTCTTTTGAGTACTTCTGCCAAACCACCTATTAGAAATTGGTAGAGAAACCTATCCTGGGTAAGTGCTGAATTTATCTAATTAGAAATTAAAACTCTGAGAGTGAATAACATTTTTTTTAAATATCACAAAAATTTAAGAGCCATGCCTCAATTGATAAATGTACAAAAGATACAAACAAACAACTTTTAGATGAAGAAATCAAAGCCATATATTGGTATATGAAAAAATGTCCTAAATCACTATTGATGAAAGAAATGCAAACCAAAACAACTGAGATATCACCTCATACCTACCAGACTGGCTAAAATGACAAAAGGGCAAAATGACAAATGTTGGAGGGAATGTATGAAAATGAAGACACTAATACACTGATTCAATCATTTTAGAGAAAAATTTGGAATTATACTCAGAGTGTAATAAAATTGTGTACACCTGATACTATTGCTAAGTCTGTTTCCCAAAAAGACCAGGGAAAGAAGAACCAATATGTTCCAAAATGTTTGTAGCAGCTCTCTTTGTGGTGACAAAAAATTGGAAATTGAGGGGACGCCCATGAATTGGAAAATGACTAAACAAATTATGGTATATAGTTGTGATAGAATACTACACTACCATAAGAAATGATGAGCAGACTGATTTTTTTAAAAACTTATAAAGAACTACATGAGATAATGAACAGTAAGCTGAGTAGAAACAGGAGAACATTATACAGAATTAATACTGGAAGAATAAAATAAACTATGCATGCTACCTCCAGAAAATGAACAGAAAGATGAACTGATACACTTAAATTACATGTATGCGTTGATCTCCCTGACAATATCTTCTGTAATTTGTATGAGGTGGAAAGGGACTGGGATACTTGTGATTTATTATGTAGATATGAACAAAAGTGAGCTAAATATATAGATTTGTGATTTCATTTGTTTCCTATCTTCTTTTTCTTAGCATATAGAAATGCTTGTTTGGTTTGGTTTTGTAAAATGGGGGGAAGGGTAAATATTTTTTTAATCCCTCAAATTCATAAATATTCTCAAAGATATAACAATTT
The DNA here is from genome assembly GCF_016433145.1 of Gracilinanus agilis. Taxonomy (NCBI): domain Eukaryota; kingdom Metazoa; phylum Chordata; class Mammalia; order Didelphimorphia; family Didelphidae; genus Gracilinanus; species Gracilinanus agilis. Next base: position 672,573,441 of record NC_058132.1, on the reverse strand, counting down.
ATCTTATTTCTTGCTATTCAAACTATTTTAAATGCATGGAAATTAAGTCTATTAGTCAAAGCCAAAGTAATTCTTCCAATGAGAAACAGATTTGACACTTCATGAAAGTTGACAATAAACAATTCATGTCTTCAGAGAAAATGAAAAAAAAAAAAACAAACAGGAATATTTTCCCTGAAAGGGGGTAAAGAAAAACTGTTTTCCTTTCAAGCATAAATGAGGCACCAATAATGTAAAATCATTATTATCAAATATATTATTCACACTATTTATTTTAGGAAAACTAAGCAAAAGATAAAAATGACAGTGCTTTGTATACAGAACATGTAGATTCTGATGAGAAGCTCACCAAAGTTAAAGAGTAGAAATACCATCAAGAGAGCCCAAGAACAGGATTAGCCTAGGAAACAAGAATTGCTCTTCCATCAAAAGAAAAAAGAAGGAAACTGAAGACAGAGGTATATCTGGTGGCAGCAGGGAGGTACACTGGTTCTATTCTGATGCTTCTGGGTTCTCTAAGGATATTCCAATGGACCACAATCTTGGGCAGGTCCTATAAATTTGGCAATACTGAAAGCATGAGTATGGGTGTCTAGGATTTGGCCTAGTTAGTTTGGAGACACTTCTCACCAACGTAAAAGCTGACGGACTTCTCTGCTACAATTCTCAAAGGCATAGTGATATCCAATAGGGGTAGAAAGAATCAACAGAATTATAAGCTCTTCAAGTATTTAAAAGAAAGTAAAGCTATAATACAAACAGAAGGGAGAGACAAGATGTAGATGGTGACACCAAATAGCCTTTTTTTTTTTTTTAAATGGGAGGGAAAAGTTATCTAATATCTTCAACAATGTACATTTGTATTGTGCTCTGATGTTTCTAAAGGGTTAGATGTAATAAGAGTAAAGGAATTAAAAGTGAAATTTATAACCTTGATGAATGAGGGAAAGGTTTGCAAAAAGAAGATATAAGGGAAATCAACAAGATACAAATAAAAAGACTACCCAAAAACAGCTAGGGTCCCATCTGTTACAATGAACTTAAATATGAAAATATGGTTTAACAACCTTTTCAAGAACCAAAGCCCAAACTTTGGGGGAACAGAAAAAAAAGGAGGTAATTATTAGATATCTGAGGATTTAAGAAACTTCCTAAAATGAAAGTAAAAGCCAGAATGGGGATCATTATTTCCTCTTTTCCTGGTCCCCTCTTAAATTCAACTACTTTACTTACTTTTATTATATCGCAACCTTTAATAGACCTTGTTAGTTAAGACCATGTGGGTTTCTCATTCTCTCAGTTATGTATCAAAAAAGTATGTCACTCACTTACAGAAAGAAAATTATGAAAGCTTTTATTTTTAAAGTTGAAGTACTGTTCTTTTTCCTTTTTTTTTCTTGAGGAAGGATAGTATAGAGAGATGGTAGCAGCAACATGTTTTCAGATAAAAATTCTAGCTGCCTTATTGATTTAGTACAGTGATTCCCAAAGTGGGCACCACCACCCCCTGCTGGGTGCTGCAGCGACCCAGGAGAGTGGTGATGGCCACAGGTGCATTTATCGTTCCTATTAATTGCTATTAAAATTTTTTTAAAAAATTAATTTCCAGGGGACTAAGTAGTATTTTTACTGGAAAGGGGGAGGTAGGCAAAAAAAGTTTGAGAACCATTGATTTAGTATATACTTTTTTCTAGGAGTCTGTTTTAGAAAAGGGATTATCAAAAGTTTTGTTGACCGTCTTCCTATATTTCCCCTTTTCCTTTCATATATAATATAACTACTACCCTTAATGAACTCGTCAAAGCTGGCCTGGCTAACTTGTTTACATTTTTCACTGACAATCACTTTCTTAAATAATCTGAAAAGAAGCTTCATTATTTAATAAAGCAAACTTACAGATAAAGAAACCTTTTATTTACTCTTTTCCCTATTTAACTATTCCTTCATCTAAATCACTGATTGTTCCTCCTATGTCCTTTTGTAGGCTATTCTTCCCCTTAAGGGATGTTTCTTGAAATTTCATCCTAGGCCACTGATTTTTTTTTTCACTTTAAACTTTTTTATAATTCTATCTTCTCATTATACTCTCTCCCTAAATATCATGTAAATCTTTTAGTTTCATCTAAGACCTTCAGGAGAATGGTTCCCAGGTCTGATTTTAGTCAGTTATACCTGCCAGTTCATTTTTCAGACTGAGTACTATGTCCATTTAAACATTCTGCCATCATCTCCAATTATTTCCTGCGTTCTTCCCACCAAACATTTCATCTTCCCAGAACCAACCTCTATCTCCCAACTTTACCACTCATACTAATGGTACCATCATCTGTAGAGTATCATAGTTCAATGGCTAGAAATCATTGATGCTTTCTTCTCTTCCTTCTCATTAAGGTCTAACATCCATTACTTCCTTTACAATACTTCTACTTGCTCTCCTTACAATTAGCATTAGTCTCCTGAATGTCTACTTCATCTTCTTTAATTATCTCACTGCACTTGCAGAAAGATAAAGTAAATGAGGTCCTGTCTCGTTTTCAAGGCCTTCTAGAACATGGCTCAAACTAACCTTCCCAGTCTTTCATTTCCTACTTCTTTAAAATACCTCACAAGTCTTCCAAATAAAGCTACTAATTGTCCTGATACATGTTTCATACTTTCCCATCTTAAATCCAATCCATCCTTGGAATTCCAGCTTAAGTTCTATCTCCTCAAAGAACAATTCATCAAAATGTCCTACTTTGATTACATTGTACACCCATAATCCATTTTCCAATTTGCTAATTAATCACATATTTTACAATACCTTATATTCCCAAATTCCTTGATTTTCACATTATATTCCCAAATTCCTTGATTTTCACATAATCACAAAGAGTTTTGACTGACTACAACAGTAACATGTAGACAGACTATCTCCACTGACCCATACACTAGCAAGACTGTCAATGAATATTAAAATGAATTTATGAAAATGTATTTTACCTCCATAGTTACTGCTGGACTCTGGTGTATTGGAGATATCCAGTAGTGATCCTATTGAAAGGGAATGCTCAGCTGATGGGCGTTTACGAGGGGGAAATGGTGATATATCAGTTTCTCTTGCCAGCTGAGCAAGTGTCTCTTTTAAACGACGTCTTTTACGATTGCTGTTTGGTGTGCTCAAAGAAAGGAGTGACACTGATTTCTTGAGTTCAGGAGTATTAGCCTAAAATTAAACATAAATGTTCTGTATTAACAATTAAAGCATGAAAAAAATATACATATACATATATATGCATACATTAACCAGACTATGAAAAATAGCCTAATTTGTACAAAATTCAGATCCTGAACACATCAGAAGCTTCATAAATTTCAACAGTAAATAAAGCCTTGTAATTGTCTAATAGTAACCTTCTGAGAAATATTTGAGTGTTCAATTTTATGTTAGTAACATAGGAACTTTAAAAAAATCATAGGAAGGTTCTTCATTTAGATTTTACAATTATGAATTTATTGATGGGCTTGTTCTCAATTATGCCTGGAGGAAAAACATAATACTGTGTCTAATTTAAAAGTATTTTCTATGAAAGCTAAGAAGTTTTTTGCATATAGATTCATATATCACAGAATACTTATCCTTGAAGTTAGAATTATTAAAAACTTTAAGGATTAAAAAGTGCTATATTTATACCGCTTATGGCATGTTCTCTCCAAATGAAAGAAGAAATATAATTTTTATACCTTTTCATATAAATACATAGATTCTCCAGCTCTGGCATCCATCTGAATACTGCCCCAGAACCACTGAAAAGGACCAACGACAAAAATTCAACACAGAACACTTGAAATTCTATACAATAGAACAGAATAATTTGAGTACATAAAAATATCTTATACAATAAAATATAATGCATCCAGAAATAAATAGGTAAAAATCATTACATTCAACACTTGTTTTTTTCTTAAATTCTGTTACCTAAGTAAAATATATATATATATAAATTTATCAGATTATGTCATTCTTCAAAGGATATGAAAAATGTCCCATCATTAAAAAATGTGGGCCAAACAACTAACAATTAGAAAATGAATTTTTTTTTAAGTTACAGGAATCTTGAGTCTCTACTTGATACCCAGACTGACAGATGATAAAATCCAAACAAAATTACTGGCATAGCTGGAGTTTAAAAAGAGAGAGAGTACAATATTACATTGTTGATGAAGTTATCAACTTATGTCCAAGTTATCTGCAGAGAAATTTAGGCTTCTGTATTAGAAAATATTTTTTGGGGGCTAATAATAATTAACAGCTAGCATTTAGCTCTGACAAATTAAAAGTATTTCTACAAGTTATCTCAGTCACTATAACTAGGAGAAGTAGGTACTACCATTATTCCTATTTTACAGATAAGCAAACCGAGGCAGGTTAAGTGATTTGCCTGAGTCAAACAGTGTCTGAGACAAGATTTTATCCCAGGTCTTCCCGAGTCCACCCACTATACCATCTACTTACTTACTAACTCTTGACCCACTTGTCCCACAGCTAGGTCTATTCCCCAAAGTTAACAACAGGGGAAAAATATATACAAAAATAATTCTTAGTAATTGAATTAATAATTGAACTATTTGGTCAAGAAAGAATGAAAAAGCATTTGAACAGCACTTTCTGTGTGCAAGGTACTGCACTGCTGAGGATACAAAGAGGAAAAACGAGACAATGCCTACAATGTGGTACTGGCTTAGGGTATGCACACTGAAGACTGGCTGCTTTCAAGGAGCTCACATTCAGGAGGTTTCTGCTTCAGGTCAGAGGAAAATGTCTAGTGGTTAAGGTAAAGCAGATGGAAATGCATCTTTTGCATTATTTCAACTGATAAAATCATGTGTGTTTCTTACACTGACCCATGTGACAGTGAAAGATTATGGTCTTCAGTGGCTGTGACTGCTGAGCACATGCACAGACAGGTTGCTCCCTGGTTGCTCTTGGTGGCAGTTGGCTGGCAGTTGGTGCTGGTGGGCCCTGTTCTCCACAATGAGGACTATGGGGGTAAGGCTGGAAGAAGGGTCAGCTGCTATTCCTAAGATGAATGGGTTTCCCTTGCCCATCAGTGGCAGCTGGTCAGTGGAGGCGACTGATAGGTCCCCTTGCCAAAAAGTTTATTCTATCACTCTCTGATGAGAGCGCCAGGCGTTGGCCTAAAAACTGGGACAACCTTAAAAATGGGAACCAAACTCTATGTCCAATAAGAGGGGAAAGACTAAACAAGTTATGTTATGAAAAGGACAGAAAGTTTGTACCAAATGAAATTGGAGGCAGTAATACAGAATGTAAGAGAGGACCAAAATAACTGAAGAGGATCAAAAGAGGACCAAATTCAAATTCAAGAAAATCTAAGTTCAAGTATTTCCTATGACCCCTTAAGGTTGTGTGACCCAGGTCAAGTCACTTAACTCTGCATTGTGCCAAGCTACTCTTTACAAGTCTAAGTTGCTGCTGCCCCAAGTCTGGGGAGTATATGGAGCCTGTCTTTTATCACTGAACTTCTAGGGGTAGGTGCCTAGCATTATAATCTTTCAATCAAAAGGTATGGACATTTTAATCCCTTTCTTAGTGTAATTTTCAAGTTGCTGTCTAGAAGAATTAGATCATCATATTGCTCCACCAGCGTGCCCCCATCTTTCCACAGCCCTTTCACCACTGATTATTCCCATCTTTCACCAGGACCTCTGTCTATTTGCTGGTTATGATATAAAATCCCAGGATGGTTCTGATTTGCATTTCATCATTAGTGATTTAGGGCAGTGATGGGCAAACTCTTTATAGAGGGGCCAAAGGACAAGGAAATGCTCCTCTGTCAGTATTTCTAAGGCAACTCTTTTTTGTTTTGTTTTGTTTTGTTTTGTTTATATTTTTAAACCCTTAACTTCTGTGTATTAGTTCCTTGGTGGAAGAATGGTAAGGGTGGGCAATGGGGGTCAAGTGACTTGCCCAGGGTCACACAGCTGGGAAGTGTCTGAGGCCGGATTTGAACCTAGGACCTCCCGTCTCTAGGCCTGACTCTCACTCCACTGAGCTACCCAGCTGCCCCATTCTAAGGCAACTCTTTTGAAGTTTCATTGTATTGTATCCTGCTCATTGTATTCGTCAGATTAGGAATAATTTTGTATTGCGGGATAGAACATTTCAGGGGGGCCACATCTGGCCCGTGGGCCATAGTTTGCCCATCACTGATTTAGGGCATTCCTTCAAATAACAACTGTTCACATGCTTTGCTTCAAACTATGCATTGGGGAAAGGTTTTTTGGCCTCATCATTTATAATATTTGGTACAAAAATCTTTTCCCAGTCCATCACTTCCTTTCTTGTCCTAGCTGTAGAATTTTTGTAATAGTACAGAACTGGAAACATAGCATCAGTTAAGAAAGAATCATATGAATGTTGTGGAAAGTGAAGTAAAAAGACAAGAGAAGTATAAACAATGATCCCTACAACAGTAACAGGATGACAAAACAATCTCACCCAGGTAAATTATGTTGACCAAGCTTGGTCCCAAAAGAAGAGATCTGAAAAAGCATTTCCTCCCTCCATCTCTCTGTGGGGTGTAGGGAATACAGTTATGGAACAGTGCATGGAATCATTATGCAACTTTCCTCAGTATACTGGCCAGATATCTCTTTATTTTTCTAAGGAAATAGGGGGAGGGGGCACCAAAGGAATGAGGACACAGTTGTTTATCTATACTGGTTGGAATTTCATACACCACTTCCAATCGGGTCCGACAAAGAAATCAAAATAACGAATATGGAAAAATTCAAAGACTTAGATGAAATTATGAAAAAAGGATCAAAACTACTCCAGAGGTAAAGATAACACTAAATCCATGTTATAAACATAAAAAAGGATGATGAAAAATAGTACAGGGTAGGTCCTACCAGGGTAAAGCTCACACACATACCTTTTAAGCAGGGGGACTTTCAAATGTCACTAACAACTTTCAAAGAAGGGTACAATCGCTTACAATTTTGTTTTTCATTCCTCTTTCATTTTCTCTTCCACCAATGCATCCATTTTCTAAATAACAATTGGCCCATGGAAGTTGAAATAATCTTTTTCTATATTTCAATGAATTCTCCATCCTGGGGTCCTCTAGAGCAGCTCCCTGAAGGCTAGGTGCTCCCCTCTGGGGCAGTTCTTAAGCTGGGGCCGATGAGCTTTTTATTTCTTTGAATAATGATTTCTCTCAAATGGTCATACATGTGCTTCACATATTTAAGAACATCGTTCTGAGAAGGAGTGCTCAGTCTTCCTCCAGGTTTAAGAACTCCTGTGTCAGGGTCTGGTTTGTGAAAGATCTTTCTTGATTGCCAACACAACACTGTCTATTATTCCTCACTCTGGGCACAATACAAACTTTACCTAACTCAGGATATAGCTAGATATTATTTTTAGAAGGTTTAACAAGTACAAGAATTACATACCTCTTGTTTTACAACATAAAGTTTCTTTGAAGGTTCAAAAGGAAGCTCTTTTATTGCATTTTCTTCAACTATAAGATGAGTGCACTGTTCATCTCCAACAGGCAAACAGTGACCTCCTAAAGTTAAAGGTAAGAGACAACAGTGACTAAAACATTTCTTTCCCAATCCAAACATTTGAAAATTTGAAGAATGAAATAAACAAAGACTGGATAAGGGGAGAAAATGAATTTCTTAGGATTCATTCCCATAATAATGGTAACAAATAGCATCTCACCTTGCATTTCAGTCATTTCTTCCATATTAGCCTTCTCCTCATCTGAGAATCCCAGAAAACTAAGCATGCAATCTTGAAATGGAGGAACTTTAAATTCATTTCTAAATTCATCAGCTGCAGCACAGAAATCCCTAAATACAAAGAAAATCAATCAATAAGCATTCCTTAAACATGTGCTCTCTGCCAGGCACCATGCTGACGACTGGGGAGACAAAGACAAAAAAGAAACCATTCCTACTCTTAGGATACTTATGTACAAGGAAGAGAAGATAAAAACAAGCATGAAAACAGAAAAAACAAAGAAAGGTTTCATGCATAAGGTGATGCTTAGCTGGACTTTGTAGGAAAAAAGAAAGCTTTGAAGCATGCAAAAGGCATAGGCAACAGGGGGCAGCTGGGTAGCTCAGTGGATTGAGAACCAGGCCTAGAAACGGGAGGTCCTAGGTTCAAATCTGGCCTCAAGACACTTCCCAGCTGTGTGACCCTGGGCAAGTCACTTGACCCCCATTGCCTACCTTTACCATTCTTCTAACTAGGAGCCAATACACAGAAGTTAAGGGTTTAAAATTTAAAAAAAAAAAAAAAAAAAAAAAAAAAAAAGCATAGGCAACAGAAGAAATGGGATGGAAGGAACAAGATGAACATGAGGCAGGGAAGCTAGACTGGGTAGAAGCAGTCAGCACAATCAAGGCAATAAGGAGAACACGGAGTTATGAATGTGGACAATGACTGTCAGACTGGAGCTTAAAGGCTATCCCTTTAGCAGAGCTATAGAAGATGGATCAGGGTCAGGATAAGTCCTGAGAAAGATCAATCAGGAAGGGACTGTGATGGTCTAAGCAAGAAGTGATGGTCCTGACCTTGGGTGACTATGCAAGTAGTTAGAAAAGAATCTGTGTGAGGAATCCTAGAGTTAAAAATGTCAACATTTGCCACCTAAGGGGATATGTGAAATGGAAGGCAATAGGGAGGGCTAAGGATGGCTTGGCCTGGCTGGTAAACCAGGGAAAATGGCAGGATGGTAGTGTCCTTGAGAAAAAACATTTTGGAAGAGGAGTGGCTTTGGGAAGAAAGAAGAGATAAGCCTCTGTTCAAAAATATTAATTAGATCAAATTTACAAAACTAATTGCTCAGAGGCTCTGGAATATGAATAAGCAGTCATAGAAAATATTTCATTTCTGGGGTAGCGAGGTGGCACAGCAGACAGAGTGCCAGACCTGGAGCTGGGTGGATCTGGGTTCAACTCAGGCCTCACACTTCCTAGATGTGTGACCCTAGGCAAGTCACTTAGCCCTATTTGCCTAGTCCTTGCCCGTCTGTCTCAGAGTTGTTACTAAGACAGAAAGTATGAGTTTTAAAAAAAATACCGCATCTCACTCTGAAGTAGAAGTTAAATATAGTAACTGATTTTGCCATGAATGATCTCTTAAAAAATCCCTGAAGGGGCAGCTGGGTAGCTCAGTGGATTGAGAGTCAGGCCTAGAGATGGGAGGGACTGGGTTCAAATCTGGCCTCAGACACTTCCCAGCTGTGTGACCCTGGGCAAGTCACTTGACCCCCAATGCCCACCCTTACTACTCTTCCACCTAGGAGCCAATACACAGAAGTTAAGGGTTTAAAAAAAAAATCCCCGAAGAAACTGTATCATTTGGGGAATGGCTGAACAAGTTGTGGTATATAATTATAATGGAATGCTAAATAATGAGAATATCAGGAAAACTGGGAAAGACTTCCATAAACTGAAGCAGAATGAAGCAAGCAGAACCCGTAACACAATAATGCATGATGGATGAGTGGCTGTGAATGACTTGGCTATATTCAGTCCCAAAGACCTTAGGATGAAAAACGCCATCCATCTCCAGAAAAAAGAATTGATGAAGTCTGTATACAGATTGAAGCAGACCACTCCTCATTTTATTTTCTGACTGGGGTTTTTTTTTTTTAAATGTGTCTCTTCCACAACATAAAGAATATGGAAATGTGTCCTGTACAATAGCACATGTATAACCCACAGCAAATTGCTCACCAGCTCAGGGAAGAAAGAGGAAAACAGAGAATGTGGAACTCAATGTCAGAAAAAAGAAACATCAAAAATTATATTTACAGGTAAATAGGGAATAAAACATTTTTTAATATCTAATCCCTGCTGTGAAATCTTTTATATGAATTCCAAAAGAAGCTAAAATCAGTAAACACTTTCAAAACCAAGAACTTCATTCATCCTTCCTCCTCTCTATTTTCTTACCACCACCTCCATCTTAATAGAGGTCCCTATTACTAATATTCTGTTAGTTCTAACCTCTACTCTTCCTTCCTTCAATTCATCTTTCCTACTGGTGCCCAAAGAAAACTTTTTTAGTTCTAGTTTTGATCCTATCTCCTCTCTCCTCATAAAATCTTTGATATCTCCCTATGGCTACCAAAGTAAAACTGGAAATCCTTTGCCTAGCATTCAAGGACTGTCACTATCTGACATCACTCGTCATATAACTTACTAAAACAGTCTACATGAGGGTATGCCTAAGATGGAAGGAGCAGAAATAAAAAGGGGGTATATTAGAGACAACCAAGCTACAAATGATAGCACTTGGCAAATGATTCAATGTAAAGAGGAAAACAAGCCCCCATAATACATCGTATTCAAAACTCTCAAGATGACTGAGGAGACAACAGTAATATATAATGAATTCTATATAATGAATTATCAATCGCAGGAACTTTTCTATCCAAGCCAATCCCTTGGATTGTATTCTCTTAATTTTTCCATGAAACCTTAAATTTCTTTGCTTAGAAAATAAGACCTATATTTAACTTCATGTACTGAACTCCAATTAGATTTATAGAAGAAATTTAAATAGTTAAATAAAATACCTACTGTTCATTTCTCCTTTCCCAGGCCTTAAAAATCCATTCTGGCTTCATAATAGGAGTTCCTAGACTAACAGCAACCTAAAATAAACAAATAAAATCATTATTAACAATTATGAGTCAATAATTAAAGAACATTCATCTTCTATAGCTCCAACATTAATTGCTATAAAGAAATCATAAATTGGTTTCTAGAAATTCATAATATTGTTCATATCATTTTGAGATAAGGAAATGGTGGGAAAATTACCTCAAAAGAAAAATATAAAGATTTATATTATAAAAGAATTTGATATTCAAACACTCTAAACAATCAAATTTTTTCTTGCAGTGGAAATTATATTAGTGAGCAGAAGGGATCCCCACAAAAATGGGCGTGTTGGAAAAGTTTATTGTCTAGATCTGCTTACTTCTTTCATCTCTAGTCATGTTCAGAAAAGAAGGCCTCTTAGATCCTGCCACACCCATTACTCCTTAGAGACTTTTTCCATTATTCTGTCCAAGGGATCAAAATTCTACTAAAAATTCCATATATATATATATATCTCTATCCCCCAGGACCATCAAGTTGGCCCAGTAGATTGAGCGGCAGGCCCAGAGTCTGGCGGTACTGAGCTCAAATGTGACCTCAGACACTTCCTAGCTATATGACCCTGGGCATTAACCCCCATTGACTAGCCTTTACTACCACTTTTCTGCCTTGGATTGGTTCTAAGATAGAAGGTATGGGTTAAAAAACAATAACAACAACAACAACAACAACAACAACCACCTTTCAAGAACTTGAAACAATAAGAAAAAGAGTCCTAGCGCTCACATATTCTATAAAATCAAAATTTTACTCCATAAGGAGACAACACTAAACTCATGTAATTATTTCTTCCTTGTAAACAGCAGAAAATATAAACAAGAAGCATTTCACATAAATAGAAAACCTGATCCTCTATTATTTATACAACCTAATTTCTCATTTGTTACCCACAAAGTGCCATCTCAATCAGACAAAAAGACTCAATTTTCTATGCTCATTCTATCCCTTGTTAAGTCTTTCAAGTATAAAAACACCTTTTTCAAAAAAGAAGATATAATCATTTCAAGAGGCCCAAGAGTTCACCATCACACCCTTGGACCGGTACAAGAGTCTCACAATAAATTGGGCTGCCTTCATCCCCACCCCGACACCCCAAGATGTCATTCCCAGTGCCGCCAGTCCTCTTATCTCTCATTTCCTACTTCTCAAGGACTTCCTTCCTTCTCAGCAAACACAGATAAGGGTAATACCTAATATTTCTTTTATATATAACATAGTGCTAGATACATGGTAGGTATTTTAACTTTTCCAAATTTGAACTCTTCTACTCTACAAGGCTTGAAGCTTTTTTGTATCTTAATGTCCAAAGCAGCAAGCCAGTATGTAAAATGAAGCCTCTTTCAAAATTCTAATTCTGCTAGTGACTGCTGGATACCTATAAACAGCCTATGATCTACCCATCTTAGCAATAGTCTGCTAACATTTGAATATCAGTGTAATAATTGTCCCTTATAAATCCCCACAAGCCTATTCAATCCATGAAATATTTATTAAACACACCTATTTTGAACAATGTATCATGGCTCAGCATTGGGGGTACAAAGATGAAAAACTTCCTCAGAGGAGTTTGTAATCCAGTTGGAGGACATGGAGATAAAGAAGTATAATATAAGGTAGGATGTGATAAGAGCAGGAGAGGTCCAACCAAGTGCACAAGTTAAATCTGAAATATGAAGCTCAGGGAAGTGAAATCAAGAAGACTTCAAGAAATAGATAGCAACTATATATACAAACACTTTTCTGTTTCACAAATCTCAGATTCAGTTGGCACAGGTACTCCCTTCCATCATCAGAAATCAAAATCTCACTAATACTTTTCACTAAGCCATCTCTGGGAGTAGTTGTGGCTAAACAAAAACAAGGAGCTGCTTCACATTCAACTAAGTTCCTCTTAAAATCAGAGTCTATCCCTGGATCAATACCTGAGGCCCGTCCATCATGGTAGGATCTTATGGGAGTTTGGGCTCCACTGGAATTGCATTCAAGAAATCAGAATTCTTTCCTTTATTGGGGGAAAAATCCCCAAATAATTTATATTTTACAGTACAAGTAAGCCTACACTCAGGCTTGAAAACTTGGTGAAATAGAACAAAACTCCTTTAGTCCTGCAAACACTTGAGAGAAGAAGCCCACACAACTGTGTCACACAACTGGCAACACAGCAATCAGTTATATGAAAGTTAAAGACACACATGACACCAAATCATACATACCCTAAATTTTTCTCCTTGTGTACAATTTGCCACCAAATGTGTAACTTTAGAATTGAAGTCCTTACGAATAGTTCCACCCATGTGATGGGCCAAAGTCACCAATTTAACCTCAGGAGAAAAAGACCAAATTATACATTCATTACTATCAGTGTAAACTTGTTTTAAAATAAAAGATTTTTTACAAGATTTTTCATGAGTACATAAATTTTTATTACACAGATTTTAAATGGGTTAAAATGTGTTTTGGTTGCTTAATAACCTCAAAGACATCACTTTTAGAAAAAAGGGTTCATTTGAGCCTAAGTTAAGCAATTGTTTTAACTGCTCTATTTATATTCAGTACTTTTTCCACAATAACCATATGTTGCACCAAATTTCAGTTTTTCCCCTTCAGTAGTCTACATTTTATCAAACTGACTTCCCTTCATCCCCCTCAAAAAAAAGTTAAGTTCTTTTTTACTTATAATTAACTATTTTATAAGTACAATAATTAAGTCACTGAAGTCTAAGATAGCACATTATTTTAAGGCTGTCTATTCAACACTGGTTACGTTAAGTATAAACTAGAAAAGGTCAAACGATTTGTTTTTGTAACATTCAGACATATTAAAATCTCCAGATGATTGCTGAATTTCAAATTTCTTTTCCAAATTTTATCCATAGATTCTAATATAATCTTTGTCAATGCTATTTTTTTCCTTCAATCATCTCTTTTAAATGACAATTGTATAAATAAGACTCCCAATACAGTTATATGTTATATGCACCAGAGAGGAATCCTATGAATGATGTTTGTTTAAAGAGACTTACAAGTTCTTCTTTCTTCCTGAATCCTGTAAAACATAGCACCAGATTCAACATGCTTGCACAGTACAGTGGGCGGCATGAAAACGGCAAAGGCTGAAAGATAATCAGGATTTAGAATTTTCAAGCCATCAATTTCAACCCTCTCATTTTACAAATGAAGCAAGTGAGACTGAATGGGTTAATTGACTTGCCTAGCATCACAGAACCCGATGCCTCTATTCACAGCACCACAATTTACTGGATCATAGATTCATATTTAAAGAAATAACCAAATATTTTTCCTTATGTAACACTGGTTCCTACTTGAGTTAATCTTGCTTTATCCCTTAGTAAAAATAAATGTAATCACTCAGGTACACAAATGAACAACAATCAAACTATTTTAAAAGATTCCCAAATCATATTTCCTACATCTTCAAATACTAGTCTCTCTACAGTTTTCTCTCTAGCATGAAAACCATTCACTAAGAACATAGATTCCTAAATCAAGTTAGAATCAGTTTATACATAACCTAACAAGATTACTCTTAAATTTCAAAGAGAAATTTGTTATGCTCAGTTCAATCCAAATTGTATACTACACAGATGAAATAGTTGGCAAACAAAATTGTGGTAAACATTTCCGCTGTTTGAGTTTTTGTCATTAGTTATTAAAAATGAGCCAAAGAAACTTAATAACATTAGATAGAGAATTTTTTTTTTTACTTTTTAAATTTTTTTTAAACCCTTAACTTCTGTGTACTGGCTCCTAGGTGGAAGAGTGGTAAGGGTGGACAATGGGGGTCAAGCGACTTGCCCAGGGTCACACAGCTGGGAAGTGTTTGAGGCCGGGTTTGAACCTAGGACCTCCTGTCTCTAGGCCTGACTCTCAATCCACTGAGCTAACCAGCTGCCCCATTTTAGATAGATTTTAATGTTCTTTTGCAATTAAAAGGGAGAAAAGCATTTTATTAAGATATACCTATTTTGAAAATGAAAAAAAAATGAAACAAATTAAGCAATTTATCCAATGCTGAGCTGGTCATAGAGCTGAAAACAGAATCCAAAACTCCTGATTCTCAATTTGAAGGTTTTCTCCATAGAATTTATCAAAAATTTATCAGTATTACTGACTTCATTACTTAAAAGAATTAAATTATCCACTAAAAAATTTACTTTGAGCTCACATCAAGAGCTTTAATTAGAAGGCAACTGTCACACAGGAAACATAGCATTGAATAAGATAATTTTTTTTTTTAATTTTTTAAATCCTTACCTTCCGTCTTGGAGTCAATACTGTGTATTGGCTCCAAGGCAGAAGAGTGGTAAGGGTAGACAATGGGGGTCAAGCGACTTGCCCAGGGTCACACAGCTGGGAAGTATTTGAGGCCAGATTTTAACCTAGGACCTCCCGTCTCTAGGTCTGGTTCTCAATCCACTGAGCTACCCAGCTGCTCCCTGAATAAGATAATTCTAAAGGGAACAGGAAAATATAAAAACAAAATAATATAAGAAAATGAAAGAATAAAAAAAAAAATAAGGAATCATTCTATCTGACTCTTGTTTAGACTATATTTAAGAAATATAGTATGATATAATGGCCAGTCCTTGAAGCAGGAAAACAGGGTTTCAAGGCCCACCTTTTGACATGTAGGGGCTATGTGACCCTGGGCAATTCACTCAAATTTTTCAATGCTCTATAGAACTAAGGTACAATAAGAGAAATATGGGAAAGAGGCAACTTGATGGTAGAATACTGGGAACCCTCATTACACTGGCAGGAGTTTCCTTTATTAGTGAAATCACCAGTCCTGTCATTATACCTATAAATTTAGTTTCCTAGATCCTGGACTAACCAGCAATGAGATTTATTGGCCCCAAGGTTTTCATTATGTAAACAGAAGACACAACGACGACGATGATGATGATGATGATAATTAAGATGAATAAAAAGTTAATTTTCTGAGGGCCTCAGAATAAAAATACATTTTATCATAAGGGACACTCATAGCACAATCACCATTCTTCTAATTCCTACTACAAACATACAGTGCCAGAAAATACGAATTAACAATCTAGTGGGTGAGTACTGAATCATAGAATGGAAGAGCCAGAATATCCCCATACAGTCCCTTAGCCTAGACCAGTGGTCAGCAACCTTTTTGGCCGTGAGAGCCATAAACGCCACATTTTTTAAAATGTAATTTCGTGAGAGCCATACAGTGCTCACAGTGCCGCTCCTGTAATAGCGCCTGAAAAAAAATGGACTTTATGGCTCCTGCAGAAAGAGCCAGATATGGCTCGAGAGCCATACATTGCCGACTCCTGGCCTAGACCAATAACCTTAGTGTACAAGTGATATGGAAAATGTGGCCCCAGGACATCAAGGGACCAGCCCTAGATTACACAGTTATTTAATAGAACAAGAACCAGAACCCAAGTGGAACTGACTCTCAAGCAAGTGCTCTTTCTTTCTCTGCATTCTTCTTTTGATCAGTCCTGTGATTTTGTTGGCAAAGGAAATTCCTAAAACAAAAACTTCCTTTACTGATTCAAATAAGCAATTCCTACTTAATGTAATGTTAGAAACTGAGAAGTATTGCCAGGGTTCCACAGCCACCTAATGAGAAGCAGAGTCCTCCTTCAGAAGGCTGGCCCCCCCACTAGTTATGCACTCTCTTCACAACACCAGTATGATATAATAGAATACAGTAGATTTAATACAAATTCACAAAACTTAATAGTTACAGCACTCATGAACAAACAATTCCAAAACTAAAACATTAAAATTAGTTTGTATTATTTCTTACCTCTCCTTTTTGTGCACAATTCAACACAATTGGGGGTCCGAGAACTCTACAATCAGCCTTATATAAGTTATTGAAGATAGCATCTTGAAAGTCCATGACCACAAATACATTTTCAAATTCTGTTGAATCTGAATCTTCAAATTCCTCCACTGATTCAATTATGAGATAGGGCACTTTTATTTCCTTGATTTTTAAGATATAATATTAGAAATATGAATCAGTATGTATATACAATTAGTTAATAAAATAATTCTAAATAAGCATTATACATTAAATTATCATTTATCCATATATAAACACTTAAGATGTAAATAATCAATATATAATTATTCAGAATGTTTTAAAATGAAAATGTCTGAGTCTAAATATTGTTATTACCTTATAAATTTCCAATTAGTTTTAGACTGAAATACCTGAATAGATACTGATTAAGCACAAAATAAATTACTTAGAATATTAAGAGAAAATAGCACAGAATGAGGAACAACAAATTTAAAAGATGTTGATTATTTCCGCTGCATCTATTATATTCTTTTGTGCTGACCTATAAAAAAGTTTTATATATGCAACCTTTTGTGAAGTATAATTTCTTTTAATCTTGTAGATGTCAATGCAATAAGGATCTATCATTTTGTTGGTGGAGACAGTAGATCCTTTTTTTTTTTAAGCCCTTAATTTCTGTGAATTGGCTCATAGGTGGAAGAGTGGTAAGGGTGGGCAATGGGGGTCAAGTGACTTGCCCAGGGTAACACAGCTGGGAAGTGGCTGAGGCCGGGATTTGAACCCAGGACCTCCCGTCTCTAGGCCTGACTCTCCATCCACTGAGCTACCCAGCTGCCCCCAACAGTAGATACTTTTAAGAGTTGCAATAGTTGAAAAATCCAACACCCTACAAGCCAAATTGGCAATGAGCATTTCTGAATTTAACTGAACTTGTCTTGGGAAAACAGGAAGTAACCAAAATTGACACCTGGGGCTCTCAAGTTGGAATATGCATTCTATCATTTGAGCCTCACAATAGTCTGGTTAGATGGTTTATGAGTATTACATCTATAGATGAAGTAACTGAGACTAATGATCTACCCAGATGACAGAACTAATAAAATAAGTATCAACAGTGGGTTTCAAACTCAGATGTTTCAAATGCCAAGTTCACTACTCAAACTCCAATGCCTTCTAGCCTTATAGGACATTTAAGAGTCTGCTTTCCATTCTCAGTCTTTGGGGACCCAGAGCAACTTCAGTGAAACAACAGAAGACATGCAGTATCAGGAAAAAATTAAGACACAGAATAAAACCTAACTTAAAAAAACAACAATAAACATTCTATTATATATTAGGAACAAAGGAAATGAGAGATGTATCAGTAAAGACTGCTCTTTATCTAAAAAGAGCCCAATGTGAACTACAATGACTATAGCAATATGAAAGGAAAATGATAGAAAGAAATGAAAAGACAACCAAAGGGGGCAGCTGGGTAGCTCAGTGAATTAGAGCCAGGCCTAGAGACAGGAGGTCCTGGGTTCAAATCTGACCTCAGACACTTCCCAGCTGTGTGACCCTGGGCAAGTCACTTGACCCCCATTGCCCACCCTTACCAATCTTCCACCTATGAGACAATACACAGTACTGGCTCCAAGACAGAAGGTAAGGGTTTAAAAAAAAAAAAAAAAAAAAAGACAACCAAAAGGGATACAAAGGGAAAGTAACTAAACTGTTATGAACACATTGTATGTTGGTTTTTTCCCTAAAATCTAGTTATAAATGTGGGTTTAGTTGGTTTGTTAATGTTTAAACTTAACCACAATAAATTATATTAAATGAATAGATATATAAAAAACAAGTAATCTAGCAAATAGTCACTTGCCACTATTATAGAGCATGAACAAATTTTTCATAGACAAGTGAGAAAAGAATAGTCTTCCTTTCACTATCCATGTATTCTTAAATGAAGTTTTTTTTATTTTTATTATTCTAAAAACATCTTTGGGCTAGTAAATTTGGTGATTTGGAAGCTATTATTGCATGAATGGGCTGGAAAAGTATTTGAATGGCTAGTCTAGAAAATTAGATATACTTTCATTTGCTCATTTATCATACACCCAGTATCTGGCAAAGTTTTTTAATGCTGCTTTCACCAAGATTTCAAAACTTTATAATGAAGTTTATAAAATTAATGGAAGAAGCTAGTTCAAAAGAAATTATGAGATGTCTGCCAAAATGTACTGCTATATCCAAATTTTGCAATAGCAAATTATTTTACAAAATATATTTCATCAAATACACCATATGCTATTAGTGTGAGGCTGTATAAACTGCCAGTTACAAAATGAAGTGTGAAATGAGCATCCCATATCTTCTATTCAACTAGCTTCAGGCTGTGCATCACATCCACCTCAGTGCCAAATTTAGGTCCCATTATCCCAGATTGTAGTACAGTAACGTAATCAGAGGAAGTACAGCATGCCACATGCAATCAAGACACCTGACGTACCATGTTAATAATACTTTTTATTAACTTTTCACCCGCTTTTCCGGAGCAACTTTCTTTTATCTTTATAACTGGGACTTCCATTATTTTAATGGTCTGTGGAAGAGAGACTTGGATATGAGATGTAAGAACTACCAAACTGTGGGCACACATGCTAACTTACAGAAAAAAAAAAACCATGCAGCTACAACAGTACCCGAAGCTGTAGCTCATACCTTTAAGGCCCTTATAAGTTCTTCTTGTTTTCCAGCTTCTTGAACCAATATAACTCGAGTTTCAATCTGAGGCATTTCTTCTGTTAAGGGGTAAAAAAAATACATAATTATACACATCAGGTAGCAATAATGATACTGTTTTCATCTTTGCTGTGATATTCTAATATGTCTTCAGTCCCCTCAAAAAGCAGCATAGAACCCCTCTGAAATGTCTTGAAGCCAAATTAAGTTTTAATTAATAGGGGGAATGAAAACTGCCAAATATCCCTGCAGAGGATAGAAAAAAATTCTCCAAGATAAAATTCACATCTATAACATTAGCAATCACAAAACCATACACAGAACAGAACACACACATGCCAAGAAGTTATATTATAAACATACTAGAACTATTTTCAATTAAAACTAGCCTATTTAGCAAATACTGAAGTTATGGAATTTCAGAGTTGTTCCTCACAGAAAGATACTTATCTCCTGGCTCCAGGCATCTTTATTATCTCCCATGCCTAGAATTCTTTCTCTCCTAATTTCCCTGGTTTCCTTTAAATACCAACTAAAATCCTCCCTTTTACAAGAAGCCTATATAATATATTCCTTCTACTGATCATCATCAATTTATTCTGTATATGTTCTGTCCGTAGCTATTTGCATGCTGTCTTTCCAGGTAGACTGTTGGCTCCTTGAGATCAGGGATTGTTGTTTTAAGTTTGAGGGTACTTTTGTTTTTTGGTTTACTTTGTATCTCCACTTAATAAATGTTTTTTTAACTGGCTGACTCATCCATTCCAACTAGTGCATGAACAAGGAATTCCCTAAGACCTCCACTGAAGTGAATCCATTACCTAGCTCTTTAGTCAGTCCATTCTTTTCTTTAGCTCTAATAATATCAAGTCTAAATCTGTCTCTTTGCAACCTCTGACCCATTTCTTAGTTCTGTCCTCTAGGACCACAAACCTAATGAACTTTCTAACTCTTTTCAAATGATACCTTTGATACCGTATTCTGCTATGCTATTTTTTTCTTCTCCAAACTAAATATCTTTAGTTGCTTCAGTCAATCTTCATATGGCAAGATGTTGTAGCCATTCATCACCCTTGTTGCTTCCCCCCTTAATAATCCTCTAGTCTATCAATATCCTTCCTAAAAATGTGGTGCCCAGAACTGAATACAACACTCCAGATGTGGCCTGACCAAGGTAAGGTATAGCAATACCATCAACTTCCTAGAGTTAGACACTTCATGCCACCCCTCTTAAAACTGTCCAAAATGAAATTAAATTTTTGTACATCACTTAACATTTGGGGGATCCTTTTGGGGGAAAAAAGTATGGGTTAAAGTGTGATGGTTGTTCTTTTTATTTAAAGGACCAAAATGATATCATTATGTCTTCTGACTCACACATAAATTGGATTTAAGTGAGGCAGGTATACCAAGTCATCAGTCTCACTCTCTCCCAGAGTCATCAAAAAGTCCAGTGGCAAGACAAGTCAGGACAACTGGTGATATCTCAGTATGCGGTGAATGTCCATGGCATCTTCTATGTCTGACCAAGTTCTAAGTGCTCTATAGCACCTACTTCTGCTGCCTTTGTGACCACTGGAACAACTGTTCTCATCTGACCCTTCTACTGGGGGAAGTCTTCACATACCAGAGGCAGACACCCCACAATCACTGACAGGTCTGAGGCTTGTCTGTTACCTTCAACCTGGCTTAGCCTTTCTGACAAGACAGTTTTGCCAGAGTGTAGTCACTGTGCTGCTACAGCTTCTTGAAGCCAGAAGTGATTGCTAGATGGCAGGTGGACAAAAAGGCTCAGCAAGACCTCACATAAGAAGTAGTAGTCTAAACACCCTATACAGCAAGATCTTCTAAACAGAAGGCCAGGCAGACCCACTTTATGCTTTACTGAATTCTCAAAAATATTGTTCCATCAAAAGCCCACTGTCCTTGCACAAAAACAAATTCTAAGTATGGTCTATGTCATTGATTTTCCTAGAACAAGATCAGGATCAATAAACATTTCCTGATAAGATATCCATATTTGTTGGTTCTTTTAAAGAATAGAACTAGTTTCCACAGACAAATTTCTTATTAGCAACACAAAATATCTTAGTTGGAAAGAACCTTAGCAGTTATCTAGTCCCACCCACATAGGGAAGAGAATCCCCAACCCATCAGAACCTGACAGTTATCCAACATCTTCCTGAAAACCTCCAAAGGCAGCAGCCACTACCTCCAAAGGGAAGTTCCATTCCACTTTTATTTTTTAAATTATTCACTTTTGAAAACACTTTAGAAGATGAATTTTTTTTGATAATTACCTTCAGCAGATCCAATAAATTCATTTTCTTTAGAAATTTCGGTAACTTTAGAATCAAAAATGGAGGTATCTGCCAAGAGACTCTTCCCAGCAGTAGATACTAATATACTATTATCAGCCATTATCGATTCTTCTTAACTTTTCTATCTAAAAAAAAAAATAAGTTCAGAAGAGCAAAAATTATTTTCAACCAGTCAAATGTAAGCATTGTCTTAGGTTTAATTTTTTTCTACTTACAACTTCTTAAAAAGAAATAATTTGACTACATCTTTTTTTTTAAACCCTAACCTTCTACATGTCTTAGAATCTATACTCAGTTCAAAGTCATAAAGAGTAGTAAGGGCTAGGCAATTGGAGTTAAGTAACTTGCTGGCTAGGGTCACACAGCTAAGATGTATCTGAGGCCACATCTGAACTCGGGACACCTCCTGTCTCCAGGGCTAGGTCTCATACACTGAGCCACCTAGCTGACCCAATTTAATTACTTCTTAAGAATCTTCAATGTCTGTTGTATATAACGCATATATCCAATGGACTGAGCTACAAGATTAATATTGAAATTTATTGTATTCCTTACTTAACATTCAACATATAAAAGCATCAGAACCAAAAGTTGCATAACTAAGTTCAACAAAAAGTCAAGAATCTTAAAGATGTTTCCTTCATAACCCAAAATATCAAGAAAGAAAATGCATAAATACTAAAACACTCAGACATTACATTCTCCCCATTCTCAATAATGTATAATTTAATTCCCAATAATCTAATGTGCTGACACTAACCATTCCTCTTCCTGATGCTAATGTATAAAGCTTAATCGTTTTATTTAATCACAGAGAACAGAGGTCTTTGAGTTTGGAAGTACTGAGTTCAATTCCCTCCTCTGATACATACTAGCTATATGTATCAATGTACAACTAGATAAGTCATTTAACTTTGTAGTACCATGACTCAGGATATGAATTGCAGGTAATTGTTGATAAAAAATGTTCCCTCAGCCAGTGAAATGACAAATTCAGTTCCTATCCTTTGTATCCTCAGTTTCAGGTATAATATAGAAAATATAAAGATAAATTAGATGAATCTAATAATCATAGATTTAGAACTGAAAAATCACTTCAAAAGTCTTATAGTCCCAGGCCCCTCACTTTAGACGGGACACTAAAGTCTAGAGAAGTGAAGGAGTAAATAGCAGTAACTATTCCCTTAGTAGTAACTAGAATAGGTAATACTGAAACCAGTCTTCTGACACCAAATCCAGGGCTCTCTCCACTATACCAAACTATGACCCCCCTTCCCAAACTAGAGAGCATTATGTACTGTCCCTTGAAGTTAATCATCAGAGAAGACACAACCACAAGAGTCCAGGAGTCCACCAATGTGGGGCTTAAGAGTTTCTCAAAATCATGAGCCAGCTTCCTCCCAGCCTAGCACATGATGAAAAATGCCTTACCTTTGGATTAGGACTATACCAATAAAATGAGACACAGGCATGGGAACCTACTCAAGACCTGAAATAATATTGAAACATTAATAGCTATATTGCTGGCTCATACACATGCTATGGGAAGGGTCCTGAAACACTCACCCACAAATGTACTTTGACTCACAAAAAAAAACTCCAAAAAATTTCCCAGTTCCTCTTCTACTCCAAGACCCAACTGAGTGGAGGTCCACTCTACAAAGTTAAATTTCAGAGAACTCTACAATGGACATGAATACTGGTGACACTCAAGCTGGTTGAGGGACTCACAATTACACCAGTATTTTTCACTTTTAAAGCAAGTATTCTTTTAAATGAGTATCCCTCAGGGGCAGCTGGGGGGGGGGGGGGGGGGGCAGCTCAGTGTATATTGAAAGCCAGGCCTAGGGGCAAGAGGTCCTGACCTCAGACACTTCCTAACTGTGTGACCCTGGGCAAGTCATTTAACCCCCATTGCCTAGCCCTTACCACTCTTCTGCCTTAGAACCAATATGTAGTATTGACTCTAAGAAGTAAGGTAAGGGTTTAAAATAAATAAATGAGTAGCCCTCCTGTAGAAAAGATTCTTGGTAATGGAAGGAATTAATTGAACTCCTATTCGGATAACAATTCCCTCCTCAGTCTAAAGCACCAAAAAGTTAAGTGACTTTCCCAAGTTTCACAAAACCAGTACATTTTATCAGAATTGGGGCTTAACTCTGTTGGCATAATGGATAGAGTGCCTGAAGTCAGGAAAACCTGCCTCAAACAATTCCTATCTGTGTGACCCTGAGCAAGTCACTTAATCCTGTGTGCCTTCATCTGTAAATTGAGCTAGAGAAGGAAATAGCAAACCACTCTGGTATCTTTGCCAACAGAACCCCAAAAGGGATCCAGGAGAGTCAGACAAAACTGAAAAACAACTGACAACATTTAAAACTGGCTGGAAATCAGTCCCTCCAAAATAAGGATAAGCACCCCCTTAATGTAGATGTATCCCAGTGCTGTCTTGAGCCCTCTTCTATTACTCACTCTTGGTAACCTCACCTCCCATGAGTATAATTATCTCTCTGTAGATTATATACACATCCCTTGAATATGTTCAACTCTCTAATAACACAGCTATCAATCTAGTTCAAGTCCTTTATTCACCACTCACCCTGAATTATAGTAATAGCTTAATCCAACAGGTCTCAAACTTTTTGGTCGCTTTATGTTCTTAAAGATTATAAAGGATTCCAAAGAGGATTGTAGTTTAACTGTGTATTTACTGATAAAAATCTGTTAGAAATTAAAACTGATAAAATCCTAAAATATTTACTAATTCACTAATAGCAACCAATACATGCTAATATAAGCATTTTTATGAAAAATATTTCCCCAAAAACTTACTGAGAAAAGTGGGGTTGTTTTAATGATTTCTGCAAATTTCTTTAATGTTGGGTTTAATAGAACACTACCAAATTCTAATATCTTTTTCTACATTTAACCAATTGTGATTTTTTTGAAGTATATGAATAAATTACATATTATCTATTATTACTTTGAAAACAGCTTGAACCTCTCTAACCCAGATCCATAGACCACAGTGAGAACTACTTGCCTGTCTTCCTATCTCAATTGATTCGCCAATCAATTCTCTATAGAGCTGCCAAAGTGATTTCCTAAAACCTAGTTCTGACCACGTCACCTTCTTGCTCAATAAACTCCAATGTCTCCCTACATTGACTTGTTACAGTCCTTCACAGGGTATTTGCCATGTGTGTGCATTTGCACTGTTTGCCCCCATGTCTAGGACTCTTCTCACCTCCACCTCTGAAATTTCTGAGTTTCCTTTAAGCCTTAGAACTCAAGCAATCATGTTTACATGACAGCTTAGTGGATTCTCCTCCACCAAACTGTGCACTCCAAAATTTCCCTTACATTCATTTTGTATTATTTTATGCACATTCTAATATGTATATGCTTTCTCCCTTGATAGAACATAAGCTCCTTGAGGGCAGAAGCTATCTCACTTATATTTATATTCCCAGTATCTCATCCTAGTGCCTGGTACACAGTATGTGCTTTGAACACCAGAAGGGCAGAGATCATTTCATTTTTGTCTTTATATTGACAGGGACAAACATAATAAATTCTCTGACTGATTTAAATCAAGACCTCTCCTGATAGTTACAATTCTACCTGGTAACTTTAACACCTTTTTAGATGAAGCAGGAAAAATCATGCTGCTAAGAGAAACATTAGCTATCTCTCCTGAAAAGGTTTGAAAAAAGGCAAGTTTGCACAGGTTTGTGCTTGGCATCAGTCTACAAACAATCTCTATTTCTAGAATGGTATGACTTGAAAAGAGAAAGGGAAGATTCGCAACAAGATGGAAAATAGCTTCTCAAATGGGCTTCAGTTAAGTCTTCTTCATACTTAGGTGTCTCATTTTTTTCAAAAGTGAATTCTCTGTAAGTGCAAAGTTCTCATTTTTCCCAGTTTGCAATGTTCATTCTTGCTACCAAATTAATATTCCTAAATGACTTAGTAATAGTTTCTAAGTTTTTCCCAAAACGCCACCCAATAATTGTCAGGATGTCAAATGTATTAAGACACTTGTTTCCTTATGGTCTTTACTTGGTCTAAGACTCATTCATACAAACATGTTATTAAGCATCTATGCACATAGCTTTACGCTTATTAAACAAACTCATAAATTCTAATAGTAATCTTTAATCAAGTGAGGATTAGGTAAGGAGAAGTGTATACTAACCTCAAGAAAAAAACAACCTTAATGATGGGAGAAGCCAATTTATGTGAGAGGAGCTATTAAGAAAGCCCTTTCCTGAGGCTAGAACTCCTAAGATGAAAATGAGCAATCACCATCTACATGAACTACATTTATTGAGTTCTCACCTCAGAATTTTTAGTGGAGCTCTAAGGTAAACAAAATGTTACTTAAGAGAAATTTTTCTAAGGAAAATTTTCTTGGCCAACTTTTTAAGGCAACATAGACCAAATATTTAAATCATCTTCTACCTCTACCCCACCCTCCCCAGGTCTGACCCACCCTTAATGCTATTCTAGATTCCAGTAAAGAAAAAAATTTTTTTTAACATTTTAGACATACTGTACACTTCTTAGAGTCTTTGTAAACCCAATGAGAACAATATAAACTTAAAAGAATTATGAAAAAGAATTCTCTTAAAACTAATCCCCAATTGTACCAGACTTAATCAGATCTTTCAAGCTATTCCAAAAGCATTCTGATTCATGAATTTCCATCAAATTTTGAACAGAAAAGTGATAGAACTATGGATGATTTACTAAACCACAAACAAGAACCAAATGTTCTTTAGGGAGGAGAGGATTAAAATAAACCAAAAATATTATTTCCATTCATTCAATAAAGAACTTAAGGAGTTACAATGGCTGGCACAGTGCAAGGTATATAGGGATACAAAGAATAAAGAACTGTTCCATTCTATTTCATAGTGGCGTACAGTATCCTTTTCTAACTTATATAATGCTCACCCATCAGTTCTTAGTTGAGTAAACCCTCATTAGTAAGTCAGATTAAAGATAAAAAGCTGCAAATCACTTTCTGGGCCAAATAAAAAGGGTTATAAAAGAAAAAGTACTCTTCTTGAGATTTCATTTAGCAATTACCTTCCAAGGAAAGGACTGAAATCAGAATGCCTGGGCCAGTTAGCAATCAGGGACAAAATAATTACAATCTATCCTAGTAGTGTTGCTTCTGGTTAGACTAACTGAAATCTGGCTAATAGTAGTAATCTTACATTTCTATAGTGTTCTAAAATGAATTACATACTTTAGGACCTGGAAGGGACCTCAGAAGCTGACATCCAATCTGAACAAGAGCACACTCTACAGACTTCACAAGTGGATCATCCAACTCTTTGCTTGAGAACCCTCAATGAGGCAGAATTGCTTAGGCAGTGATCCATTTTATTTTGGCAAAGACCTAATTGGTCCAAAGGTCTTCCTTTTCCTTACCTGCTCCTAATCTTAGACATACCTAAACTCTCAAATCTTTCATCAGCCTTTTGAATGCTTATAAGCAGCCACTGAGTTCTCCCCAAGTCTGATCCAGGCTAAAGATCCCTTTAATTCATTTTCATGTAGTATTCCCTACTACCTAGCCCTGTGAACTCCATACTTCAATTTTGTGGTTCAGTGTAAACAGAAAATCTGGCCTTGCCCCCTGGGGAAAATCATGTTGTCACCACAGACTAGGACAGCTGAGGCCTGGCCTTCTATGCCTAAAACCCAAGATCGCATGAGCTTTCACAATTAATCTGACTGGGGTCCTGAAATTAGTATGTTACTATTCACTAGTAATTAGTATTGTTAGTAATATTAGTACTTAACATAATTAAATCAGCAACCGGCACACATGACATAAAACTACATGCTTCAGTACAGTTGTTATGTACATTTCATTAAGGCTCAGAGAGATCTCACAACCAATAAAAGGTAGAGCTGGGAATGGAATCCAGGTAGCCCAGGTTCGATTACCTCTAGGCAGACAGATCAATATCCAACTCTTAGCTGGGTGGCTCAGTGGATAGCGAGCCAAGCCTAAAGATGGAAGGTCCTAGGTTCAAATGTGGCCTCAGACACTTCCTAGCTGTGTAACTCTGGGCAATTCATTTAATCCCCACTACCTAGCCCATACCGCTCTTCTGACGCGGAATCAATACACAGGATTGGTTCTAAGATGGAAGGCATTGGTTCAAAAAAAAAAAAAAATCCACCCCTTATCTCCCAATGGAGATTTTATCCTAAATTTATTATGTGCTCACTAAATGTGTAGTAGGCACTAAATAAGTACTTGTTGACTTGATCTGATAGGGAAAATAGCCTTCCCAAAAAAGTGAGTTGTGGGCAGAATGGTAGGGAGGGCTGTTCATAGGGTGCGGACATCTGGAGGGGCCGTGCATGAAGTAAGCGCCTACTGCATGCTAAACCCTGCTCGCCAAAGGTCAGCTGTGAAGGGGCTTACCTACCCAAGGCCGGGGGGGGGGGGGTGAGCCTCTCCACCTCCCTGTGCCTCCGTCTAACAACCTCGAAAGCGCGCCCCAAGCTCTGCCCCACCCCCAGCCGCCTCTCACCCCTCACCTTCACCAACGTCTGGAGCGTCAGGAGAGGGAAGCGGAGGCCCGGTCAGAGCGGAGCACTTAGCCTCACCAGGAGAGGAGGGCGGCGCCCCGCGGCCCCAACTCTCCCGTGCCCCCCTCCCCGGGGTCCCTGACCCCGCGCCAGCCCGAGGCAGGGGCGCGGGGCGCTGACGGGCTCGGGCCTGTCCCTCCCGCACCTCCCTACACCACAGGCCCGGGCCCCAGGGCACCTGAGCCCCCACAGCAAACACTTTCTCACCCGCTGTCACAGCCGCCTCCAGAAGCATCCGCCATTCCCTGCCGGCTGCGGCCGCCGCCAATTCAAAAAGTGAGCGGCTCTCAGTAAGAACCGCACCCATTGGCCCGGAAGAGGCGCACGTGTTGTCAACCCTCTTCCCATTGGCCCAAGCGACCGAGACGGGCCGCCGGCCTATGATTGGCTCCCTTTGCTCCACCTGTTTCATTCCTCCCTCCTTCCTTCCTTCGCTCCGCTGCCGCGGAAGCCGGATGATTGGCTGTGCGTGCTTTTCAAATCGGCCCAACGGCTCCACACGTCAGAGCCTCGAGAGAGAAAATTGCCCGGATGTGACCACCCCCTGCCTTAGAGCAGCAGGTGCCCAGGCCGCTGAGGAGGCTGCGGCTTCCCACATCCCACTTCCGGGAGACTGGGCCGGGGGAAATCTACGCAGGCGCAGAGAG
>NC_058132.1:672491306-672535764 GCF_016433145.1 Gracilinanus agilis | reverse complement strand
AGGCAACTGGAATGTGGGCCCCGTTGCATCCGAACAGAGAAAATCTTAGGGGCCTGGAACCTCAGAGCAGCAAGACCTGCAGGTCCTAGAACGTAGGGCCCAGAACCTCAGAGAGAACCAGGACCGTCAGATCATCAAAAGACTTGCAGAACCCCGACTAGAGGGTCCAGAACATCTAAGCAGAAAAGCCCAGGATGTGAGCGAAGAGAATGTTGGTTAGGAGGATATTGTATGATGGACCTTTGTGAGATTTGGACCAGCTGACCTCAGCTCTGTGATTCCGTGATTAGAGCCCCAAAACAAAACCAATCTGACAAGTATATAGTGTGGGATGAGTACTAGAGGTGGGGAACTAGATTGGAAGGTTATTGCAACAGACCCAGGGAAGAAACATTGACAGCTAAGTAAGTGTTCCTGTGGGTAGATGGAAAGAGATCAAGATAACAAAGTTGATAAGTAGGTAAAACCCAAAAGGAACCTTCTTGTGATTGATGGGAGGTGAGGGAGAGGGAGGAGTAGATGAAATCAGGGTTTTACACCAGAATAATTTGTGGAGAATAATGATGCCATGATTAGAAACAAGGTAGTCGGTGGAAGAGCAGATTTGATGAGAAACAATGAACTCAGTTTTAGACATGTTGAGTTTAGGGTGCTGACAGCAAGACATGGGGGGAGGGGAGTGGAGATATCCAACAATCTATTGAAAATAGAGTTAAGATGCTATTCACAGCCAAAGAAGGAACTGTTGGGATCTGATCTTCCATTGTATTTCCTTTATGAGACTTCTATTGTATGTGTGATACATGTCTTCTAGCATGATATGAGCAATACGGAAATATATATTACATAAAAGTACAAGTATAACCTATATCAGACAATTTACCACCTCCAGGAGAGGGGAGAGAGAAAAAAAAATCTGAATTCTAAAATGTCAAAAAAACAATTGTCAAAAAGTATTTCTACATGTAACTGAAAAAAAATTTAATTAGAAAAAATAATAATACAATTAAGGTGGTTGTTTTTTTCCTCCAGATGTTTACAAGGACTAATTACAGGTGATGAAATTAAAATAAAGGGAACAACCCTAATCTTCAACACCAACACATCTGTATCTGTAATTCACTGAATCTGAAGAAGTGTCAAGTTTTTAATTTATATCGAACTAGCTGCTGAGTCAGCCACCCTAAATACTGACTGACATTGCAGTTGGCTTCATCAATATCATTTGTAATCTAAAGACTTTTCCTTTGCAATGAAGCTTTTTGGCACCTTCTTACCAAAGAAGTCTGATTTTTTTTTCTTTTATGGGGTATTTACAGTATCTTAAAATCTGGGTTAAGTGTTTGGTCATAGGCTATTTAGGTCAGTGCTAATATATACCTCTACATTTTTAGCCTTTGTGTGTCATCTGCTAGCTTTCACATTCTTTTCACAAACTAACTTTTTACTTATTTTAACTTTAAAAAAGAAATTGTGCATATTTATATGTTAAAAGATATGTTAATATTAAATATTATACATATATTTTGTGCATTTCTGAGTTTCTAAACTTTTTCTGTTGTGTACTGACCTTTACATATACTGTGACTTCCACAAAACTCCCCCAAAGTTCCCATTAAATTTCTTTTATTAACCCACTGTTACATTGAAACCAAGATGGGTAAAGTCATGATGTGGAAGAGATTCTTTAAACATAACTTTTATATACTTTGGGAAACAAAAAAATTTATGTGACTCATTGAATTACTTTACTGCAGTAGTCTGGAACCAAAACCAAAAATAACTCCAAGATATGCCTGTACTATGCTAAACATTTTATAATTATTACCTCATAGATCTTCAGAACCCCCACTGGGAGATAGGTACTGCTATTATGCCCATTTTACAGTTGAAGAAACTGAGGCAAACATTAAATGACTTGTCCAAGATTACACAAGTAGTATCTGAGGTAGAATTTGAACTCAGTTCTTCCAGACTCCAGTCCCAGCAATTTTATCTGCTGTAACACCTGACCACCCACAGACATTGCCATTATTATAATTATTTTTAAAACTCTTCTGCCTTATAATCAGTTCTAACACAGAAGAACAGTACAGGGTAGGCAACTGAGATTAAGAGACTTACCCTGGGTCACACACCTAGGAAGTATGTGAGGCCAAATTTGAACCCAAGTCCTCCTGACTGCAGGCTTGGCACTCTATCCACTGAGCCACCTAGCTGCCCCTTCTTGCCATTATTGTAAGAGCATTTGGTTTAGAGGGGCTTTTTTATATTGTTTAATAAGGCAAAATATGCAATTTAAGATCCTGGTACCTTTAACAATGTGTTTTTTTAATTGTTTTTAATTTTGTTTTTGTGACCCTAGTGTTTTGCTGTTATTAGGCACTTTAATAAATGCGTATTGGAATGGATGCTAGTAAAACTCCAATTCAATGCAAAAAGATCTTAAGGTCCATCCAGATCTACAGGGTAACTGATGAGGAAGAGGAAAATCCATATACCTGGACATGGCTGCTCACATCCTTAGGATGAGTTCAGAGTAAACCTTCCAGGACTTCGAAGACCACCAGGACTTACTGTGTGCCCAGCCACTGCTTCCTTAAGTCCTCTAGGCTCCCATCAGGTCAACTATGCTCTCCATACCCATGGGCACTGTCAGCTAACTTACTGATGATATCCCCTGAAGACCCTTGAACCTTGCATCTGCGCCCTACAGCTGAACTCTTTTAGACTTGCTATCTCCCAAAGACTGTTTTTCTTTTTTCTTTCTATTTGTATACCCAGTGCTTTGCCACAAGTATTTAGTATATAGTAAGTGCTTAGTAAAAAATCATTCATTCATTCATTGACAGAAAGGTATATACCCTTACCCTCAGAATTTGTCAGGAGCATTCTGTAGAAAAGATGGAGGGGAAGGGGGTGTTCCAGTTCAGAAGAGCACTTCTGATCAGAAGAGCAACCTCACCCCTGAATTCACACACCATTGCTAAATATATATTTGGTATATTTACATAGCTGCTTCCCCCAGTGGACTGGAAGTTTTTGAGGGTAGAGACTGTTACAGGGACTCTTACAAACAGTATATGCTGAATAAATGCAAGTTGAACTGAATTGATGTAATTTTTCATCATATACTTAGATATAAAATTACTGGTTGTTTTTTTTTAATTATACAAGATAAACTTCAAGTGATTTCTTTTCTCTCCTCTTATCACCAACATAAATCATTCCTATATACTTTTTGTTAAATGCTTAGTCTCTGATTCCTTTGCCAGGTACTGTATAGAGATTTAACAAAACCCAATCCTACCTCCTAATGAAGGGATTCAATCAGAATCACACAGCTAATAAGTTTCTATGGGAGAATTTGAACCCAGGTCTTCCTGATTCAGAGACCAGTGACTTAAACACTATACCCTGTTGCCCTGGTCATAAGTAACTTTACCAGGTATTACTGTTTAGATTTTCATAAATTTAGAATTTAAAAGGATCTCAGAAGTCATTTTGTAAACCCCTCATTTTATAAAGAAGTTTGCCAAGAGCTTAAAAACCTAAGCTTCTTTGCTTAAAAAAAAAAATAAATAAGCAATGAATGAAACCGGGAACTGCTTTTGCCATGTGCAACATTGTTATTGTTTATTTGCTGATTAAAATATTCTCCTTTCAAGCTAGTTGTAATAAGGTCCCTTTTTCTAACCTATCTGCTGTGTACAATTGCCTTAAATCAGTACAGCCTATTTTATACACTTCAACAGTCAATAATTAGGCTATGAATCATTGCTTCATTCAGGGGAATCATTAGGATATAAATCAATTTATACAGCCTGATTAGATTACACAAATCCAACCCTTTAAAGTTGTACTTTAGCTAATAGGATTAGTTTTCCTTAAAATGGTAGGGAAGTTCTGCTTTAGTTGAATTGTTGAATTTGACAGGGAGTCCAGAAGACATTTTTTCCATTTAACTGACAAAATTTTAAATACAGAAAGACTTTGGGGATCATGGGGCCCGACCCTATTCATTTTCTATATGAGGAACGTAAAACCCAGATTGAGGAAGCCACTTGCTCAAGTCACAGCTAGTTATTGGCAGAGCTGGAAGGACTCGACTTCATGACACTACAAACTCTGTTAATTAAATAACTTATCAACTAAATATAGCAATCTAATTGATACTCTTTATAAACAAACACTAAGATTTTTACCCTCACCAAATGTGCATTTGATTTTATGAATAATAAATGCAGTTTTCTGAAGTAACCTTAATTAGATGACAGGTATAAACACCCTTGGTATCTTTTATCCAAAAATTGGAACATGTTACTAGCACTCTTATGGTCAAACCAATGTGATTATAATTTCTGGAACTGACACTCTAGATATAAAGAATTAAAGTTTACCCATTTCCAAAATGAAAGTAAGAGAGGTAGCTATCAGATAGAGAGCCCAGTTCAACTTTAAGACCAGAGTTCAAGTCCAGCCTTTCAAGTTTCAGCCTTTTGCTACAGGACACTGGGAGACTCAATCTTTCAGTATCCTAGGCAGTTCCTCTGACCTTACATTGCAGAGCAAGTGTTGATTTACATTATGAAAGAGAGTTTCCTCACTAAGTGCAAAGAAATCAAAGATCTTCTTTAAAATTTATATTAAGGGGGCAGCTGGGTAGCTCAGTGGATTGAGAGCCAGGCCTAGAGATGGGAGGTCCTAGGTTCAAATCCGGCCTCAGACCCTTCCCAGCTGTGTGACCCTGGGCAAGTCACTTGACCCCCATTGCCTACCCTTACCACTCTTCCACCTATAAGTCAATACACAGAAGTTAAGGGTTAAAAAAAAAATTATATTAAGGATGAATATTGGGCATTTCAAGGAGTTTCCATTGTACCAAGATTTCAGAACTGAGATTAGCACAGGTGTGCAAATCTAAATATCATAGAATCAAGTATCATAGAAGTATAACGTTAATGCTGAAAAGGAGTCCATTAACTCCTTTGGGTCATTAACTCCAATGCCTTCATTTTACAAATTAGGAACCTGAGGCACAGAAGTTAAGTCATTTGACCAAGGTCACAGAGCTAGTTAAGTGTTATAGTAGGATTTGAACCAGGTCTTGATTCCAAGTCCAGTGACAGCCTTTTGGTCATAAACCCTTTCACCAGGTGTTACTGTTTAGATTCTTGTAGCTTTAAGCACTGGAAGGGACCTCGGAAATTATTTCATCAAAGTCTCTCATTTACAGAGGAGAAAACTTGAAGCCAGAGAGATTAAAGGTCCTGCCAATGTCACATAGATAAGAAATGGCAGAACACGGATGAAACTAAGTCTTCAGGGTCCAAATCTACTCTTCTTCCAATGAACCATGCTGATATTGGCTAACTTTGGAACAAGTTGGTTTGTTTTGTTCTCCACTCCAGTAAGACTGTGATGAAGTCTACACAGCTACAGTTAGCTGAATCTGATTGAAACAAGCTGTTCACTGTCTGCTTCCCTGTGATGTTTTTTATATGGTTATGCCATAGGACACAAGAAACTCTGCACCCAGGACTAGGATGCCATTTTCTCAAGGTCTTAAGAATCAGTTATTAGGGAGCAGCTAGGTGGCTCAGTGAATAGATAAGAGTACAAGTCTGGAGTTGGGAGGACCTGGGTGCAAATGTGACCTCAGACATTTCCTAGCTGTGTGACCCTGGACAAGTCATTTAACCCCTATTGCCTAGCCCTTACCTCTTTTCTGCCTTGGAAACCGAACATTTAGAATCAATTTTAAGACAGACAATAAGGATTTTTTATTTTTTTCATCAGACTATTAATTTCATGGCTCATGGTACATTGACTTGCCAGTGATAATGATTAAAGTTCATCATATCCAATAAACTTCAGGAAAAACCAAATGTTAAAAACTCTCTGATCCCATGCCCATGCCAATGCCAACAGCTTGCTTATCAACTCATTCTGGTGAACTATTTCTCTTCTCTAGGATGTATTTTTTCTCACAAACTATCTAACTTAGAGGGGAGTAGGTCAGGGAGGAAATAGAGTACATGCATTGAGGATGGTGGCAAATTAATTCAATTTAAGAATCAATATTTTATGTAGAATGCTACTAATTGCTCACCAGTTGTTTCTTGGTAGATTTGCTCATTTAAGGCAAATGACTAGGCCTAAAATCAAGACCATTACTTTTTCTTCAAAAGTTGAAGGTATCTCTCATCTCTTATTTATCTGTCGATTAATCAATATACAGATATAACATCAAAAGATGATGCTATCCAGTGCTCTTTGTGATGGCAAAAAACTGGAAAGCAAGGGTATGCCCTTCAATTGGGGAATGGCTGAACAAATTGTGGTGTATGTTGGTGATGGAATACTATTGTGCTCAAAGGAGTAATAAACTGGAGGAGTTCCATGTGAACTGGAAAGAGCTCCAGGAATTGATGCAGAGCGAAAGGAGCAGAGCCAGAAGAACATTGTACACAGAGACTGATACACTGTGGTAAAATTGAATGTAATGGAATTCTGTACCAGCAGCACTGCAATGACCCAAGACAATTTGGAGGGATTTATGGAAAAGAAGCTACCCACATTCAGAGGAAGAACTGCAGGAGTAGAAACACAGAAGAAAAACAACTGCGTGGACACTTGGGTTGATGAGAACATGATTGGGGATGTAGACCTGAAAGATCACACCCATGTAACTATCAATAATGTGTAAATAAGTCTTGACTGACCACACCAGTGGAAATGCAAATTAGCTGAGGGGGGGGGGAACGAGGGATGGGGGAGGGCTGAAGAGGCTGAAGGGTAAAGTAAAAACATGACTTATGTAACCAGGGAAATTTTTTCTCAAAATAAAAAATTATTAAAAAAAAAAAAGATTAAACATCAAAAAAAGATGATGCTATCTTTCTAGTTATCTCATCTATCATCTATTATTCTGTTACTCAATATACAGATATAACAGACACTTGTTTCAGTGAATTATGGATTAGTTCACTAAAGTATAATTGGATAAAAGTATAAATATAGGAGGCATCTAGGAGGCTCAGTGGTTTGAGAGCCAGGCCCAGAGAGAGGAGGTCCTGGATTCAAATATGACCTCAAACACTTCTAACTGTGTGACCCTGGGCAAGTCACTTAACCCCCATTGCCTAAGCCCTTACCGCTCTTCTGCCCTGGAACTAATACTTAGGACTGATTCTAAGACAGAAGGTAAAAGTTTTTAAAAAATATATAAATACACAAGCATTTCTATGAAAGCTTAACACCAGGAACCAATTTATTCAACTCAGCTTAAAAAAAATTCAACTAAGTTAAAATTCATATTAAATTGGCTATTTGGTGCCTAAAACTAAATGAAGTTTGTTTGTTTTCACTTTTCAGTTGATTAATTTGAAGCTTATTTTGTGTTGTCCAATCATATTGAAGCCTTTGTGAGCCTGGAGATCATACTATTCTTGGCACAGATTCTGGAATATTTTGCCATTTTCTTTTCCAGGGACTTAAGGCAAACAAATGTGATTTCCCTTAGGACTCGCAACTATGAAGTGTTCGACGTGAACCCTTCCTGACTCTAGGCCCAGAACTCTATCCACTGAACAAAGCAACACAGAAATATCCTTGTGTTGAAATAGAACATAGAATTAGAAACATAGAACTCTCTATTATCAAACATCTTTTCGATCTGAAAATTATTAAATCCATTAAATTCCTTATTTCACACACAAGAAAATATGTCCAAAGACATCGAGTGACTTACCTAAGAACCCAAGTAGCTCTTAACTGTGCATAAAGAAGGTCATCAACCAAAATTTGATTTATTGGCTGATTGATAAAATAATTTAATTTCTAAATATGGTAGGGAGACTTCAGGTAATGGAATCAGGAAAGTCTGAATTCAAATCTGGTCTCTGATATTTAACCAGCCTTGCAACCTTTGATTTTTC
This sequence comes from Gracilinanus agilis, assembly GCF_016433145.1. Lineage (NCBI taxonomy): Eukaryota > Metazoa > Chordata > Mammalia > Didelphimorphia > Didelphidae > Gracilinanus > Gracilinanus agilis. Next base: position 672,527,824 of record NC_058132.1, on the reverse strand, counting down.
TGAATGTCAGCATCCTCATTTAAAATGGGAATAATACTCATAGTCTCTACTTCATGGGGTCGTTGGAAACTCTGATGAGATAGTAATTGATATATAAAGTGCTTCACAAACCTTAATGTACATTCCATATGGTTCACATATTATGAAGAAAATTGAGTCGTAGGTTTTATTAGCTTAACCACACGTGGATCTCCCTTCTCCTTGTCTATGACTGCCCAAATTGTCCATATGTGACCTAGCATCCTGAAAGGTAAAGTCAAATGGTCCCACCAATTGTCATGTTGGTTTCGTGTCCCTGAGATTTTTACTGGCATTTTTTTAAAGCTTTTTTTTTTAAATTTTTTAAACCCTAATATCTTTTTTATATATCCTTTTATATTAATTTTTTTTGTTACAGGGCTAGGCAATGGGGGTCAAGTGACTTGTCCAGGGTCACACAGCTATGAAGTGTCTGAGGCCAGATTTGAACCTAGGACCTCCTGTCTCTAGGCCTGGCTCTCAATCCAAGGAGCCATCCAGCTGCCCCCTTTACTGGCATTTTCATAGGACTTACAGATAAAAAGGGAACTTTATTTAATCCAGCTACCACATTTTATAAATTAGGAAACAGCATCAGAGAAGGTGAATAATTTGCCTGGGTTATCCAGTTAATTTTTAGCAAGCAGTCAGTATTTGAACCCGGGTTTGCTGACTCCAGATTCAATGTTCTTCCATATCCCACTATCTTTCAGGCCCTTCCTCAGTATCTCCAAGTGTTTATGACAACTAAAAATCCCAGGGAAAACAATTGGATCTTCAGTGAAGGAACTCCTGGTACAATGTGAGTGGAATATAATAAGTCCAGGGGCCTTTAAATGGTTTGAAAGGTTTGCATGCACATTATCTCATTTGAGCTTCAGTACCACCCTCTGAAGCCAGTCCTGTAAGTATCATTATCTCCATTTTTATGGATAAGAAAAGCAAAGCTCTGAGGGACTACCAGCCCATGGTCACACAGATAAGAAGGATGAGTCAAGCCCAATACTCTATCCACTACACCATGCTACTGCAAAGGACCTAGAATCTAGAATTCAAAGGAGGAAAAATGAGCCTCCCACTTTGGAAACTCTTTTGCCAAAAGATGACTAACTGGGATCTCCTGAAGAATCCCTGCCTGGAACCACATCTAAACAGTTCCTCTATTTCAGAATGTGTCATTTTGGAAGAGCTAGACTTTGAGTGACACAGTATAAGTGGTTCCAGTGTGCTATGCACATGGTAAAGCAGAACGTCTTGTGTTGGCTACATCAACAGAAGTGGGATGTGCTCAAAAAGCAATGAAGGTAGCTAAGGGGCATTGTGGATAAAACTTGAAGAAAAGCCTAGAGTCAGGAAGACCTGAATTCAAAGGTAGCCTCAGATAGTCACTGGGCAAGTTACTTAACTTCTAATTCACTCAGTTTGCTCAACTATAAAATGGGCACGACAGCATCTGTCTCTCAGGGTTGTTGTGATGATCAAATGAGATAATATTTGAAAAGTGCTGACACATAGTGAGGGCTCTATAAATGCATATTCCCATTCCTGGTCAAATAGAACCCATCTCTTCTCTAACTTATGTCACTGTTCCAATAAGAGGTAGTGCTAGATGTAGTGTTATTCTGGGCAATTCACATTACCTCTATGAGTCTGTTTCTTGATCTATAAAGTGGAGAAAATGAAATGTAATTCATGGGGTTGCTGTGAGAATCTAAAGAGATAATATAAGCAATGTGCTTTGAAAACCAAAAATTTGTTTTCTATAAGCTGTACTTGTCCATTTGCAAATGAAATTCCAGTAAACCTATATACAAAACAACTTTCACTTGCAAAAAAAACCCCAACACATTTTTTAAAATAGTGACAGGGGGCAGCTGGGTAGCTCAGTGGATTGAGAGCCAGGCTTAGAGACGGGAAGTCCTAGATTCAAATCTGGCCTCAGACACTTCCTAGCTGTGTGACCCTGGGCAAGTCACTTGACCCCCATTGCCTAACCCTTACCACTCTTCTGCCTTGGAGCCAATACACAGTATTGATTCCAAGACAGAAGGTAAAGGTTTTAAAAAAATAGTGACAGTTTAAAAATACAACAAAGCCAACACTTCTGGACTCTCTGGGCTGGTTACTTCCCACTTCCCAGCCCATGATTATACTTGAGTCTACACCAAAACAAACTTTGATTTGTTAAAACATAACAGTTATTTCATCAATTAATTTCTTTTAAAACTATTATTTAAGCACAGCTCAGACACTAGACAAAAGTTGGCAAAAGAGCTGGCTCACTGCCCAAGACTGTTCGTCATGATTTAATTAATGTCATCCATAATAGTTTTGTAAATTGCCTCATAGTTAATGATGTTGTTTGAAAGAAGGCAAGACATGTCACATGCATAAAAAATTGCCATTCTTTTTTTTTGTTTTTCTTTCTCCTTGCACTTTTTTTTTTTAAATTTAAACCCTTACCTTCCATCTTTTGGCTCCAAGGCAGAAGAGTGGTAAGGGCTAGGCAATGGGGGTTAAGTGACTTGCCCAGGGTCACACAGCTGGAAAGTGTCTGAGGCCAGATTTGAACCTAGGACCTCCCATCTCAAAGCCTGGCTCTCAATCCACTGAGCCACCCAGCTGCCCCCTCCTTGTACTTTTAAGAACAAATTTTCCTTCTAGATGCTTTGTCTAGCCTGGATGATATTAGTTTTCCTTTTGCCTTGTTAATATTTCCAATTTAAGTTAATTTGTGAGGCTCTCACAGAGGTTTCTCTCCACTTCTATTTAATGCATCCCAATAGAAAGATTCCTGGCACCTTTTGGGATTTATCATTCGCCCTTGGTCAGCAAGAAGACTGGTTCAGTATTCATTTTTTCCCCTTTCTTCTAATACTAGACAGAGTAGATGTTCATAGGTTTACAATATTCTATTTAACTCAACAAATATTTATTAAACACCTACTGGGGGCAAGACTGTCTTAGACTCTAAGCATACAATTGTGTTAGTGGAAATTTGGGGTTCGAGTTTTAAATATTTAGATATATGACAAACTTCCTGTGGACATTTAGGGGACTTGGAAACTATATTTCCCATGATTCCTCTTGTAATGCAGGTAGACAGGAAGTGTGATTACGTAAAAGAACAGTACAAGACTCCTGAGGTCATTGGAGGCGGTCTCTTTGGTAGGAAGGAGCCAGGTGGGAAGAAGGTATGGTGGGGAATTTGAATTAGATCTTAGCAAGCTCGTGGTCTTCTTTATTTTTCCAACATGGCCTTAATTAAAATATTAATACTTCTATTTACATCTGTCTATATCCATTTTAATTGTAACACAGTGACAAATAAAAACCATTCCTGCCCACAAGGTAATTTTCATGTGTGTGGGTGGGAGTGTGGAGAGGGAGATACAAGTGAAAAAAGAAATACAAAGTGCCTTCAACCCAAGATCCAAACTAGGATCATCTTCATAAGACTCCTTATTGGTGGAGAGGAACTTCTAGGCTAAGATGGCAGCAGAGTAGAAGGAAGGGGCATACTCTCCTAACAACCGACTGATACAAAGCCTCACAATATGATCAAAAATAAAAATAAGACAAGTGAAGGGGCTCTGCCATGGGGCACAGCTTTAAAGGTAGGCAGTTTGGGGGCATTTCCATGCTATAAGGAGGTAAAACTAGAACTACCAAAGCATGAGCTGATCACCCCTCCCCAACAGCACCTATCTGTGCCAGACTCGGAATTGTAATAAAAAGGTAATAAAGAAAAGGGTAAAATAGGGGGGTTTAGTCCTTTGGTGGGAAAGGAGGGTGCAATAGTGGATTGAGGTGGTAAGGAGAGATGTAAGGGAATGGCTGAGTTTAGGGAAATAGAGGACAAGGCAGTATAGTGAACGGTAAGGGAGATGATGAGATGATTAGGGGAGGCAGCTGCAACAGGGAGACTCTCAGACTAGAGACAGGTTGCTGGGGGAGGAAGGCTGGACTTTTCTAGGGAAAATGGTATTACTACAGACACAAAGGTTAGGACAGGCAGAAGTGGTTTGAATCTGACTGGAGGGCTTTCTAGTTAGTTTCTCAAGTCCACAAAAAGGAGTCTGGAGGCTCCTCCCTGTCAGTGAAACTGAAGGGTTTCCAGGAGGAAGTACAGAGACAACTACTTCCTCCCAAGATGGACGCCTCCAGCTTCCCTCCTTCAACCCTCACTTATCCTCGAGCCAATGATTTAGCAAAGGGTTTGAATAGGTAACGATGGGGTTTATTAAAGTTTCAGGGTTGATTATCAAGGAGAGAGCTAGGGAGAAGCTCCAGGTGGGGGAGAGTCACAGGAATGGCTTGGACTGAGCAGGCTCTCTCTCAGCCAGGGAAGTTTGGCTGCCCTTGAGGTTAGGGAGTACTAAAACAATAAAGCAGGGGATAGTTTGTTTCAAGGGTAAGCCCTACTTGTCTATGGGGAACTAAATCCTCAAAGTCTAACTGCTACAAGCCAAAAATCCACCCTTCTCTCAAAGCCCACAGGAAATCAGGAAGGTAATAGGGGAATGATATAGGGAAGATCAGGGAAGGTCCAGAGAAGTTAGATAAGCTCCAAATGTCTAAAGACAAATGCACAGATTCAAGGCAAGATTTCAGCCTGAAGGCAGAGCCCAGTTCCCCCCTCCGCTCTTCACAAGCTTCTGGTACCAACTGACTTTTGTCAGAGTTCTAAGGCTGGCTAACTGCAAGAAATTCTACAGTTAGGTTTTACAAGGGTAAAAGCCTTGGTTGCATCTCTGCATTACAGAATGAAGGCCAGAGCAATCTCTAAATTCTTGGGGGCTGGCTGAGGGCACCACAGTCTTACCCCTGAGGGCAGCACAGGGCCTTGGCAGCAAGACTTGGGACCTGAGGCTGGGAAGCAGGGAGTTCAGAGCTCAGCGCAGAGCATGGGCTCAGAGACAGAGCAGATAGGGGCTAGCTTCAGCAAATGCAACAGAGACTGGAAAAATAACCTCATGGCAAGACTCTTTAAAGCCCACTATACCAAGAACTTCCTACCTGCCTCACTCAGATTTCTGACTGAGAAGCCAAGACAATACAGTGGAAAAAAAAATGAGCACAGCAATGGCTACCAACGCAAAGGAACTGCAATTCATAAGTACCAAAAGAAATAAACTCCAGCAGAGAAAGTCTCTGACCCTGGATAATTTTTTGGAGAAAAGGAGCAGAGTACAGAGGCGACAGCAGAGAGCAACAAACAAGCAAATACATCCAAACTTTCAAAAAAAATGGAAATTGGTCACAAGCTCTTGAGGAACTCAAAATGGAGTTCAAGAACCAAATAAGAAAGATAGAAGAAAAATGGGCAGAAAAGTTGGAAATAGAGATGCAAGTAATTAAAAAAGAAAATAAAAGTTTAAAAGAATCTCCCACTTGAAAAAGGAAGCACAGAAATCACAAGAAGTAATAAGCAAATTGGAAACCAGAATTGACCTGCTAGAAGCTATGAAAAGCAGGATAGACCAAACTGAAAGGGAAAAATCAAAAGATCATAGCTGAAAACCAGTCTTCAAAGACTAGAATTGGGCAAGTAGAAGCTAATGATCTCACAAAACAGCAAGAATTAATAAAGCAAAATCAAAAGAAGGAAAAATAGAAGGAAACATGAAATATCTCATTGAAAAGACATATGACCTGGAAAATAGGTCCAAGAGAGACAATTTGAGAATCATTGGCCTACCTGAAAACCTAGGGGAAAAAAAACAGAAGCCTTGACATCATATTACAAGAAATTACTCAAGAAAACTGCTCTGATATTCTTGAACAAGAGGGCAAAATAGACATTGAAAGAGTCCGTAGATCACCCTCTACATTAAATCCTCAAAAGACAACCCCCAGGAATGTAAATTCAAGAGCTTCCAAGCCAAGAAGAAAATATTGCAAGAAGCCAGAACAAGACAATTCAGATATCGAGGAGCCCCAAGGTTACTCAGGGTCTGGCAGCCATCACATTAAAGGACCGCAAGGCTTGAAATATGATATTCAGAAAGGCAAGAGAATTGAGTCTACAACCCATCAAATTGACTATATATACTTCCAGGGGAAAGTATGGGCATTTAACAAAATAGATTTCTAAGTATTCCTAAAGAAAAGACCAGAAATAAATGGAAAAGTTGATGTCCAAATGCAAAATTAAAGAGAAACATGAAAAGGTAAATAAGAAGGCAAAAAATTGTAAGGACCTCAGTAAGGTCAGATTGATTATATTCCTATATGGAAAAATGATATTTGTAATTCTCCAAAAGTGTTTTCACTATCATAGTAGATAGAGGTTGGGGTACTAAGTGGTTTAAGATGATATGTAAAAAAGTGGGGGATAGAAGATGGCACCAAGAGAAACTTGAAGAAGAAAAATAGGATGTTATACCACATAAAGAGGTCCATGGGAGGAGGAAGGGAAGAATACTATTATAAAAAGGAGAGTAAAAAAGTGGTAACAGGTAATACTTAAACCTTACTCTCAGTGGAATAAATTCTGAGAGGGAAGAGCATCTAAATCCAAATCCATTGGTGTATAGAATTATATTTTATCCTACAGGGAAGTTGAGAGGGAAAAACCAAGGAGGGAAGTGGGGCAGGTAGTACCAAAAGGGAGGGAAAGAAAAGGGGGGGAGGGAACTTAATAGACGTTATTGGTAGACAAAATGATCAATCAAAAAAGCAGCAGCTGCCTGAGGGGAGGACTTGGTTAGAGAAGTTGGAAAGGGAAATGTTCTTTTTTTTGCTTCCTGCTTTCAGTTCCAGACCCAGAAAATAAGAATAGGATTTGAAAGGCAGAGCTGTTGGGGAAAAACAAGCTCCTCACCATTTCCCTAATGATAATCTTATGCAAATTATCTGACTTGAAGCCCAGATTACACAGACAAAACAACTGGAGGAAAGGGAAAGCCAAGGAAGATCTTGTGTAGCAATGGCACCTGAGCTGTGCTTAAGCAATAGTTTGTAAAGAAATTAATTGATGAAATAACTGTAAGTTTTAACACTCGGTGAAACACTCATTATGAACCACTAATTATGCTTTGAGGATTAACACACATCTTTGGTGATATATCAATTTACAATGGAGAGATTATCTAAAGTTACTTGAAAATAGCTCTCCCTAGGTCAGGGCTCATAAACAGAAGATTACCTTCAAGTCGATGTTTTGCATTATGCAGTGGTGATCCCATGGATCCTAGCATGCCAACATATGGGTTTTCTTGGCATAGGATTTTCTTGGCAAAGATTCTGGAATGGTTTGCCATTTCTTTCTCTGGTGGATTTAGGCAAACAGGTTAAGTGACTTGCTCAGGATCATAAGTGTCTACGGTTGGATTTCAAACCAGATCTTCCTGATTCCAGTCTCTGTGCTCTTTATCCATTGAGCTGCCTCACTGCCTGCATATTTTAGGAAGTAAAAAATGAATGAAAGCCTTTCTCTAGTAACCCTCTTACTCTATTATTACAAATGGGATTGATGACAAAGGCTGCCTGGTGATATAGAGCTATCTCTGAGCTTCAGTTTCCCCATCCTTAAAATATCAACACAGATGGCTCTCCAGTGTATAGATCTCTTCCTAATCTCTCTCTTGAATGCCAGACTAGCTATGAAACTACCTGACAGACATCTGAGAAATATGTTTTTCCCATGCACATTTGGAATTCCACATGGATAAAATGAAGTTATTGTCTTTCACCTTAAATTTTTCTTGGTTAAGATCACCACCATCTTCTCAGTAACCCAAGTTCACAATCTTGTAGTCATTTTTTTTTAACCCTTAATCTCGGTGTATTGTCTCATAGGTGGAAGAGTGGTAAGGGTGGGCAATGGGGGTCAAGTGACTTGCCCAGGGTCACACAGCTGGGAAGTGGCTGAGGCCGGGTTTGAACCCAGTCCCTCCCATCTCTAGGCCTGACTCTCAATCCACTGAGCTACCCAGCTGCCCCTTCTTGTAGTCATTTTTGAACCGTGCCTCTTCTTTCCTTTCTACTTCCCTTTTGTTACAAACCTCTCTCACAGTTCTTCCCTTCTTCCTATTCATGGAGGCTACCACCCTAGTTCAATTGCTGACCACTTCTTGTCTGAAATGATTTTGCTGATTTCATTCATCATCTCCTACAGGTCTTCCCACATTTTATGTCATAATCACCATTTTTGTGGTACCATAGTATCACATTAATTTGCATGCTACCATTTATCCAGCCATGCTCAAGTTCTTAGACATATAGGTTGTTAACAGTTTTTTTACTATTACAAATAGAGAAGCAATGAATATTTTTGGTACAGAGGGATTATTTCCCCCCCTTTTTATGAATCTTGACAATGGAATTCCTAGGTTGGAAAGTATGCTTAGTTTTGTGACTCATTGATTATTGTCACCTCCTTTTCGTAATGGAGGCTGGTTTAAAGCAGTGGGAACCACCACCAACAATGAATTAGAATTTCCCAGGAGCCCTGCTAACATTTCACCTGGCAGGCTACTGTAATTCTACCTGCTTAGGTCTCTGCCTTATCTGATGTATCCTTCACAAAGCTGCCAAGCTAATCTTCTCAAGACAAAGTTGGGCTTGTGCCAATTCCATTCCCCAACTTCAGCGCCTGCCTAGACTAGGATGAAACACAGACTCTCAGAGCTTGGAGCTCAAAACCTTCCACCTTCTGCCTTTAGTTTACCTTTCATACTTATTTCATATCACTCCTCTTGGGGCTCTGGTCCAGCCAAGGTTGTCTCCTAGCAAACATAGCTAGCATTTATTTAGCACTGTCCATGCATTATCTCATTCAATCTGTATAAACCTATGGAGTCTCATTATTTTACCAGGATAGAAATTGAAAAGCCTCCAGACAGAGGTTAAGTGACTTGACCTGAGTCACACAGCTAGTGAGTATGTGAGACAGAATAAGAACTCAAGGGCAGCTGGGTAGCTCAGTGGAGTGAGAGTCAGGCCTAGAGACAGAAGGTCCTAGGTTCAAACCCGGCCTCAGCCACTTCCCAGCTGTGTGACCCTGGGCAAGTCACTTGACCCCCATTGCCCACCCTTACCACTCTTCCACCAAGGAGCCAATACACAGAAGTACAAGGGTAAAAAAAAAAAAAAGAATAAGAACTCAGGCATACTTGACTCCATGTCCAGTAGTCTATCCCCCACTTAGGCATTCCACTTCCTCCCTCTGGTCTTTGCAATCTCAACATCCCTAGCTTAGAATGCACTCCCTTCTGAGCTTTCTTCAAGACTTAGTTTAGGTGCCACTTCTTCTGAGAAGCCTTTCTTGATCTCCACAGTTAGTAGTTCTCTCTTCCCTTAAATGTCACTGTATGTATCTAGTAGGTACCTTATCTGTGTGTGCACTGATTTATCCTAACTGAATATATAACTTAACAGTTTTGGTTAGTATATTTGTATGCCTAAGGCCTAGCAGAGCTTTGCAAAAAAAAAAAAAAAAAAGTAGCTTAAAATATGCTTGCAGAATTCTATTGAATTGCTAACTGCTGTTCTGTACCCCAGCTCTCTCTCTCTCTCTCTCTCTCTCTCTCTCTCTCTCTCTCTCTCTCTCTCTCTCTCTCTCTCCCATGAAATTACTAGCAACCTTATCTCACCTTCTCAGGGTTAGGTCCTTTGTGTTTTTCTTGGAGCCAATTAGCTAACATGATCCCTTAATCTCAGCTTTTTGCAGAGAGGGCTGGAGTGGAAACCTTTTCAGTATCTCCCTGGCTACACAGCTAACAGTTCATTTTTAAACTGGCACTTTGGAGATAAAAACTCAAGGTGCTTCGAAATTTCAAGCTCAGTGAGCTAGATATGGAGTGATTGAAGCTCAGGCAGGGAGAGAGAAATTTCATTCTGACACTGACCCCTTCTCACATAAGCCCAGGAAGGTGGCTAGCTCCTTCTCTAAAGAGGAAAGAGTTAAAAATAAGACCCATTCCCCAAAAGAACACCTGCATCCTCTAAAGAGAGATTGGGCTCTTATCTTATCTCCTGGTCTTGTAAGAGATAAAGTTCCCAGTCTTCCTCACCACCAGAACCTGGAACACAAAGCGAGACTGCATTTCTGTTGTCAAATTTAGGCTGTACAGGAATTATGTTACAATAGGCCACTTAGCAGAAAAACTCTGCCAACTCCCCGCCCCCTTCCCGCCCCCTTACAGGTAGATCCTTAATTTGGGTTTGAATCAGGAGTTTGCTTCAGCCTAAATCACAGAAGCTGGGAGTTGGGACTGGATTTAGTCCAATCACTCAATCAAGTGTTTATTATTATTTATAATTGTACTTACAACTATGTGTCAGGAATTGTGCTAAGCCCTGGGGACAGAAGTAGAAAGAATTAAGCAATTGGCCAAAAGCTAATATTCAGTGGAACTGACAGCAAGCATATCTATTTAGCATAAAGTGAATACATGCAAAATATATGCCAAATGATTAGATACAAGAGGTCTGGGAAGGAGATTAAGGAAAGATATTTTGGCAATAGAAGTATAGAGGATAGACTGGCGTGTGAGACCAATAGTAATAGTAATAAGCAATAATAATAATAATAATAATAATATGTATTGGTTCTAAGGCAGAAGAGTGGTAAGGGCTTGGCAATGGGGATCAAGTGACTTGCCCAGGGTCACACAGCTAGGAAGTGTCTGAGACCAAATTGGAACCCAGGACCTCCCATCTCTGGGCCTGATTCTCAATCCATTGAGCTACCCAGCTTCCCCCCCCCCACCCCTTTCATACTTTGATATCAACCAGTTCTATCTAAGCCCCTTGACTTTGGTCAGATAACAAACATCCCCCACTCCTACCCAACCTCATTCCAGTCCCATATTCCTGGTCACAGAGCCCCTGTTGTCAAAAAGATATATAAAGCCCAGAATCCATCTCCTTTGGGGGGCAGTGCTCCCCCTATTCTGTCCTCCCAGCCAATTCAACAAGAATACCAATTTAATAAATTTCTCTTTTTGTTTCTAAGCCAAGTTATGGAGTGCTGCATTCTTGCAAAGGGTACCTACCTGTCTCGAACCCAGGGGACCTCATGTTCCCCCACACACAACATTAGTATTATTCTAAATTATAATTGTGCAAAATTGGCTCCAGCCCAGTGAAAATACACAGTGTGAATTCGAATAAGGTGACCACTTAGAGACTCACACAAAATTGAAGTGTAGTCTAGGAGAAAGGCAATGAGGGCTTGTCAGAATCCAGTGGAGAAAAAAGTGGCTGCTGCATGAAAGAGACATAGTAAAGGAAGAATCCTCCAGCTATGGTGGAATTTTTTTTAGTAGTTATATTATGATAGTTTCTCATGCCTCTATTTTAATTCTCCATATTTTGCTAAAGAGATCATCATTTTTCTGATCTATTTTATTCCATTTTTAACCAACATCAACTAAAATGAGCCCCAAAATAAGAGTTATATATAAAATTGCGAGTCTCTATCATATACAGCTTGTTTTTCTTTTTAAGTATATAATACATTCAACATATTACTGGACAAGTCACTACACAGTCCTTACTGCTCTTCTGCCTTGGAACCAATACCCAGTATTGATTCTAAAACAGAAGGTAAAGGTTTTAAAAACAAAACACAACATATTATTGTAAGGGTAGGAATCCATTGGCTCATGACTTTACCCCTTTTAACTTCTTCTCTTCTTCTTCTTCTTCTTCTTCTTCTTCTTCTTCTTCTTCTTCTTCTTCTTCTTCTTTTCTTATTATTATTATATTCTTATTATTATATTCTTATTATTATCTTAATGAGGTGAGAACAACTCCATTAATCAATCAATCAATCACAGATTTTAGAGAAGATGCAAAAAACTTAATCTAGACATCATAGGTGCTTTTGCAAGACATTGGATGACTTGAAATGATACTACACAATGAAGGATGTATACGGAGCCAATTCAGAACCTAGAAATCTGGCACGTGGCATTCTAAAGATTAGGGCTTATGCTTATGGCATCTTACTGTGATGTTATTGTATATGTTGCTTTCTTAATTCCTTTCACTTCACTCTGCCTCAGTTTGTACATCTTAGGGCAGCTAGGTGCCAAAGTGGATAGAGCTCTGGTCCTGGATTCAGGAAGATTCATTTTCCTGAATTCAAATCCATCCGCAGACACTTATTAGCTGTGTGACCCTGGGCAAGTCACTTCAACCTGTTTGCCCAAGTCGCCTCATTTTTAAAAGATCTGCAGAAAGAAATGTCAAACCACTCCAGTATCTTTGCCAAAAGCCCACAAGGGATCATACAGAGTAGGACATGATCGAAACGGCTGAACAACAACAATCTATCTCCCCAGAAAACAGCAAGATTTGGCAAATGATTGGATATGTGAGGTGAAGAAGAGTGAGAAGCTGAGGATAATGACAAGCTTCCAGACTAGGGAGACTAACAGAACGGAAATTCCTTCATCATAAAAAGGGATGGTTGGAAGACTAGAGGGTTTGGGGGATGGAGGGAAGTCGTGAGTTTGGTTTTAGACATGTTAAATTTGAAATACCTCTGGATATGCAGTTTGCAATATAGGATATATTGCAAACTGCATATCCAGAGGTGATAGAGAAATCGGTGATAGAGAAATGATGCTCTGGTGAGAAAAATGGAACTGAATATATACTATATAGATGTGTGTATGTATATGTGTATAAGGATATATACATATATGTGAATATAATGGAAGTGGATATGCATGGTATTCTGAAGATATATACATATATAGTATATATATATAGGTATGTATAAAATTGGAGCATGATATGTATTTTATTATATACGTTATATATTATGTTGTTTTATTATTTATATAATTATAGTACTACTATATACTATATATCTACTATATAATACTACTCTAATTTTACACAGTCCCAAATTTACATGCATATGTGTATATAATATCCATATATTATACATATTTAATCTGTAGATTACCCGCCTAGAGATTACAGGGCAAACCCATAGAATCCGAGAAAGAATGAAAAGAAAAAAGAGAGGAGAGCCTAGGGCAGAACTTGGGTGAACATCCTAGTTAAGGGGTGTGATCTCAAAGGAGATGGAGGAATATCAAAAGTAAGTTCTGTTATGAGAGAATCTCTAGAAATTGAAGAGTGGTCAAGTGTGTAAAATGAAGCAGATAGGACAAGGTTGAGAAGGACGAGAATGGAAAAAGGTTCAGATTTGGTCATTATGGACTGCCAGTAACTGTAGAAATCATTTTCAGTTGAGTGATAAAGCAGGGAGCCAGACCAGATTGCAAAGTGTTGAGGAGAGAGTAAGCGGAAGTAGAAGCAACAGATATTGATAGTTTTTTCAAGGAGTCTGAATGAAAATGGAAGAGATATAGAACTATAGTTTGAACAGATGCTGGGGTCTTGTGAAGGGTTTTTGGTTTAGTTTGTTTTCAAATGGGAAAGATTTGGGCAAACACAAAAGCAGTCTTCACTCTTCCTACAGTGGCAAGAATACCAGATTTGGAATCAGAGAGCATGAGTTCAGATATTCATAAAATATCAATTTGGCGAAGGGGCTAAAGTGCTGGACTCAGAATTAGAAATCTGGAAGACCTGGGTTCAAATAATGTCTCTAATTACCTTTGTGAGCATGGGCAAGTCACTTAACCAGATTTCCTCATCTGGAAAATAAAAGCATTGGACTATACAGCTTCTGAAATGTCTTTTAACTCTAAATCTATGGTCTGTGATTAGATGACCTTTAAGATCTCTTCTAACTCTAATCCTGTGAAATTTCAGAGGGTGGCTGAGTTAACATTTTTTTTTCATCATGAGACTATCTCAGTGGCATTTTATTTTTTATTTTTTATTTCAAAACCCTTACCTTCCATCTTGGAGTCAACACTGTGTATTGGCTCCAAGGCAGAAGAGTGGTAAGGGTAGGCGATGGGGGTCAAGTGACTTGCCCAGGGTCACACAGCTGGATTTGAACCTAGGACCTCCCATCTCTTGGCCTGGCTCTTAATCCACTGAGCTACCCAGCTGCCCCCCTCAGTGGCATTTTTAAAAAACCCCAATATCAATTCTAAGACAGAAGAGCAGCAAGAACTAGGCAATTGGGGTTAAGTGACTTGCCCAGAGTCATTCAGCTAGAAAATACCTGAGGCCAGATTTAGTACCATTCCTTTTAGGTGCCTATAATAGATCTTTCCTCATTTTGCCTGTTTGTGTTTTCTTTTGGGGGGCGGGGTTGCTTTTGATTATTCTGCTAAATCTTCCTTTCTTTCATTAGCAAAAGTTTCAAATCATTTTGAAAGTGAGGCCAAAATAAATTCCAAGTCAATAACAAATATTCATTGCTTCTGGTGACTCTGAAGCATCAGCACTGGAAAGCCTAGCCCAAGTTCAAAAGATACCACCCCTACCTTGAGATTGTCCCCAGGAAGTAGGGGAAAGATAAATCAGGCATAGGTCAAGAAGTTCCTGCCTCCCACTAAAATCCAATGAATCAGAAACTCCCAACTTGGTGACTTCCAGGAGAGGAAGTGTGCAGAGTGATGAGGAAGTGAGCAGAAATGATGATGCAACTGAAGCTGGGTTGGAAATGGAAAAGGTCTAGGTGCTAAGGGTCAGCTTCCCTGCCTCCATAGACATGGGCTCTTTGTATTGTGGCCTTGGGGCTGGAAGGGACCTTTGTCACAATTGTCCATCCTTCTTATATAATTCACTGCTCAAGAGGCTCCTGTGCTGTAACCATTAGAAGGGAATCAGTCCTTTTTTTAATAAAAAATATTTATTAAATTCCAATAAATGCTAAATTGAATTGGAGTTAATTAACAAATGTTTATTACACATCTTCTATGTGACAGGCATTGTGCTGAGCCCTGGGGTTAGTGACAAAGACAAAAGTCAAACAGTTTCTACCCTTGAAGAATTTATAACCTGGCCAGGGCATATCCTGCATGCATATGTGTTTTTGTATGCATATGTCTTTGTGTGTACTTATGCACATGTGTGTGTCTAGATAATTTACAAAAGGAATATAAAACCATTTTGGAAGGGAATGTATTATCAGATGTGGGGATCAGGAATCACTTCATATAGAAAATGGCACGTGAGCTAACTCTTTAAGGAAATTAGAAATTGTAAGAAGTGGAATTAAGGAAGGATTACATGCCCAACTGGGGAATGCAAAGACAAAAGATAGGAGAATCATGTATGAAGAATAGTAAAAAGAAAAGGGGGGGGGGGAGAGCTAAGTAACTCAAGTGAATAGAGAGCCTTGCCTGGATACAGGAGATTCTGGGTTCAAATTTAACCTCAGATAATTCTTAGCTGTGGGGCCCTGGGCAACTCTACCTCAATTAACTAGTTCTTACTGCTCTTCTGCTTTGGAATCCCAATACTTGATATAGATTCTAAAACAGAAGGGAAGGATTAAAAAAATTAAAAAAAAAAAAAAAAAAGGAAACAAATATTAAGCACCTTCTCTGTGCCAGGCTCTGTGTTGAGTGTTTTAGAAATATCTCACTTGATCCTCCTGGGCTATCAGTGTGATTAGTATCCGCATTTAAGAAAACTGAGGCAAACAGTTAATATATAATTTGGGTGGGCCAGAGTTCATAAAGGGGTATAATGTATAATCAGACTGTGAAGGGCTTTACCTACCAGATAAAAAGTTAATTTTTCATCCCAGAAGCAATAGTGAACCATAGGCTTTTAGTGAAGGGAGTAACATGGACAGAATTGCAATATGGGGAAGTCAGTTTGATAGCTCTGTGTAAGATGAAGTGCCAGGTGCTAGGATTACAAAGACAGAAATTAAAAAGTCCCTGCCCTTGAAGAGGGAACCAAACCTAGAAAAAACAAACAACAACAAAAAAACCCTTGTCTTCTTTCTTGGCAGCGATTCTTTTTTAAATTAAAAAATTTTTAAATATTTTGTTTTTCTGATTCCATGTAATAACAATTTTCAACATACACTTCCCAAAATTATAAGATCCAAATTGTCTTTCTCCTTTCCCCTCCCTCTTTCAAGAGATGGTATGCAATTTGATCTGGGTTAAACTGAGCAAAACTTACTTCCATATTGTTCATTTTTGTAAGAGAATACTCATATAAAACCAAATCCCCAAATATAAATACTTATATTTATATATATTTATATATTGTTATATTATTTATATACATTTACATATATATAAATAAAGAATAAATAACTCCCCCCAAATAAAAACAAAGTGAAAAGTCATATGTTTTGATTTGCATTCTGACTCCAACAGTTCTTCCTTTGGAGGTGGATACCATTATTTGTCAAAAGTCCTTCAGAATTGTCCTGGATCATTCTATTCCTGAGAGTAGCTAGGTCTTTCACTATTGATCATCCCACAATATTGTTGTTATTTTATGCAAAGGTCTCCTGGTTTTGCTTATTTCACTCTGCATCAGTTTATCATCAAGCACCAGCTTTTTCCTGAAATCATCCCGCTTATTATTTTCTAGAGCACAATAATATTCCATCATCATCATCCTGTACCACAATTTGTTCAGCCATTCCCCAATCGATGGACATACTCTAAATTTCCAGTTCTCTGCCACCACAAAAAGAGCTGCTATAAATATTTTTGTACAAGTAGGTCCTTCCCCCCCACCCCTTTTAAAAATCTCTTTGAGATACAGACCAATTAGTGGTATTATGGGTTCAAATGGTATGCAGTTTTATAACCCTTTGGACATAGTCCCCAACTGCCCTCCAAAATGGTCGGAGCAGTTCACAACTCCACTAACAACGTATGTGTCCCAATTTGGCTACATCCCCTTCAACATTTATCACTTTTCTTCACGTCATATTGGTCAATCTAATAGGGGTGAGGTACCCCAGCGTTGTTTTAATTTGCATTTCTCTAATCAAAAATGATTTAGAACATTTTTCTTACCATTATTACCTTTGACTTCTTGATCTGAAAACTCTGTTAATATCTTTTGACCATCTGTCAATTGGGGAATGACTTGTATTCTATAAATTTGATTTCGGTTCTTTTATGTATTTGAGAAGTGAGACCTTAATCAGATAAATATGCTGTAAATTTTTTTCCCCAGTCATATTTGAACCCAGGTCCTCCCCTTTCATACACTGCTGCCTAGCTACCCTACAAACTGAACTGAAATGGAGAGCTCAAGAAGGCAGTGGCAAGATCACTGGCGATGGACACGGAGAGCGTGGTTCCTGTCTCTGATGCTTAGCGGCAAGCCCCTTCTCTAGGATCTACCTCTCTTTGGTCATCAGTAAAGGGAGGGGACTGAAATGAATGGCCACCGAGGTCCCTTTCAGTGCGAAATCTCTAATACTCATGTCATTTCAGTCTCAAAAGCCCATTGATATGGGCCAGAGTCCAGGACCTTCATTATCCTAATTTAGGACTGAGTCACACAGATGGGGTATTTGAGAGCCAGGAACTACTTGTTACGGAGGTTGAGTTCTCTCTCGCTTATTTAATTAACCGTATAGCCGTGCTAACAGAGGAGCCCGGGTTCTAATTCTCTTCAGCGGCCGTTGGTGAACCGTAATGAGCTCTGCATTTTGCGTTCCTTCCGTGAGGGGCCCGCCGGCTTGGCGAGGCCCGGGATGTTTCCTTTCCCTGCCTTAGGGGCCAAAGCAAAGCCAGAGCCACCTGCCCGGAGGAAGGAGGCACATCCCTGCTGCCCAGCGCAGGGCCCGAGCGCAGAGCTGGTAGCCGGGCCTAGCCGGCACGGAAGGGAGGTGGGGGGGAGAGTGTAGTACCCGGCGCTGTCCTCCAGAGTCCGCTGCGTCCAGCAGAGCGAGCGGCAGGCACCCCCTGCCCTCCCCCCCTTCCATGCCAGCCGCGGCGCGCACTGACAGTTTGCAAGGACACCCCGAAGGAGGCGCGTCAGCGCGCGGACTTCCTTCAGGCGCCGTCGCTGATTGGCTCCCGGAGGTTTTAAGAAACCCGAGGAAGAACGCTGTAACCTTGCAGAAACTTGCTGCTGCTGCCGCCGGGCTCTCGGCTGCGCGCTCGGGTTTCTCCCCTCCTCTCCTTTGCCCACTCATCCACCTCCGCCGTCCTCCGCCGCCGCGGAGATGGGACAGCCGACCCCGAATAAGCTGCGGCGCTTCTGGGTGGTGTCCACCATCCTGGTCAGCCTGCTCGCCTACTACGTGTACATCCCCTTGCCCGCCGACATCTCTGATCCCTGGAAGCTGATGCTCCTGGATGCCACCTTCAGGAGCGCGCAGCAGCTGGTAAGCCCGAGCCCCGCTCCCTACCGCTCGGCCTGCAGAGCTCCCTTTCAGCCCTGGCTTAGAGAAGCGTCCCCAAGGGCGCACGCCAGCAGGCAGCTCCGGCTAGCCGAGGTGGCTGGGGCCCCAGCCGCGTTTGCTCTCTCCTCGTAACCCAATGCGCCGCCTCCTCCAGTCGGGTGTTGTTTTTGAGCTGCCAGCTAGTTTTCTGTTTCCCCGAGCAGTTTCTCTTGCCAGAAGATGGATTTCCTGAATGGAGGTTCAGCTAAGGATAGGGGTGTTTGTCTCTGGGTCCCCCTCCCAGCAGTCGAGGGTGGGGGGGCCCGCACGAAATCGCTAGTCACCATCTGCTGGGGCCCCCGGGCCTCTGTCTACCCTAAAACGGAACTGGGTCTAAATGCAGCTTCCCAGCAAATGATGGCTTTGTGAGGGCTGTTGGTGACTTGGGGTACCCAAGGTCACACAGGTAGTCGCTGTCAAGGATGGGAGGAAGGCCTACCTGGATCATCATCCACGCATCCCTCATTTTCTGTGCTTGGTTTGGTTCTTAGCAAAGACACTGGCTTGAGGGAGTTGGGGGTAGGGCCGGGGGTGGGGAGAGCATGTAGCCAGTGTCTGCCTGCATGCCCTCGGTTTCGTTTGTCTACTGACATTTCTATGCTTGACTGATCAGAGCATAAAATCTGCCTCCCTTGTTCCATAGCTTGGAGTTACCCTGGAAGGGCTTATCTCACTAATGCATTCTGGGTGTGTTCCCGGTGCCCATGGGCAGGAGGATATAGCTATCCTTTCTTTTTCCAGATAGGAGAAGGTGCTTGCTAAAGGTATATCACAGAGATCAGCAGGAGCATTACACCTGAGTTACTAACCAGGCCTTTGGAAGATCCCTAACCCCAACAGCTCCAGCAGCATCAAATAATCCTCCATCCTTTTTGCTCCCACCTGCTAGGCTTTAATGTCCTCAGGTTTTACAGGAATTAAAATAGGAGGGAAGGAAAAAATAGTAAATACAGCCCTCATCCTTCCTTGAAATTCCAACTTTCAGTTGCCCATTGAGGGCCCTTTCCACTCAAATCAGGTAAACCAGTGTACTGATGAATGCCTACTTCCCACTGAGTGCCCTTCTTCCTTCTGTATTTCTCCTTTCACTTGACTGGCCTGCATTCTATTTTTGGTTCTCTTCTCCACTCCAGAATCTTGCCATCCTCTCCATACTTACTGATCTCTGTGGCATTAGCATGGTAACATGTCGCCCCATTTGTAGTACTTGAGTCCTTCCCAGGTCTGAAGTTTCTGAAGGAATTGGTGATGTTTAAAGAATAAAGAGGAGAGAGCATGATAACTTTCAGTTTATTCGAAAGGCTGTCCTATTATGGAAGTCATTTTCCTGTTTGATCCTAGAGGGCAGAACCAGCAGCAGTGGGTCAATGTGACCAAGAGGCAAAAACGAATCTTGGTGATTTGGAGAAACTTTCTAACATGGAGGCCTGCCCGAAATGGGAATCAGGAGGTCAGGCGATGACTCTCACTGGAGGTCTTCAAGTATAAGTTGCCTGGCCACTTGTCAGCTGGATTATAGCCAAAGGCTCTTTGGGGAGGGATAATGGAAATCTTGAGATTTGACACTAATTACAGGCCAAGTAATTATCAGGCTTGAAGTTTCAACTTGGCAAACAGGCATTTTCAGATCTTTCTTGATCCCCTCCTCTTTAAGTTAAGAGAGTTAGGAATGATGAGAGGATCATTCAGTAAAATGTTTCTGGCATTCAGTGACTACTCAGGTTCCCGTTCAGTTCTGCATGTTTTTTAAGTTCCTCTCTGCCTGTGCCAGGCACTGTGCTAGACCTTGAGGAAACAGACAAGAACATAAATGTCTGCCCTCTAGAAGTTACTGGGAAATCTACTGGGAGGGATATCTTGTGTGTGAGGAGACAAGTAAATACTAAGGAGAGAAGAACTTCTGGTCCAAACACCAACTGAAACCCAGAGAAACTAATGTAAGGGGGGCCTAACGGCCATCAGTTTGTCTGTTGTTGCCTTTTCTACTTGAAGAGGACCCAAATGACATCACTGCTGATGCTTTTGACTCTTACATAAATTGGATTTAAGTGAGGCAGAGTTGCACCAAGTCATCAACCTCACTCTATTCTAGAGTCACCTAAGTCTAGTGGCAAGCCAAAGCCAGGATGACTGGTGATGGCTTGGGAAGTAGTGAATGGCCTTTGATGTCCAACCAAGCTAAAAGTGCTCCATAGTGCCAGCTTCAACCATCTTCATGGCCACTGGAACAAATTGTTCTCATTGACCCCTTCCATTAGGGAAATCTTCATATGCCTGGAGTGGATGACATCTCCCCTCCAAGTCACTGATGGGTTTGAGGCTGGCCAGTTACTCTCAAATTGGTCTAGCCTACCTACCTACCTACCTGCCCAGACAGTTTGTAGAGGGGTGGCCATTGCACATGCTACAGCTTCTTGGAGCCACAGATGAGAGCTGGGTGGTGAGTGGACACCGAAGGAGGATGAGCAGCCCTGAAAATAAAGGACTTGGCAAGTTCTCAAACCAGAGATACTTAGTCTTCTTCGAACTCCCATCAGGTCAATCAGGTAATAAATGGCTCAATCAGAGACAGGATCCTCTGTCCTCTGAATGCAAACTCTGCTTTTTCCACTAAATAATCATAGCAACACTGAATAAATTAAATATTAATAATTAATAAATTAACTAATAAAGAATAAACTAAATAACACTGAATTAAAAAACAAAACAAAGTGGGAAAGGAGCAATAAGCAGCCCATGAAATATTGCCATTAATGATTGTTAGCAATTCTTAGCTCCCCCAAATATTCTCCAATAGGAGAGTTCAGGTAGGAAGTAAAACCAAGTTCTGTTCAAGTAACCCCCCACCTTTTCCTTTTTAGATTATAAATCCTTCAAGGGCAAAACCTTAGTCCTTGTATTTCATGGTCAAGCCTAGAAACCTGTACCTGTTAGATGAAAGCAAATATTTGTTGAGGTTTAACATAAGTCCAGTCAGTCCAACTCTTGATGATATGGAATTAGGACCTTATCAATGATACATGTAAAACCCAGTGGAATTGAGCAACGGCTAAGGGGAATTAGGGAGTTTTGGGGGAGAGGGAAAGAACATGAAACATGTAACTAGAGGAAAATATTCAAAATAAAAATTAAAAAAAAAAAGATCACTCAAGTTAACTGGTCTCAGTTCTTGACACTATGACTCCTGATTTAGATTCCTCTTCCCCTCCTCTCCCATCAGGGAGAATATGTGTCTTCCACTTGTCACCCTGCTCCAGGCTGCCTTCTAAGAAGAATGATCCCTTTTTTCTCTTACTAGCCATCTGAGTTCTGAAATAAATCAGAAAAGCTATTTAAACCCTGGGAAGCAGAACTCTATCCAGCACAGTAATTTTCTTTTTTTTCCCCTCCAATTACATGTAAAAACAATTTTTAACATAAAAAAAAAAGTTGAGTTCCAAATTCCCTCTCTCCTTCCTCCCTTCCTCCCTCCCTCCCTGAGATGGTAAGCAATGTGATCCAGATTTTACATTCAGCATTGCAGTTTTCAAGAAATGATTCCACCTGTGAATCAGAAATGATTCTAACAGCTGTTCCTCAGCGTACATACCTGACATCAGGTGGGCCATAGATAGATGACATTTTTTTTTTAAACCCTTGTACTTCGGTGTATTGTCTCATAGGTGGAAGATTGGTAAGGGTGGGCAATGGGGGTCAAGTGACTTGCCCAGGGTCACACGGCTGGGAAGTGGCTGAGGCCGGGTTTGAACCTAGGACCTCCCGTCTCTAGGCCTGACTCTCAATCCACTGAGCTACCCAGCTGCCCCGATAGATGACATTTTGTTGAAGTTTGGAAACAGAAAAATGCAAAAAGTTTACAGTGTTTTTATATAACCAAAATAATCTATAGGACTGCCAGTGGGGTGTTGAGTGGAGGGTTTATGACTCATTTAAGAACGATGAGTAGGCTCTAATTATTATTTTTTAAAATAAAGGATAAATGGAACAACCTCAAGCAACTACTTGCCCTACATCTTGGGAAGGTGGAACGCCAGCCCCTTGTCATTAAATGTGCTTGGTGATGCTCTTCCTTTTAGTGAATGTCTCACCTCTTAGGCCTTCCCTTTCTTTCTCTCACCCTTCCCTCCTTTCTTCTTTCTCTTCCTGAGAGGACTGATGATATAGATGATGGTGCTTTTCTTGAGAAGAGTTCCAGGTGTCTCACAAATCTTGAGGTTTAATCTACCCCCTCCCCTGAGGTGGGGGGGAGACTGGAGTACCTGCAGCTGCCAGAGACTAAAATGTCCTTGATGTCACAAATGTATCCATGGAATCTTTTCTCAGGTTGTTCTTTTGCAACTCGTAAAATTCTTCCCATCAAAATGTAAACAAACTGATATGATAAACTCATTCGTACTGATCAAGAGCCAAGACCCAAACTGTGAAGCTCTGGGAGGAAGCCTCTTAGAAGCCCTTTTCTATCAGCCCACATTAGTTTATCGGATTACTTCATTTTTTTTTTTTAACCCTTAACTTCTGTGTATTGGCTCCTTGGTGGAAGAGTAGTAAGGGTGGGCAATGGGGGTCAAGTGACTTGCCCAGGGTCACACAGCTGGGAAGTGTCTGAGGTCGGATTTGAACCTAGGACCTCCCGTCTCTAGGCCTGACTCTCAATCCACTGAGCTACCCAGCTGCCCCTGGATTACTTCATTTTTTAAAAACCCTGACCTTCTCTCTTAGAATCAATACTGTGTCTTGGTTCCAAGGCAGAAGAGTGGTAAGGGCTAGGCAATGGGGGTTACGCGATTACTTCATTTTTCCCAAGATTCCAGGCTAGACAAGCAGTCCCTACCCATACTATTGACTTGAAAACTTTAAATGGAGGAAGAAATAAGGGAAGGATGAGGGGTAGGGATAAGCTATGGGAGTAGTGGGAAGGAGAATAAACTCTGGGATGGGCAGCAGGAGATAATCTAGCATCCAAAGAGAGGCAACTCAGATCTCACAAAGTGTTGCCCAAGGTTGAAAGACTCATCTCACCTCCACTTCCTCTGCAGCAGGATCGAGTTGAAGTTAGATGATTAAACAAAATGAAAGTAACGAAGTCATTACTTTAATAGAACTTCATGTCACAGCTATGATGGTATCATGGTTAGGTGACTCAATGCATATAGAGTATTGGATTTAGAGACAAGAAGATCTGAGTTCATATCCTGCCTCAGGCACTAACTCTGTGATCCTGGGTGGGTCACTTTACCTCTGCTTCGGTTTCTTCATCTATAAAATGTAGTTAATAATTGTACCTACTTACCAAGATTGTTGTGAGGATAAAATGAGGTCATATTTATAAAGCAGTTTGTAAACGTTAAAGTGTTAGATAAAAAGGTAAACTAAGCAGGCACCTAGAACTTTGTTGGACACTGATGATGCAATCCGAATCATCAACAGCCCTCTTGACTTTTGTCTTGCCATTGGATTTCCATTTCTCTGGAAGAGAGAGTGAGGCTGATGCCCTTGTGAAACTCTCCCTCCCTTAGATTCAGCTCGTAAGCAAGTCAAAACATCAACCTGATAGGTCTTGGGTCTTTGTGAAGATGGGATTTAGTTCAACCCTTTAATTTTTAACCTTTACATCTTCAAAACTGAAGGATGAACAAGCCCCATAGAATCATAGATTTAGAACTAGAAGGGACCTTAGAAGCCACCCACTCTGACAGTCCTCCTCTCTTTCTTTTCTCTTTAAAAACAATTATGACCGGGGGCAGCTGGGTAGCTCAGTGGATTGAGAGTCAGGCCTAGAGACAGGAGGTCCTAGGTTCAAATCTGACCTCAGACACTTCCCAGCTGTGTGACCCTGGGCAAGTCACTTGACCCCCATGGCCCACCCTTACCACTCTTCTGCCTTGGAGCCAATACACAGTATTGACTTCAAGACGGAAGGTAAGAGTTTAAAACAAACAAACAAACAAACAATTATGACCTTGACCAACAGCAACATACCTGAAAATTTCCTTTGATAAGAACAGAAAAAGAATATCTTATAGGACAGAGCTAATTTCTATTATGGACAGCTTCCTTTTTTTTTTTAAAGATAAGATGGGTGCGGGGCAGCTGGGTAGCACAGTAAATTGAGAGGCAATCCTAGAGACAGGAGGTCCTAGGTTCAAATCTGGCCTCAGATACTTCCTAGGTGTGTGATCCTGGGCAAGTCATTTAACCCTCATTGCCTAGCCCTTACCACTCTTCTGCCTTGTCACCAATATCTAGTATTGATTCTAGGGTGGAAGATAAGGGTTTAATTAAAAAAAATTAAAAAAATAAAGATAAGATGGGGAGAGGAGTAGGCATAGGACTTTGTGTCTCATTGGTAATAGAAATTCCTCTACCAGTGCTGGTTGGTATTTCCTTTGCATCTTAGAGTCATAGAGTGACTTAGAGCTGAGATATGGAACGAGATGCCCACAGACCACATGCGACCCACAGCAATGGGCCCCTGAACTCAAAACGATTGAATAATATTTAACAAGCTTAATAAAAATTATTTTATGATTTTGATTATGATTATGATTATGAAAATATGATAAATCTTATGTTCTTTAGTGGTTTAGTCAAGTTTGACTCAATGTGACCCCAATGACATTGTCATGGGGAGTTAGGGTTAGGGTTAGCACACTGGAGTGGTTTGCCATTTCCTTCTTTAGTATGCCCCCATTTTACAAATGAGGAAGTGAGGTAAATAAGAGGTAAATGACTTGCCCAGGTTGTCTGAGTCTGGATTTGAACTTAGCTCTTCCTGACCCAACCTAATATTATTAAGGCCTTAGAGTTTTGAACAAAAGTTGGTCCAATTCCACCCCAGAAATTGCTTAAGCACTGAGTATTGCTGGTACCAGGGGTACTAAGACAAAGGGGAAAATAGTTCCAGACTTTAAGGCGCTTACATTCCACTGGGGGATAAAACATTTACCAGATAAGTAAACAAGATTATTTGAGAAAGAGAGAACAGGAACAAATGATGGGGAAATGAGACTTCGGAAGCCGGCCTGGTCACATCCACTGAAGAAGCATTAAACAAATGTCACAAAGTGCCAACTCTGGGCAAAGTGCAGAGAATGCAGATAGAATCTAGAAGACAGATAGTGCCTGCCCTCAAAGAGCTTACTCTCTAACTGAGGAAAACAACCCCTAAAAGGGGGCTGGACATGGGTATGAAGCACTGGCTGAATGTGAATCCTGCCTTCAATATTTAATGTGTAGCCATGTAAAACCCAGTAGAATTGCGTGTTGGATACAGGAGGGGGGTGGGAGGAGGGCAGAGAAGGAATATGAATCATGTAACCATGGAAAAATACTCTAAATTAATTAATTAAATAAATACTTTTAAAGACTCACAATATATTTAATGTGTAGCTTTGGGAAAGCCATGTCATAGTCTGTGTATTGGTTCCAAGGCAAAAGACCAGTTAGGCAATGGGGTTTACAAATAGTAACGGTCTGAGGTCAGATTTGAACTCTGGGTACTCTATCGACTACACCAGCTAGCTGCCCAGGTCCTTTACATATGAGTGAGTAGTTAGACAATGCTTCTATTTCTTCACTCTCTTCAAGGCCTCTCTGCCTCTTGTTCTATCTAGTTCACTCCTGGAAACAATCAAACTATGCTAGAGTTACTACTTTAAATTATTAGGGATTCAAAAAGTATCTGGAACATCTTTTCTCCACCATCTCCTTTCTACCCATTAATGTCATTGGAACCCACCTATTCCTTGGCCTTTTCTGCCTTCTTGTCATTTCAGTTATGTCTAACTCATTGGAACCCCATTTAGGATTTTCTTGGCAAAGATTCTGGAGTGCTTTGCCATTTCCTTCTCCAGATCATTTAACAGATGAGGAAACTGAGACCAGCAGGGTTAAGTGACTTGACAAGGGTCACACAGATAGCAAAGATCCAAGGCCAGATTTGAAGATCATCTAGAAGGATGCTCTATCCACTGTGCCACCTAGCTGCCCTTTTCTTTTTAATTTTCTTTTCTTTTTTTTTTTGCCTTCTTGACATTCCAGTTTCCCTTCAAGTAATCCTGCATATCCCTGTAGACACTTAGAGCCTTGAAAGGGAATATAGAGATCATTATTTGCCTCCCACCTAACACAGGAATTTCCTTTAGCCATTCTTTGACTTGTTCATCCAACTTTGGCTACTTCCTGAGATCACTGAGAGCACAGGAGAGAGAGCCTTCTTTTAAAAAAATTTTTTTTTATTATAAAGCTCCATTTTATACTGAGCTAAAACTGACATTTTTGAAGCTAGAACCTCTGAGTTCTAGAAGCTCCCAGGGTAAGTGAATTTGATAATCTGTCAAATATGTATATATTGCTATCAGGTCCTTTTGGGGGATGACATTTACTTGGTTCCTTCTACTCTTCTTGGTTGTCTCTCCATCTCCTGGCCCTTCACTATTTTGGCAAGATCACTCTTCTCACCATGGCATGGAGAGGGACTGTCCAAGCCTTGGGCTTTTCTGTGTGGCTGTGTGGAGTGGAATGTTGGAGTAACGAAGCATGGGTTTATAGCCTAGCTTTTTATATACTGTATTGTCTTGGGTAGGCAAAGTTTTTCTCAGGGGACCTATATTCCCCCTTCTGTTCAAAGGAAAGGGAACATGAAATCATAGACCTAGAACTAAAATGGACCTGAGAGGTCGCTGCATCCAATTGTCCCCATTTTATAGATGAGGAAACTGAGACCTAGGGAAGGAAAGTGATTTGTCTAAGTATCAGGAATGGAATTTGAGCCATAGCCTTCTGCCTCTCTGAAGTCAGTGTTGAACTAGTCTTTTTCATGGCTAAAATCCTACTACCTAAGAACCAACCCCTTTGGATTGCCTGTGGACTTGAATCCAGCAAGGACAAGCCAACTGTAAACTCTGTCTAAATATTGACAGAGGCAATGCCATCTTATGGGTGCCATGACAAATGGTGAAACAAGACCCCATAGAGCATAGAAAAATCAGGGGAGAACAGAGTCACTCACAAAAAGTATAATGAAATCTGCTGTTATTAAGAGCTGACATTTATATACCTGGGACCTTGAGGTTTGCAAAGTACTTTCTATGTTTTATTTTATCAGATCTTCTTTTGTGGATCCCCCATGTATAGCGTGGTAGAGGATCTGGGTTCAAATTCTGTCTCTGCTGCTTCATCTCAGTGTCACCTTGGGCATGTAACTTAAACTGATATAATTCCTGGCACCTAGTAGGCTCTCATGTTGTTGTCAATTGCTTGCTTTTTGATTGAAGGAAGGAATCTGGACCAGCTAGATTTGAATCCAACTTCAAGATATTTTCTAGTTGGGTGAGTGGGCAAGTTACTTAATTTCCTTGTGTCTCTGTTTCTTCACAGGTCAAAAAGAGGAAGATGCTCTGGGCTGATCTCTAAAATTAGGTAGTTAGCTTCATTGAACTCTTGAGTCTCCTTCCCATTCTTCTGTTCATGATCCTTTGCTCTCAAGAATTTCTTTTGGCTTCAGCTCACTTGTCTGAAAAATGAGTGTTCTCTTCTTTGACTTCTGAAACCTCTTCCATCTCTAAATCTATGGTTCTGTGAGGCCTCAGTTTACTCATTTACTCTACTATTAAATTGAGAGGGTAGAACTTGATCTCCAAGATCCCTTCCAGTTCTAACTCTCTGATCCTATAGTCCTCTCACTGTTCAGTGAGGTCAGTATGATAGGCATTATTACCCCCATTAGATGGGTAAGGAAATTGACTTTCCCAATCTGGTGCAGCAAGTACCCCGGGTGACTCATGACATCATTGCTCCATCCAGTCCTCTCATTGCATCTCAATAAAATAACAGATGAAGTGCTCTGGAAACACGGGCTCTAAAATCCAAGCCTTGACTTTTACAGTTTATCTGGGCATCCCGGTGTGGCCTCCAGCTCAAATGATTAGCAGAATTGACCGCATTTCTGTGCATTCATGCCAAGTTTTATTTTTTAAAAAATCTCTTACCTTCTGTCTTAGAATCAATACTGTGTATCGATTCCAAGGCAGAAGAGCTGTAAGGGCTGGGCAGTGGGGGTGAAGTGACTTGCCCAGGGTCACACAGCTGGGAAGTGTCTGAGGCCACATTTGAACTGTCTCTAATGGAGAGCTCACTCCTTTTTTTTTTTTTTTGAACCCTTTCTTTCTGTCTTAGAATCAATACTGTATATTGATTCCAAGGCAGAAGAGCTGTAAGGGCTGGGCAGTGGGGGTAAAGTGACTCGCCTAAGGTCACACAGCTGGGAAGTGTCTGGGGCCACATTTGAACCCAGGACCTCCCATCTCTAGGCCTGCATGCCAAGTTTTAGAGAAGCTATGATCAAGCCCACCCTTTAAAACCCTTCGGCTAAGTCAGCCCTGTGAATGGACAGATGTTCCAAAAATTCAGCTTAGGAGCTAATTCCAAATATACCTTGTCTGTTGGACTTTTCAGTGCCATGTCAGGTTTCTTCTGATGTAGAATAATACCCATGTGATTTGCCAGTGTAAATTTGGTGCTATAGTTAGAAACTTGGCATATAAATAGTGTGTGTGTGTGTGTGTGTGTGTGTGTGCGCGTGTGTGTGTGTGTGCGCCCGCGCATGCCTGTGTGCATTCTTTGCGAGGAACTTTCTGTCCTCCCCAGAGCACACACGTGCAGCATAAGCTCGGTGTGGGGCCCCCAGGGTGCCTCTCTGTGTTAAAGGAACATGTGACCTCATCTTTCCTTTAGTACCTGAAGCCACAATTGCATAATTCTGAGATTTTAATCGTTGTTTACTTAACAAGGGAGAGAAAGTCATTTCACTTTGGCGTTTGGCTACCAGAGGCACCATCACAGCTTGGAAAGTCATTTTCGTTTCTTTTGAAAGTGATTTTTCTATCTGATTGTTGGAGAGACATTATCTCTCTTGAAAACAGGTCACTGAACTTTCCCCCACTTTTGCCTGGGAGTTCAACTGGCCACTGTCAAGGTGAACTATTTCTGCTCTTAACTCCAGTCCTCCTCTTCTTCCCTGCCCATTCTCCAAGGGTATAAACCAAATTATAAATGCAATGGAGCAACTCTGAGGAAATCCCTAAAACAAGAGATGAGGGATAGCTTATGTCCAAGCTTTCGTCGATTAACCAAAGCCCTTCAAGAAAAAAGGCTTAGGGGCAGCTGGGTAGCTCAGTGGATGGAGAACCAGACCTAGAGACAGGAGGTCCTAGGTTCAAATCCGGCCTCAGACACTTCCCAGCTGTGTGACCCTGGGCAAGTCACTTGACCCCCATTGCCTACCCTTACCACTCTTCCGCCTCGGAGCCAATACACAGTATTGATTCCAAGAGGAAAGGTGAGGGTTTAAAAAAAAAGGAAAAGAAAGGAAAAGAAAAGAAAAGAAAAGAAAAGAAAGAAAAGAAAAGAAAAGAAAAGAAAAAAGGCTTTCAAAGAACAGAATGAATAGCAGATACAAGGTAGCAAATTATTTCCTGCATTACAGAAACTTCTTAAGACTCAAAAACATACTTACAAAAAAAGCATAAAACAATAACATCACATTTATAGTCAGGGCCAACCATAGTATCCTGGCACGTAGTAGGTGCTTAATAAATGCTGATTGAATGAATGATTGATTGTTGTTCAGACAACTTTTGGGAATGATTGAACAGCAATTCTGGCTATTTTGTATTTACCTTGGACCTATATTCTTTGATCACCCCAGGGCATGATTTGGACTTTCTTTTTGGTCATTCTGTGGCAGGATCCTCCTGGTGGTGTTTAAACAATTTTGCCACAGAATGCTGTAAGGATGTAAAGGAGATGTTGCTGCTGAAATAGATGCGGTCATTAAACTTTCGCCATTTCTGGTTTGTCTTTCCGCTGGGCACTTCTTAAGGTGAAATACTTCTATCCTCAGTTGCTGGTCTCCAGCCTCAACTCTCTGACTTTTGAAAAGGATTATAGAAATACAAGTACACAGCAGTGAAAAACCATTTAATATTTATAAACTCTTATCCTTGAAGAAATCATTTGCGAGCTCTTTAGGGCAGGATAACCACTTTAGCTTTGCCTGTGCGCCTACCCAAACCAGTTCCACCACCATGTTCTTTAGCCAAAATTATTAAAGCTTTTGAGTTTTGCCCCAATTTAAATTTTTAGTTAAACTTTTATTTCTGGGGACTGAAAATGAATAAATTGTTACTCTTTTCTCAAAAGTTCCATTCACATTCTCTTGGCCTTTAAAAAAATCCAGAGAATTGACTCATTTTCTTACATAATTAAACTGTAGGAAGACGGGAATGTGGCCATTTATAGTGAAAATGTATTTCTCCCTTTTGAAATATAAACCTTGACTTTTTAGCCTTAGTTTCCTCATGGGATAAAATGAAAGGACTAGAATAGGTCGTCTTTAAGGTCCCTTCCCCCCTTCTGCCCCTAGATCTATGAACTATGAAGGATTTGTCTAATTTGTATGGAGTTTGAACATTTCTTTCAGGGATCAATTTGTATAAGTTATGTTCCAGGAAAGAATGCATTTGGAGATAGTCATATCTGAAGGATGTGTGTGTGTGTGTGTGTGTGTGTGTGTGTGTGTGTGTGTGTGTGTAGAATGGGTAGAGTATGCTTTTTTAATTGGAAATTCACTCTCTGTGACTCACTAGATCTCTGACACCCCTACCTTAGCCTTTTATAGTTCTATTCCTTTGATTATTTTTTTTAAACCCTTACCTTCCATCTTGGAGTCAACACTGTGTATTGGCTTCAAGGCAGAAGGGTGTTAAGGGCTAGGCAATGGGGGTCAAGTGACTTGCCCAGGGTCACACAGCTGGGAAGTGTCTGAGGCAAGATTTGAACCCGGGACCTCCTGTCTC
This sequence comes from Gracilinanus agilis, assembly GCF_016433145.1. NCBI lineage: Eukaryota > Metazoa > Chordata > Mammalia > Didelphimorphia > Didelphidae > Gracilinanus > Gracilinanus agilis. Next base: position 672,496,684 of record NC_058132.1, on the reverse strand, counting down.
TAGGTCTGGCTCTCAATCCACTGAACTACCCAGCTGCCCCCTGATTGTTGAGATTTTAAAATGAGCAACAGAGGGCAGCTAAGTGGCTGAGTGGAGAGAAAGCCAGGCTTGAAGACAGGGGATCTGGGTTCAAATGTGGCCTCAGACACTCCCTAGCTGTGTGACTCTAGGCAAGTCACATAACCCAAATTGCCTAGCCTTTACCACTCTTCTGCCTTGAAACTGTGCTTAGTGTCAATTCTCAGACAGAAGGTAAGGGTTAAAAATAATAAAATTAGCAATCAGGATTCAAAATTGTCAACTAGTTTAGAAATTAATTATTTCTAATGTGACACTAAATTTGTTTTGACCAGACCACTGATTTCATGGCTGTAGGTTGTTCCTGGTGAAAAAATATCATCTACTAATGTCAGTTGTCTTCATCTCTTTGTGACCCCACTTGGAGTTTTCTTGGCAAAGATATTGGAGTAATTTGCCATTTATTTCTTAAACTCGTTTTGCAGATGAGGAAACTGAAGCAAAAAGGATTAAGTAACTTATCCAGGGTCACACAGCTGGTATCTAAAGACCAGATATGAACTACAAAAAATGACTCTTCTTGACTCCAGGCCTGACACTCTATCCACTGTGCCACGCCACAGCCTGAATACAGAAAGACACTTATTCTAATTTCTGGTCTTGGAGAATTGCCCATCACACAGCCAGTATGTTTTAGAGGCAAGACTAGAACCCAAGTCTGGCAACTTCAAATCCAACCTTTTCCATGTGGTTCTGTGTCTGCCTCCCATTTAGTGCCAGCCTAGAATTTCATTTTCTTCAGGCTGAAAATTCTAGTTATTTTAGGAGTTCTGTACTTTTTTGGTGTGGAAAAAAAGGGTCCAGGTTCAAATTTTTTGGTCAGAAAAGTGGAACAAATAGTGTAGCAGGCAATATCATGATCTGTACGTTCCATGCTTCGGGAATGAGTGATTAGGAACAAGAGGTCAAGACACTTGGTTCTGGTCCATAGCCAACTAAATACCTACTTGTCATTGCAGGGAGAGGCCTCCTACCTTGAACTTTTGGACTGTTTTAGATATCTCCCTGTTTCCACTTCTGTACTGACTTTTTCAGCCAAACCTTCACTTCTTGATCCTAGAATTTAGTTACCATAAAGCCTTTCTCACATATTGACTCTGTATCAAATCTTCAAACTACAGTATTTATTTCATTGTGATGATGGCCATTAAAATATATTAGTGATAAGGGGCAGCTGGGTGGCTCAGTGGATGGAGAGCCAGGCCCAGAGATGGGAGGTCCTGTGTTCAAATGTGGCCTCAGACACTTCCCAGCTGTGTGACCCTGGGCAAGTCACTTGACCCCCATGGCCCACCCTTACCACTCTTCCACCTTGGAACCAATACACAGAAGTTAAGGGTTTAAAAATAATTAAAAAAAAAAAGAATAAAATATGTTAGTGATGCCTCTCAACTTAGGAATCACATTGAGAAATGTTTGAGTGCTTTTTTGGCAGTTGAAAATAGGATTAATCTTTTTTTAAAAAAATATCTTTTGTTTTTAATGTCATCCACATTTCCTATTGTATCCATCACAAAGAGGCATCTTTTACAACAAAGATTGAAAAAGAAGAAAAGAAAGAGGCAAAAAAAGGTCTATCCTGCAGCATTCCATACTCACAGTCTTCATCTCTACAAAGGTGTGAAGAAGGTGCCCCCCTCCCCTAAAATCTTTTCTTTTAGGCCAAGTTTGATCACTGCAATTTCAGTGCATTTGATTTTGAGTTTTTGTTGTTTTTCTTTTCATTTATACCATTGAGTCATTGTGAGTTGCTTTTTCTGGTTCTAATCATTTCACTTTGAATCAGGTCATATAAATCCTCCCATGCTTCTCTTATTATATATGTGGCCGCCTCTCTCTGACTCAAAGGGAGGCCAAAACATCTAGTATCTCCTCCCCCCCCACCCCACCCCCACTCCTTCATAAGAGAATTTATCTCCTCTCAGGAGGGGCAGTAGGAAATTGGGGCCAGAAGCTTGGCCACTCTGTTATCCTCAGAGAGAGGGAATACGAGGCTAAAGTCATAGCTTTCTGCTCCTTTAACTATTGCTAATCTAGGGGAAGCTTACACTTTAGGATGCCTACTAAACTCCTTTTCTTCATCAATGGGGAAAGGTGGCCCCAGGCTTTATATTCAAGATTTTTCCCCCTTTCCTACCAGATACCAGTTCCAATTCACTTAGCAATAGCAAGGAAACTCATTTATTTAAATGGGTAACAAAAACAAAATCAGAAAAGATTGAGGCGAGTAGGTGCCAGACTATACAGATTAAATAAGTGCTCTCTTTGGGAGCAAGGGAAGTCAGTTCAACCAAGAGACTATGTCCTAGATCTCATCCAGTGGGGAAAAAAAGTCCCCGAAATCTCTGAAGTGGCAAGGTAGGAATTAGGGATATGTTGAAGACTACTAGCTCCTCTTCTGTTGGCCTCTTCCCAGAATCTTCCTCCTTTCAGAGGGCTGAGAAAGGTTGGCATTTTGGACTTCTCTCTCAAAGCTGGAAGCCAAAAGAACTCAAAGGGACTGAAGAGCCTACCCTGGTAATGATGAACCTATGGCATGGGTGCCAAAGATGGCCCTCGGAGCCCTCTCTGTAGGCACATGGCTGCCCCTCCCCAAGAGTTCATTACTAGAAAAGCAGAGGGACTTGGGTAGAGCTGTTCCCTTCCCTTTCTCCACTATGCCTGATGCCATTTTTTCACATCACCTGCCCCTCTGCCCAGTGTACCAATGAGAGCACTTTCTTCCTCCCCTGTGTAGGGTAAAAGAGAGGCAGGGTGTGCCTGGCACTCAATGGGGGGGAGGTGCATGGCCCTTGGTCTGGGGGGGGGGGAAGGAGAGGAGGGGCCCAGAACTCCATCTCTAAAAGGTTCATCATCATTGGCCTTCTTTCTCATCCACTCTCCACCAATAAGGAGAAAGTCCCATAATAATTAGCAATGGACTTTGGGGTTTGGTTTATACTTTATATGTATTTTAATAATTTTTTTTACAGTACAATAATATTCCCTTAAGTATATGTGTTTATAATTTGTAGCCCTTCCTCAGTCAATGAGCATATTTCATTTCCATTTCTTTGCTTGCACAACAAATGATTGACTCTTAATGAAGCCTTGTAGAATACAGTCAAGGCCCACCCTCACCCCTTTTATTCTTATGCAAGGTAAAAAAAAAAAAATTCCAGCTGGGTCCTCCCATGTTCAGCCAGAAAGTGCTTGGAGGTTTTTTTGGCCCAACTTCCTTTCTTCACTTTGGCCAAACAATATTTTTTCTTAAATGATTTTATTCACCTTCTTTACTTTGGGTCATTCCTCTTCTCAGTGACCTTCTACTTTGGACCCCTATTCCTTAGACTCTTCACTATCAATAAATACTGTCGAGCAAAACAAATGAGCATATTGCTAGTTCTGTCTCTGTCTCTGTCCCTCTCCCACCCCAGGCCAAAAAAATCGGAGAAAACAAAATCCCCAAATCTTACAATCCAGCTTTCATTCAAAATAAAACAATAGTGTCAAAGTGAAATGGCAAAATTGTTTTCTGTGATCTGAACTATGGTTGTGTGTGTGTGTGTGTGTGTGTATGTGTGTGTGTGTGAGATATACATCTTACCAAGATAAATTCTGCAAATCTTAACCTCTCTTAAATCTTAATATCTTTTTTTTTTTTTTAAACCTTTACCTTCCGTCTTAGAATCAATACTATGTATTGGCTCCAAGGCAGAAGAGCAGTAAGGGCTAGGCAATGGGGGTCCAGTGACTTGCCCAGGGTCACACAGCTGGGAAGTATATGAGGCCAGATTTGAACCTCCCATCTCTAGGCCTGGCTCTCAATCCACTGAGCTACCCAGCTGCCCCCTAAATCTTAATATCTTAATTAAAATCTTAATATGTTAATTAAAATCTTAATATGTTAATTAAAATCTTAATATGTAAGGTCCCAAATCTTTGTAACTCCAATGAATCTATGAATCTCTTGTACACCTTCCCAAACAAACTGGTCTTAGCTCCTCTGTGCCTGTCCATTCTATAGAATTTGCTTCCATGTCCACACTGTGGAGGTCTTTCCAATGTGCTGGGAGTCATCCTTTAGATCTCTTGGCAGTCCAGAGCTATCAGAGTGCTCTGGCCATAGGACTTGTCTCTCCTTCTCCTCCTTCTCCTCTCCTTGACATCCTTCATGCCCCTTCTGTGTAATTCCTCCCTGGTGCACGTATCGTCCAAAAGGAGACCGCTGGAATCACTGAACCGCAGTCATCTTGGGAGTCTTGCTATAAATAAGTGGAAGGGAAAAGGAGCCAAGGTTGCAAACTACCAATCCTTGTAGGAATGTGAGCTGTTCTTTCTGTTACACTATTGAGGAAATGGAGGACATTTGACACACTATGTTGCAGCCTTTGTTAATTTTTATAAGCATTTGTTAATATGTATCTGGCTCTAAAGAACACAAAGTATCTCAGAGGTTCAAGTCTTTAAAATTTTTTTGTTATCTTTTGTTTTTATAAAATCCTACATTTCCCAATGTAGCTGCCCCCCCCCCCCCAGCCTTCCCCGGGCCCATATAACGAGGAAGAAAAAAAGGGGGAAAGCAGTTCAACAAACTAGCCAGAACACTGAAAAGGGAGTGGACACCCTCGCAGAGAAAGGAGGGGGGATGCTTTCTCATATGTCTGCTTTGCCATCGAGGCATCCTCAAATTACATTAAATGTGAAATACATCACAGTATGTAATAATACATAATTAAATTACATTACACTTACATAACATTAGGTTTGGATTATTTTTTCTGAGTTTTTTTCATCTATACTGTTATGTTTTCTGTCGGTATTGTTTTATTACTTCTGTTTACTTTGTATTCTTTCATATAAATTTAGAGAGATTATCCTCTTTCTGGGATTACCAACATGAGCCAGGTAAATAAATACAAAATATACACTGAGGCAATGTAAATTGAAATGAGAAGAGGACTAACACATGGGACAGCTGGGAAATGTGTGTAAGAGCTCTACGGACCTTGAAAGGAGTGAAGAGGAGGCAGCTGGGTGGCTCAGTGGATTGAGAGCCAGGCCCAGAGGTGGAAGGTCCTGGGTTCAAATATGACCTCAGACACTTCCTAGCTGTGTGACCCTGGGCAAGTCACTTAACCCTCACTGCTTAGCCCTTACCACTCTTCTGTCTTGGAATCAATACCTGGTATTCCAAGATGGAAGGTAAGAGTTTAAAAAGGAAGGAAGGAAGGAAGGAAGAAAGAAAGAAAGAAAGAAAGAAAGAAGTCCAAGTAAGGAGGGAGAGCCTAGGTATGGCTTTTTTTTTTTTTTTTTTTTTT
>NC_058132.1:672455437-672486545 GCF_016433145.1 Gracilinanus agilis | reverse complement strand
TTTTTTTTTTTTTTTTTTTTTTTTTTTTTTTTTTTTTTTTGCAAAGGAGTTGGAAGTAAGAGATATAGGATATTGTGTGTAGGGAGTAATTAGTAGACCAGTTGGGTTGTTGAAAGAGAGAGTGTAAGTACCTAATAAGAAATAAGCTCCAAAAAGTAAGCTAAAAAATGATTATACCTTACCTTTTGTCTTAGAATTGATACTAATTTTTTTTATATTTTATTAAGTTTATTAATAATAACTAAAGTAAAAAAAGCTAGATTAAAAAAGGTGCTAACCAAGTAGTCATGGGAAAAAAGAGAACACGAGGGAAGCATTACAGAACTATATAAACAATAACATAAAGACTAGGTAAATGAAAAGGGAAAAGGAGTTTGGGGAAGAGGAATGAATTCTAGGAGATGGAGTCTAAGGGTTCAAGATTTTTTTCTAATTATACACCTTTTTGGTGTTTTCTTAGAAGAAAAAACAAAGTAGTTTGCCATATCCTTCTCCAACTCATTTTACAGATGAAAAAACTGAGGCAAACAGGGGTAAGTGATTTTCCCAGGGTCGCATAGCTAGTGTCTGAGGCCAGGTTTTCCTGATTCCATTCTTGGTGTTCTATCCACTGAGCCACTAACTTGCTCAAAAACACTCTAACTTGCCCCAAAATGCTCTAAATTTATTCAGTTTTCCCTAGGAGGGAAGAGTCAGAGATAATCCTAAGGTTATGAATATGAGACAGAAAGGATGATGGTGACCAACATATAGTGAAACAGAGACAATATGGTTTAAAGCAGTGATTCCCAAAGTGGGTACTACCACCCCCTGGTGGGTGCTGCAGCGATTTAGCGGCACGGTGATGGCCACACTTTTTTTTTTTTTTTGGATACTAATTTTAACACAGAAGTTCTACAAGGTAGAAGCAATTGGGGTTCAGTGACTTGTCCATGGTCACATAGGTAGGAAGTGTCTGAGGTCAAATTTGAACCCAGGACCTTCCATTACCAGGCCTGACTATCTATCTATCCACTGAGCCACCTCACTGTTCCTTACCTTTTTATTTCTTAGCCAGTACCAGATAATTTTGATGATTATTGCTAGTCTATCTTCCTTCACATTAAAAAAAAAAATCATTGATTCCCTTGATATTCTGGACCTTTTGTCCTTCTTGGTGAATTTTAAAATTATTTAAAAATTATTTATTAAACCAAAAGAATGAATGAACAAATTGGGGGTAAATCTGAAGGTCTCTGTTTGTCCTGGGAAGATGCTGAAATAGAAAAAAGGAAAAGGAAGTACTTGAAACTATGCCCTTGAGTTGTAGCGAATTGGAAGGCTCCCAAATTTTAAATGATTTTAAATGAATTTTTAAGTTGCTCTATAAAATGATTTTTGGTAGATTGATTGGTATGGCCCTGAATAAATAAATTCATTTAGGTAGAATTGTCATTTTATTATATTGGCTTGGCCTATCCCCAGACAATTATTATTTCTCCATTTGTTTAGATTGCCTGTGGTGGCCTTCTAGTTGCTCTCCCTACATCCTCTCTCTCTCCTCCACAATCCATCCAGTGATTTCCCCAAAGTCTGATCATACCATATTACTGCCCCTTTCCACAGATTCCTTAAACTCCAATGGCTCCCCACTACCTCCAAGATCAAATATAAAATACTATTTGCTTTTTAAAGCTCTTCTTGACCTGGTCACTTTCCATCTTTTTATACTTAATTCCCCTTTGTGTACTTGATAATCTTAATAATCATTCTCAGTGCCTCACACCCACCTCTTGGAGCTTTCCCTTTCGGATTACTTTCTATCTATCTTGTGTGTACTCAGCTGTTGGGATGTTGTCTCTAGCATTAGAATATACTCTCCTGTTACCTTTTTGCCTTCCGGTGAACCCCAGCCACTCCCCCACCCCCCTACCCCTGGCTTAGTCCAGTAGCTGAAACATTGTTAAGAACTTAATAGATGTTGTCTACTTAAAGCCCTTCAAAGTGAGGGTGTCATATTGCAAGCTGTGAACTAAAGTTACAATAACCGAACAGCTCCTAACTGACCAGCATTATGATTGCTGCCTGAGAATGTATTTTAAGCATAATTGGTCTGGAGTTTTTTGTTGGTTGTTTGTTTTTTAAAGCTGCCTAGCCTTGGAAAGCTGGAACTGATGGCTCTCTAAATCGCCCTGGGGCCAAGAGAGGCTGGTGAAAGAAAGGGCTGGAGTCCCCGGGAAGAATCTGATCTTTTTTGCTTTGTTATTCTCCCTCTTCCCAGCCCCTACAACATCAAAGCCCTAGAAAGGCCAGAGGAGGTGCCAAAAGGCCACCTCTGAAGGAGTGTGTGGGGAGTAGGAGGGGAAGAAAGGGCAATCACTTTTCTTTGCTTGAATGAGGGGACTTGGGACTGCTTCCAGATATGTCTGCCTCAGGGCTTTTGTTAACCCCAGCTGGTGGGAAGGTTGCCCCTCGAAATGGCTGCCCTCCTGGAGAAACCAAAGAATGAATGAGCAAATTGGGGGTAAATCTGAAGGTCACTGTTTGCCCTGGGAAAATGTTGAAATGGAAAAAAAGGAAAAGGAAGTACTTGAGAACTATGCCCTTGAGTGAACTGAATTGGAAAGCTCCCAAAATCGGGACTGCCTAGACATTCAAGGAAAGGTTGTCCTAACTTAAGAGGTTATGTGGGGCCAGTGGGCAAAAAAGTTTTAGAACTGTCCCTTTGAAGGCTGATTTGTGGAAGTGGATCGATCTTAAGACTACATATGGGGGCAGCTGGGTAGCTCAGTGGATTGAGAGTCAGGCCTAGAGATGGGAGGTCCTAGGTTCAAATCTGGCCTCAGCCACTTCCCAGCTGTGTGACCCTGGGCAAGTCACTTGACCCCCATTGCCCACCCTTACCACTCTTCCACCTAGGAGCCAATACACAGAAGTTAAGGGTTAAAAAAAAAAATAAAAAGACTACATATGATCATATTAAGGGAGGCAGCATTAGGAGAAAGAGGGTTGCTTCTAGAGCCCAAGGTTTAAATCCCACTATGCGCTTGAGCAAGTCCCTCTACTTTGTCTGGCCTCAGTTTCTTCATCTTTAAAATAAAGCAGTTATGGCAATACAATGATCCAGGACAATTCTGAGGGATTTATGACACAAGAATGTTATCAACCTCCAAAGAAAGAACTGTTGGAGTCAGAATGGAGATGAAAGCATACGATCTTTCAGTTGTGTATTTGGCTTTATGTTTTGGGGTTTGGGTTTTATAGGATTACTCACAAAAATAAACAATGTGGAAATGTTTTACATGGTAATACATGCATCATCCAGATCTACATCCCTACCAGCACCCAGATGGGGAAGGGGGAGGAAAGGGAAGGGAGACAAGTTCAACCATATTACTTAGGAAAACTTGTGTGGAAATTTGTTATAACATGTTAAAAATTAAGACAAACCAAAGCAGTTCGACTAGATGGGCTGTGCAATCCTTTCTAGCACTAGCTTACTGATCCTGGACCTCTATCCTGACTTCTCCCCTCCAGCCTTCCATAAGATTATCTTGGCTCAGTTCAATGGCCCCACAACCTCTTTTCTTCCCTTCTGCACCTAACACACCCTAATTCTTCTCACTTTTCTTCCTCCTCTTCCCTTTTCCCTCCCTTTTTTATACCTTTATTTTGGATCTGAGCTGTAGTTTTATTGGTATTGGGAACTCCCAAGAAGGAAGATCCCTTGTGCAAATCAGGATTTTCTTTGCACTATATATATAGCCTTAGGAAGAGTTGCATAGAGGAAAATCCCTGAGAAGATAAGTCCAGGCACTTCCTTTTTTTTTTTTTTTTTTTAAACCTTTACCTTCCATCTTGACTCCAAGGCAGAAGAGTGGTAAGGGTGGGCAATGGAGGTCAAGTGACTTGCCCAGGGTCACACAGCTGAGAAGTGGCTGAGGTCAGATTTGAACCTAGGACCTCCTGTCTCTAGGCCTGACTCTCAATCCACTGAGCTACCCAGCTGCCCCCCAGGCACTTCCTTTTGGTGAGGGATGGCAAAGTTGGGAAGGGGCTGCCAGAGGCTGTGGATATTTTTTTCCTAAAGAGATTTAAGAATGGATGCCCAAGGTCAAAGTGCAAGCTTGGGGAAGAATTAGAAAGAGCAGGTTTGCTTTCCTTGAACTGGGGCTACAGGTTGGGGTGGGACAAGAATGAGACTTGTTCTTTTGGGTGGGGCTGATGGCTACCTTAGCCTATTGTCCTAGCTTGAAATTAATGATTAATCATAGGGAGGCTAGATGATTCTTGGGGTAGGTGACATGTTTCAGTGTGTGTGTGTTTAACCAGGTTTGGGAAAAACTAGTAGGGTAAGGATAAAATTCATTGGATTTATAGCTGGCAGGGACTTCAGTCATCATCTAGTCCAGTGATTCCCAAAGTGGGCGCCACCGCCCCCTGGTGGGTGCTGCAGTGATCCAGGAAGGTGGTGATGGCCACAGGCGCATTTAGCTTTCCTATTAATTGCTATTAAAATTTAAAAAATTAATTTCCAGGGGGCTAAGGAATATTTTTTCTGGAAAGGGGGCGGTAGGCCAAAAAAGTTTGGGAACCACCCTCTAATTTGTAGATAACTGAGAAGTAAACAGGTCTGCTTGGAGTTACATAGGTAGTAAGTGATAGAATAATGATATTAAAGGATGATGCTTTGTTTCTAGTATCCGGAAAGGTGCTTTGCAGTTTCCTGAAGGCAAATTCCTTGGTAAAATTCCTCCCATCACAATGATGAACTTTGAACAAGTATAGGAGTACTAGATGTCATTAGATAGGAAGAGAAGATGGGCTAGTCATGTGGCTAGCTAGGGCAAGGTGTCCACCATTCACCCACGGGGGTCTCCTTATAATGTCAGGAAAAAGTGAGGAGGCCTTCAGCACATTGGATGGACACCCTAGATGACTTGTTGATCACAGATCCATTCAGAGTGTGGAATAAATAGTAATGGGTGTTTTGGGTCATGTATTTTCTTTTGGAGAGAACAGCTAAATAGCTCAGTGGGTAGAGCCCTGGGCCTGAAGTTGGGAAGATCTGTCCAAATCCAGTCTGATACTCATTAGCTTTATTATCCTGGGCAAGTCACTTGACCTCTGTTTGCCTGGAAATGTCACACCTCTCCACTATCTCTGCAAAGAAAACCCCAAGGACAGCCAGCATGGTCCACAGGGTCATGAAGAGTAGGACAAGACTAAGCAACAACAATAGTTTCTTTCTGGGTGATATGAAAAGGTTGTATCTTGAAAGAGGAAAGGATCCAGCCAGTATATGAGGACGCGTGAGACCATATCTAAACAATGACATTGTACTGCCTTTAGAGTCAGAAGACTTGCATTCACATCTCAGTTTTGCCTCTAACTTGCTGTTGATACTGAATAAGCCATGTCACCTCTGTGGGCCTCAGTTTTCTCATCTACACAATGGAATGGGAAGAATGTTGACTAGATGAGGGAAAGAAGAAAGGAAGGGAAGAAGGGAGATAACAAGCATTTATTGACAGCTCTAGGCCAAGCCCTTTACAAAGATCTCATTTGAGACTCCCAGCAGTCCTAGGAAGTAGATGCTATTATTATCCTCATTTTTTTTCAGTTAAGGAAACTGGGGCAAGTGTGAAGTGATCCAGGGTCACATAGTTATTGTCTAAGCCTTGATTTGAATTTAGAAAGTTCTTCCTCCAGGCCTAGCACTCTATCCACTGTGCCACCCAGCTACTCCTGCCTGCATATTTTATTTTTTTAATGTTTTATCTTTATTTTATTTTAACAACAAATTTCCGCCGAAGTTTTCCAAAGTTACATGATCTGCCTGCATATTTTCAGGTAGCCAGCACTGACATCCAGGCTGGCTTTGCTTCTAAGTGTTTTTCTTGCCATCATGCAAACACACATTTATAAAGCAGGTACCATGGACTCGACACTATTGCATACTGGAGAACACACAAAAATAAAAGCATGTTCCAGGGCCCTTCTTTAGCTTAGAGTCTGAAGTGGGAAGGACTCATGGATGAATAATTAAAGTGCAAAAGGCATTAAGCGATGGGCATGAAGTTTCTGACAAGCTAATAAGGTCACATTCCAAGAAGTTACTTGAGGTTTTGAATGTTGAGTGAGCAGATGCACAGGAACTGAAATGAAAGCATCTGCATTCTGGTAGCGGGGATCTTTCTGGGCCCAGGCTTTGCCTGCCAACCACTCCCACCATTGTGTCCCAGATCTGGAGACCAAGGGAGCTTTGTTTATGCTGTGCAATGAAAGCAGCGATTCCCCCTTTTCTTTCTCTTTGGGCGTATTTCCCACACTCCTTTATTTTGCCTGTAAAAACAAAAAGAGAGGAGTGTATGGTAGCTTCAATACCAGTATGGCAGGTCTTTCAGATTCCTGTAAATTTAGCAGCATGGCATAGAGGATTGAGAGCTGGCCTTGGAATCAGGAAAGCCTGCCTACATTTACGAGATCCTGGGCAAATCACTTACAATGCTCTCTTCCTCAGTTTGTTTACCTGTAAATAGGGCTGTTGGACTTGCTGACTCTTAAGGTGCCTCCCAGGTTTGAAATCTTCACATCCTGTGATCTGTGATCCTGGTTGCCCAGTTTTAGAAGATGATTTTGGAAAGGGAAATTCATTCAGGAGTCCTCACTATTGTGGTTTGTCTTGATAGATGGTAAATTCCTTCAGGGCAGAGACTTATTTCACTTCTGGCTTTATGCCTCAAGTGTCTGACACTTAGGAGCCAAATAAATGTTATATATAAATAAGGGTTATATGTAGGTCAGCGTTAACATTTGTAGGCTTTGTGTGTTATCTGTTGGCTTTTGAGTTCTTTCAATTTTGCTAGCTTTAACTTTTTATTAATTTTAACTTTTTTAAAAAAACTTATTTTAACTTTAAAAAAGAAGTTGTGTATATTTATGGTATTAAAAGAGAAAATAGGGGCAGCTGGATAGCTCAGTGTATTGAGAGTCAGGCCTAGAGACTGGAGGTCCTAGATTCAAATCTGGCCTCAGACATTTCCTAGCTGTGTGACCCTGGGCAAGTCACTTGACCCCCATTGCCTAGCCATTAATACTCTTCTGCCTTGGAGCCAATACACAGTTTTGACTCCAAGACGGAAGGTAAGGTTTTCTGAAAGAAAAAAAAAAGAGAAAATATGTTGATACTCTCCAATGCTGTGCATATATATTGTGCATTTTCTGTGTTGTCTGCTGGCCCTCGCTTCCTTGAAACTCCTCCCCGCTCCATTCCCATTTAATTTTTTATGCCTACCCTTGATATATTGAAACCTTGATGGAGAAAGTCAAGATGTAAAAGGGATAGCCAGATTTCATTTTGGACTTGTATTCGGAGTGCATAACACTATACTGAGCATAGAGAAAGTGTTTAATTAATGCTTGTGAATCGATTGGTTTGATGAATTTGCCATTTCAGTCATGGAGGAGTCCATACACACCTATGGAATGATTCCCCTCCCCAACCCTGAAAGTGAAGGATAATCTACAATTCTCTAGGGGATTTCTAGGAAGACCTGGATAAGAATCAACAGAATGGGCATGCATGAATGGATAACAATCTACGTCATTGAAGGGACTTTTTATATTGGGGAAGTTATGGATCTGATGGAGTATTAGAGTCTATATTTCAGATAGTTCCTTCCCTGAGTAATAAAAATGAAAACAATCAACATGTATATGTAGATAGTGCTTTTAAGGTTTTTAACATCCTTTATAGACTTTATCTCATTTCATCTTCACAACGCTGGGGAGTAGCTGCTATTATTATGCCTATTTTACAGATGAAGAAACTGAGGTTGAGAGAAGTTAAGTGACTTGCCTAGAATCACAAAGCCAGGAAACTTCTAAGGCAGGATTTAAACTTAGATCTTCATGATCTTCATATGGTTGAGCGTTCTATCCTCTGGGGCAGGTGAAGCCGTCCCTCACTGTTCTATCACAGTATGATGTGAGGACTTTGGGATGTTGAAGGTTATGCCAATGGTATTTAAGCCCAGGCAGGTCCAGCCAACTTGGAATGCCACAATGAAAGAAGGTTCAATGGGTTGTGTCTGCTGTCTTGAGGACCAGCCTAGGCATAGAAAGCTTCATCATCACGTTAAAGGGAACGATACTTTTTTTTTTTTTTAAACCTTGGCAAGTCTACAAGACGGTATGAGTTGTAGATGGATTGGGATCTTCAGGCTATCCCACAGTGATGAAATCATAAACCGAGGTGTTGGAGAATTGAAATATGGCCATATTGCCTATATGACTTGTCATTGCAATAATATTTAGAAAAGGCAGTGTTCAAATGTGCTAGATTTATTGCTGATTTAGAAGCAGTCTTGCATAATGCATTTCAGAAGTCAAATAAAGGGCAGGGAAAGGCACACCCTCCCTTTCTACTTGCTGAAATTGGGAGGAGTTTTGCTTTTTGAGTTTAATAATTCTTTATCACCTCTGACTAGAATTCATAAAGCTAAATTCACTAAAATACTGACTAGAATTCAAAAAACTGCATTTACTTAGAGGACTCTGTCAGTCAGGCCAGACTAGCTGTGGGACACTGGGCAAGTCACTGAATTTCTCTGAGTTTCTTTTCCTCATCTGTAAAAGGATGGGCGTGGGCTCAGTCAAGTCTAAGGTCCCTCCCAAGGGGAAGTCAAGTGATGGCACCTACATAGAATCACAGAATGTTGGGATTGAGAGCTGGAAGGGACCTTAGAAGCCATCATATCACTTCTGGTCAACAGCAGAGTAGGGTTCTCCTTTGGGAATGCAGCTAAGCACTACAAAGCTTCTTTTCTGGGTATGTAGAGTATAAAACCAGGGAAGGGAGGATGATAGGATTTTTTTTTTCATCCCCAAGAGTGAATCCCTATAGAACAGTGATGACAAACCTTTTAGAGATGGAGTACTGGGTCTTGCCCCCATCCCACCCATGAAATGCCATACCCTGCACCTCCCTCCATCGAATGTTGAGTGCACCCTGTCCCCACCCTTACCTCACACAGAGGAGGGAGGAAACACTCCTATTTGACTGCTGGGCAGAGGGACTGGTGATGTGAAAAAATGTCCTCAGGCACAATGGAGAGGGGGAGGGGAGCATCTTTGCCCCAGGTCCTCTGCCTTTCTAGTAATGAACTCTGGTGGGGAGGAGGGAGGCCGAGTGCCCCTAGAGAGTGCTCCTGTGTCATAGATTCACCATCGCTGCTGTAGAAGAACCTAAGGATTACAAATGTAAATTCACTAAGCTGGATGTAAAGGAGTGATGAGCTATGTTAAGCTTGGCAACAGAGTGGAGAATTATGAGATGGTCAGGATTTGCATAGGGGACATATTATAGCTTTAGGACAGTCAAGTCAAATCAACAAGTGTTTATTAAGCACCTACTATGTGCCAGGCACCGTGCCAAACTCTGGGAATAAAAGGAAAGGCCAAAAGTATCCCTGACCTCAAAGAGCTCATAGTCTAATGGAGAGATAACATGCAAATAACTGTGTAAACAAGATATATATAGGATAAGTTAGAGATGATCAATAGGAGGAAAGCACTAATATTAAGGAGGGCCAGGAAAGGCTTTTTGCAGAAGGCTAGATTTTAATTGAGAATTGTAGAAATTGAAGGAGACTATGAGGGCAGTTAAGTGGCATAGTTAATAGAGTGCCAGGTCTGAAATCAGGAAGACTCATCTTCACAAATTCAAGTACAGCTTTAGACTCTTACTACCAGTGTAACCCTGGGAAAGTCACTTAATCCTGTTGACCTCAGTTTTTTCATCTGTAAAATAAGCTAGAGAAGAAAATGGCAAACTACCTCAGTATCTTTGCCCAAAAAACCCTAAATAAGAAGAAAACAACTAAACCAAAAAAAAAAAAAAAAAGAGGAAGTTATGATGTGGTGGCAAGAAGGGAAAGAATGCCAGTCATTGGAGAGAGCCAAAGAGAATGTCTGTTGTTAGGAGTGTGTGGTGTTTTGTAAAAGGAATAGCAAAGGAGCCACAGTCACTATGTTGAAGGGTGTAAGGCCATGATAGCGATCCAAAGATGGCACACAGAGACCTCTTTGTGAGTATGCACTGCCTGTCAGTTAGTTTGCCTAAAAAGGCAAAGGAACTCTGAGGAGCTGCTCCCTTCTCCCTCTCCACTGCACTTCCCAGCCCCTCTGCCCAGTAGCCCAATCAAAGAGCTCCTTCCCTTTCTCCCTCCCCTGTCTGGGGTAAGATGGCGAGCCAGAACGGGAGGAATGGGCAAGACATGGCACGCAGTCTCTAAAATGTTCACCATCACTGGAAGATGTAAGAAGGCTAGAAAGGCAGAAAGGGTTAAGTATGAAGGGAAAATCTTTCTAACAAATAGATGCTGTTGTTCCCAGGGGGAATGTGCCACTTTGGGAAATAGTACTGAGCTCTCCCTCATGAGAAGTTTTCATGCAAAGCCTGGATCAACACTTGTTAAGTTTATCTTGTCAAGGACATTCCTGTAGGATGAGACCAGCTGGTCTTTGAGGTCCTGTTTCACTCTGAGGTTTTGCAATTTAGGGTCAGTGGTGAACAGATTACACCTGGGATCTGGTTAGAATCATGGATTCTGTCTTTTTTGCGAATAACAATCAGATATGTGTCCCTATGTAGGACTATACTGAATAGATACAAGATGATTTTGGAAGGAGGGAATTAGCAGATGGGGACATCAGGGATGTTAAGCCTTGAAGGAAACTAGGGATTCTGAGAGATGGAGATGATGAAGTGAGTGCATTCTAGATGGAGGGGGGGGGAGGGGATTCCAGCTGGTGAACACATTGTTGTACATGAATGAAATGAAAAATGTTCCTGTTTTTTAAGAAGAAATGAATACAGAGAGTCTTGGAATGATCTACATGAACCCATAGAGATTAACGTAAGCAGAGCCAAGAAAATAATATGTAGTATGACTACCAGCAATGTAAACAGAAAGAATAGTCATCCCCAATCAAAAGCAAACATTGAAAAATCCTGATGAACAAGCATAGCTTGAAAGGAGAGGAGTGAAAAGACTCCACCACAATTTTTGCAACTCCAAGAGTGGAACATTGAACCAGAATTTTTTGAATTACAAAATGCTGATTTCCCTTCCTCCCCCTTTAAAAAAATATCTGTAATATGGGATCATCCTCTGGGAAGGGGAGGAGGAGGGAGAGAATGACTGGGGGAAATTGTGATGAGAAAAAACTGATATTTAAAAAAAACTAATTTTTAGTTTTAAAAATAGCATTGTTTTTAGTTTTTAGTTTTAAAAATAGCATTTAGTTTTAGTTTTTTAAATAGCATTAAAAAAAAACTTAATTTTAAAAAATACGAGTGATGGAATGCTTCATAGGAAAAGGCAGGCAGCCAAAAAAAAATTCAGCCTGGCTAGACCACAGTGTTTGTGGAGGGCAATGCCACTAGTCTGGAAAGGTGGATCAGAGGTCAAGTTTCCATTTATTTATTTGTTTGTTTGTTTGTTTATGGGTTACTCCCTGGGTGACTTTTTTTTGAAAGGATATTCTAGTTTATTTATTTTTTTCAACATTTATTAATATTTATTTTTTTGAAAAGTTAACATGGTTGCATAATTCATGGTCTTACTTTCCCCTTCACCCCCTGACCTCTCCTCCCCCCTCCCCCACCACGGCCGACGCGCATTTCCACTGGTTTTAACATGTGTCATTGATCAAGACCTATTTCCAAATTGTTGTTAGTTGCATTGGTGTGGTAGTTTCGAGTCTACATCCCCAATCATGTCCGCCTCAACCCATGCGTTCAAGCAGTTGTTTTTCTTCTTCCCTGGGTGACTTTTGACAAGTTATTTCCCCATACCCTCTCTGACTGTTTTTCCTTTGTAAAATGAGGGTCTTGGCCAGGAAGTTGTGTCCAGTTCTAACTCAACAGTATTATGATTCCTACCTTGTAGAACTGCAAAAAAAAATAGAATTCACTGTTGATCCCAAATCACACTCCCTTCCCTAATTTTATGAGGTTCTCTAGTGGGGAAGGGAAAGAAACAAAAACTACCTGAAGTGAGGGACTCCTGGTTCTCTTTTTTTACTTTAAGTCTTGGGTCTGACCTGATTCAAGTAATGAGTTCTGTAGAGCAAGTTATAGGAAACTCTTCTTAGGACTTGTTAGAATCAGGGGAATAAATGTTACCGATGGACAGTCCCCTGAATGAGGTTTACATTTATTTGGGCTCTGGTGGACGGGGCTTCTTGGAAACCAGCTGATGCGAGCAATGCCCTTGACTAATGGAAATGAAAAGCAACTTCTGAGAATTACCCTCACCAGACCAAGGTACCATATTGGTCTTTTATTTCTATTTTAAAAATCATTAGTTTCATCTTAATTTCATTTTCATTTTTAAAATTCTGACTCATATCAAAGAAAATGAGTATTTTCATATACGTGGTAGAATGGAATGAGAGAAGAGGGAGAATTATGTGGGAAACAGGGAATCTCTTTTATGTACAATGATTTACAAAGGAATTTGTAGTAACCAAAGGTTTTGTCTCCCTTGTTTTAAGTTGGTAAGGAAAATAAATGTGCCTTTTATTTGAGTACCTTTTGGGCTGGTACCTAGTGTTTTCTATATCATATCATATCATATCATATTATAAGGTTATGTTATGTTATATTATACCATATCACATCATATAATGCCATATTTATCATGTCATATTATATTAATTATGCTGTCTGGTATGTTATCATGTATGTGATAATATATTATTTTCTTGTATATTATATCACATCACATATCATGTATATATGTGAGCACACATGCACATGCATATCACTCTATAGGCAAATATACATATATGTGTATTTGCATGCATTCATGTGTGCCTTTGTGTTGTGAGAAGGAAATGTACCCTTTCTCCTTCCCAGTAGGAATACTGGCATGAGCCTGAGTGAACTTGACTTGGAAGCAGAGATTGTGCAATGAAATCATCTGGTGAGTTGAGTCATGGGGATAGAATGGCATTTGGGAAAAGGCAGCAATCAAGTCTCAGGAGATCACGAGATGGGGGCAGGGGGATACCCCCTGCACTGCCCCCTGATCTGCCCCCCTGGGCAGCCCAGGCAAAATAGAAAGCCATAGCTGGCTCCCGAGATGGGAAGTGTGAGAGTTAATGGGTGGAGAAAAGGTTTGATAAACAGAGGGAAGAGGGGATTTGGCTCTCTTCCCTTCTGTGTTTGTTGTTGACTGGACTTCCTTGTGAGCATTGTTATGAATAATATTGATATCGATGGATATATTTAAAAGTATCAATAGTTTATTTAAAGGCATATTGGTAATTAAGAAGGCCACGCGCCTGCAAAGATCTAATTCAAATCGCCCGCCATTCCCTTCTGCTCACCTGGCTGCTTCGTAGGAAAGAGCGTCTCCCAATCATGTCAGGAGTCTTATACCTCTGTCTACGTAATCACACTTCCTACGCAAGAGGAATCATGGGAAATGTAGGTATCAAGTCCCCTAAGCGTCCACGGGAAGTTTGTATCATGGATTTTGATATTAAGACCAAGGATCCCAAATTTCCACTAACACAGTGTGGCCGTAGGATAGCAAGCTAAATGGAGCAATAAGGAAAGTATCTTTTATATCTCTCACCTATTTTTTCCATCTTTTCCCCCTTTCATTTTTGATTAATAAAATTATTAATTTATGGCCAGTCCCATAATTTTCACTCTTGCAGTGTGTATGTGTATCAGATGACCATGAGAAACATATTATAAAGATAGACTTCATTTGAACTCAGGCCACTTAGGAGCCTGAGGTGGGTGGGCGGGAGGAGAAGGGTGTCAGCTCAGGTGGGATCCTCCTTGGACTATGGATTGCAAAAGGCTTTTCCAGGTTTTGATGCTTCCCTCTGGGGCAGGGGTGGGTAGCGTATGGCTCTCGAGCCATATCTGGTTCCACCTCCCGACCTGCCAGTCCGGGCAGAGCCCCAGGATGTGCCCCAGGGGGGCCCTTCAGCCCTCCCCGTCCCCCATATTCTAGTGCCTTCCGCCTCCATCCTCCTCCTTCCGCAGGCATTTATGGCTCTCATGGCCAAAAAGGTTGCCGACCGTTGCTCTGGGGAGTAGGGAGTCTGGTGAGGTAGATTCTGGTGACCAAGATCTCTTAGCCTCAGTGGGCAGAAATAAAGAGGTAAGGTTAGGGTTGGGGCCATGCCTGCAGAGATAGGGAAGGGTCAGTGTGGGGCTCAAAAGGCTCAGGACAAGAAAAGGAGGTTTCAGTGAGAAACACTGATTGAACAGGGATAGTCTTGCTCTCAGGAACTGGACAGGAAGTTGGTTTGGGAGGATTCTCAGAGCCATTTCAGCTTTTGCTGCTACTAAGCCACCATCTTGCCTCTGCCCCTCTGGACAGGAAGTTGGGCTCATATAAGACTTCCCTTTCTCTCTTGGCACTTCTGAGGGGGGAAAACCAAACCATAAATAGTGATGCTTAGATTTAGGGCTTTAGGAATTTTCTGTTACTCTAAAAGACCTGTGTTATACTATCTGAAATTCTGCCAATTAGTAACTAGTTTAGAATTTTTGTCATAGTATTTTAGTAATGGAAATAAGCTTTGCAGCCATTGAGCCACGATGCAATATTATGAGAAAAGCTTCTGGATTTGGGGTCTGGGGACCCCAGGTTCAAAATTTACCTGCCATTTACTCTCTCCATGACGCTGGACATTTACCCTGCCTCGACCTCACTTTGGGGGTTAGAATAGATGGCCTTTAAGGTCCCATTCAATTCTGAAATCCCATGATTCTGTACCTCTCTAAATGTACATAAGGCTACATGAGTACAGAATATACAGTATAAGGGCCTGTGATTCCATTGTTGGGAACTCTCAGATGAGGAAACATCCTCTATCAATGCAGACCAGCACCTTCCCTGAAACTTTTAATCTTGATATGCCATGCATATCTGTAAGCATCAAGATGCTGGGTCACTTGTCCAAGGGCACTTTAAAATAATTCACATTATTTGTATCTAATTATTATGCCATGCACAGTGAGGACATGCTCCTTTCCCCTGTAATTGTTGGATGTTGCATTAAAAACAGACAAACAAGGGGCAGCAAGGTGGCTCATTTTATCAGAGATGAGAGGTCCTGGCTTTGAACATTTCCTAGTTGTGTAACCCTGGACAAGTCACTTTACCCTCATTGCCTAGCTTTTACTGTTCTCCTGCTTTGGAACCAATATTTTGTATTGATTCTAAGATGGAAAGTAAAGGTTTTAAAAAAAAATAAACAGTTGCTTCATAAAGAGAACTAAAGCTTTTTCTTCTGAGGGTTTTGGAAGCTTGTGGTTCACTGGAGATATTCTAGGGATATTGATTCCAAAACCAGATTTGGGAATTACTGAGGACATCAATCCTATCCAAGCCTTGTCTTCCCCAATGCAGAGCTCTCTCTGTACAGCATGGATTCCATCAATATCTGGTAAATGGGTAAATGAAGAGCAGGATTTGAAGGAAGATCTCCACTTTCTCTTAAGTATGAACTCATCCAGATGTTTACTGTCTCATGGTCATCTTGTCCTAAGAGGGAGTAGTTTTATTTTTAGTTTTGGGAACATTTAGTGCAGGATTTATCTCTTCCAGGGTACCCCTCCAAACTCTTCTTCCCCATCAGTCACTCCCAGTCCACTCCTATCAGATCGAATTCTTGGATGTATGGAGCCCCCATAGGTAAGAAGACGATTGATTATAGGAATATATAGGATAGGCTTCTTCATTGAACTTACTTCCCCTCCTCCTGGGGAGATTGGAATGCATCCTAGAGACATATGCCTTTGTTCCCTGGTTCATTTGGTCAGAGTCTTTTTTTTTTTTTTCTTGTTTGACACTCATTTTGTAAGTGGAATGAACTACCTGATCTCAACCTGAGACACAGAGAGAAGAGAGGGGCATTGGATCTTCCTCTCAGATCTTCTTTTATTATTTCTACCTCCTCTTTCCTCTTTCTCTCCTCTCTCCCCTTCCCTCATCCATGCTAGTGCTTTTCTTATGGACTTTTATTTTTTTAATTGAGAAGGGTTCATAGACATGTTTCTTCCTGAAACAACATTTTAGATCAATGACTAGAAACTACTGTAGAGTTTCAATTCATAATCCTTTGATTTTTAAAAAAAATACATCCTTTCTTCCCTGAGAGTTCTAGACATTGCATTTTTAGAGAAAAAGTCATCAAGCTAGTCACTTCATAAAGGGAACTAAAGGCTTTGCTTCAATGGAAGTTGGTGCACCGTTGGCTCACTGGAGATCCCCCAGGGTACTGATTACAAAACCAGAATTGGAAATTACCCATCTCCCATCAGCAATTTTAGTCAATAATTAAGTAAGCCTCTTCAGAGTGTTAAATTTAGCCTCAATCTACTGAATATGGGGTGATAGATAGTAAGTAAGGCCTTACTAAATATTTTATATGCCAGACATGGTGTTAAGTGCTGGGGATATCCATGCAAACAAACCACACAGTTCTCTGCCCTTCATTAAGGACATGAGGGAAAGGCCAAAAGGTTTAAAGTGGGAAAGGGACCTGAGGGATTAAATAAGGAAACTGATAATCTACCCAGGGTCACACAGCTGGTGGCTGGGACAAGACTCATTCTGAGGCCTCCCTGCCTCCATATCTAGGACTCAGAAACCATAGATGTATTCGTATATGCCACATAGACTCCCTCCTATTTCAATAATTGCCTTGCAAATATTATCCAAAGTAGCTCTGGCTTTCTTTTTTAAGTTTGGATTTTCAACTTATGAATTTTTTTTTTAACTAAACCCATAACAGTGTTATAAGGAGATTTTGTAGGGGGAAATCTTTCTGTCACTAAAGATCAGCTCTTCTCCAACTTAGGATCTTCATGAATTGCTGTGAATGGACCCTTTGCCCAGGGTCTCCCAGCTCTACTGTGTATCAGAAATGGGTCTGGAACGCAGGTCTTTCTGACATCAAAGTGAGTTCTGTATCCATTCTGTCTGTTCCAGCATATGAAATGTTCATTGACAGACCTTCAAAACCAAATCTCCTAGCTGTGTGACTCTGGGCAAGTCACTTAACCCCCATTGCCTAGCCCTTACCACTCTTCTGCCTTGGAAACCTTCTGCAGAAGGTAAGGGTTAAAAAATAAAATAAAAAATAAATAAAGAAAAGAAAAGAAAAAAGAAAAAACAAAGAAAAAAAATCAATGCTGTATATTGGTTCTAGGACAGATAATGGGGTTAAGTGACTTGCTCAGAGTCACAGAACTAGGAAGTATTTGAGGCCACATTTGAACCCAGGACCTCCCATCTCTAGGCATGGCTCTCAATCTACTGAGCCACCTAACAGTACAACTTTATGATAGATTTTAAAAAATTTTCACCTTAAAAAATATACATAGTTATTTATTTTTGCCAATTACATGTAATAAATTTCCACACACATTTCCCTAAGTTATATGATCAAAGTTATCTCCCTCCTTTCCTTCTCTTCCCCATCCTGGTGCTGGCAGGTGATTCTATGGTAGATTTTTACAGTTCTAATGCAGTAGAATGAGTGTCTCAAAGTAACTAGTAACTTTCCTAATGACTCCTCACTCTCTCTTCTTCAAGGAACTGGAACCCTTTTCTGGTGAATTTTAGGCCTGTCTTGGATCCTTGCATTGCTGGTAATATTTTAGTTCTTCACAGTTGATCATCATACAATATTTCTTTCACACTATACACTGTTCTCATGGTTCTGCTCACTTTACTTTGCATCAGTTCATACAAGTCATTCCAAGTTTTTCTGAAATCATCCTGTTCATCATTTCTTATGATGCAGTAGTATTCCATCACAACCATATACCACAACTTGTTTAGCCATTCCCCAGTTGATGGTCATCCCTTCAACTTCCAATTCTTTGTTGCCACAAAAAGAGCTGCTATAAATATTTTTGCACCAATAGGTCTTTTTCTTTTACCTTTGATCTCTTTGGGATTTAGAATACTAGTCATAGTATTTAGAATTTAAGTAGGATTTAGAATACTAGTAGTAGTATTAATAGCCACCACTTTTATCACCAGAGCCATAACCATAATGATGTGTACTGTCTGCTGTAATTTGATTGATGCTACCCATTATAATCTCCAAATTGCTAATTCCCAGGGCCACCATAGTTTCCAAATATCCTCCTCCTTTCTAGCCATCACATCCTCCAAAATTTTCATATCTGTCTTCTTGGTTTCCACATTTTTGCCTAATAAAACCATAGTAACCTCTTCACCACCTTCTCCAATAAATCTATTAGGTCTACCATCTCTACCTCTATAACTGCCTCTGCTTATATCATGGTAACCATTTCTTCCACCAGAATTCCCACTATAACCAAAGTTTTCTCATTCTTTTCTGGAGCTTCTTCTGCAACATACAATTGCTGGATTCCCCCATCCACAATCCCTTTGTGAGTCAATTTCTTACATTATATATTTTTTGTATCTTGTTTGATTTTTTGTTTGTTGTTGTTCAGTTGTTTTCTTTTGAGATTTTCTTGGCAAAGATTCTGGAGTGGTTTGCCATTTCCTTCTCCAGATTGTTTTTATAGATGGAAGACTTTTTTTTATAGTGGAAACTGACTCAAATAGGTTTAGGCGACTTGCACAGGTTTATACAGCTAGTAAGTGTCTGAGGCCAGATTTGTACTCAGGAAGAAGAGTTTTCCTGACTCCAGGCCTTGTATTCTATCCAGTGCACCGACAAAAAAAATTTGATAGGTGTGTCTGGGCAACTTCTGTTTTGAAAACGGGACTTATTGCCTCCAGCTTGGGTCAAAGTAGGACTCTCGGGAAAGAGAACTTTAATGGCAGTTTCTATATTGTTTCCCTGACTTAAAAATTGTCAGAGTTGGGCATTTGAATGGCTCAGTGGATAGAGCACCAGACCTGGAGTCAGGAGGGCTTGGGTTCAAATCTATCCTCAGATACTTCTTAGCTACGTGACCCTGGTCAAGTCCCTTAACTTTGTTTGCCTGATGCTTGCCTTTCTTAGAATTATTACTAAGATAGAAAGTAAGAGTTTAACAAAAAATGTCAGTAGTTCCCTTTTGCCTTTTAAATCTCCTGTCTTCAGTGTCCTTGACTCTCCTTAATGTGGCAGCTTTATTTCTTTCTTCTCCATTTGTATATTCTACATCCTGACCAAGCTAGCTTATTCTCTATCCGTCATTCTTGTCCTTCCTACTTCTTGCCTGAGTAACTTTGCTTTGATTAGCCTCCAGTCTTGACAACATACTCCTTCCTCATCTCTTTCTTTTTTCTTTTCTTTTCTTTTTTTTTAAAATAACCTTCACCTTCAGGCTTAGAGTCAATACTGTGTATTGGCTCCAAGGCAGAAGAGCGGTGAGGGTGGGCAATGGGGATCAAGTGACTTGCCCAGGGTCACACAGCTGGGAAGTGTGTGAGGCCAGATTTAAACCTAAGACTTCCCATCTGTAGGCCTGGCTCTCTATCCACTGAGCTACCCAGTTGCCCCTCCCTCACCCCCCCCCCCCCCATCTCTTTCTGAAATTGATTCCTTCCTTCAAACTTTTGATGAGAAGCCCTCTTTGATCTCTTAAAGTTAAAGTGACCTTTTTACCCCCTAATTCATCTAGCACTTGTCACTTAGGACTCCTTTACCATCATCATTTTACCTTGTATCCCTCCTTCTATAGGAAGTCTTCTCCAATCCCTCTTAATTCCAGTGCCTTCCCTCTGTTAATTCCTGTTTATTGTGTATATAGCGTGTCTGTACATGTTTGCTTGTTGTTTTCCCCCACTAGATTGTAAGCTCCTTAAGGGCAAGGACTGGCTTTTGCCTTTCATTTGACTGACAGTTTATCATATTTATTCGGATATGCCCCCCATTTCCACCCTTTTATTCAACTATAACATCTTTAAGGGCAATGATTTGTAATTTTAAAAAATCTTTGTTATTCCAAGTATATGTAGTGCCCAGCGTACTAGGCAAATCAATAAATGTTTGTCTACTAAGTTTTTGTTTACGAGAATAGCATTCTTGTGAAAGACAAAAATTTGACATCATATAATTAAGTAATGATTAACATTTATACTTAACATCAGATATATACTAGCTGTGTGACTCTGGGCAAGTCACTTTACCTTATTTGCCTCAATTTCCTCATCTGTAAAGTGAATGGGATAAGGAAATGATGAACCATTCCAGTGTTTTTGCCAAGAAGACTCCAAATGGGGTCATGAAGAACTAGCTGTGACTGAAACGACTAAACAACAATTGATTAACATTCTGCTGTAATGTTAATAAATAATGTCGAAATATTTTTTTGTCTACTTTTGGTGCTTCAGTTGGTGGATATGTGTCATATTGGGCAGTGTGGGTCTTGTGGATAGACCATTGGACTTTGGAGTTAGGAAGACCCAAGTTTGAATCCTGCTTCAGATACGTACTACCTGTGTGGTTCTGGAAAAGCCAATTAACTTCTCTGAATCTCACGGGTTTCTTCCTAAAAGGAAGATAATAATAGCTCCTATCCCAGAGGGTTGTTGTGAGCCTCAGATGAGATAATGGATGAAAACATGCCACACACAAATGGAAGTTATTATCTCTACCTTAGGCTAATGGAATCTGGGCATCAGATATTGCAAGGGTGTGTGTATTTGTGATTTACATATACATAGAAGCCTTGCAGATACTGCCAGCTTAAAGAAAGTGGGTTACATTTAGAGTCCGGAAGAACTGAATTTAAGTCCTGCTTCATACTCTTATTTAGTTGTGTGATCATAGGCAAGTAAGTCACTTAACTGTCCTCAGCCTTAGTATCCTCCCCTGTAAAATGGGGATAATCCTGGCATCTCCTTCACAGGGTTAATGTGACAATCATCTGAAATGACATATGTAAAGTCTGTGTAATCCTTAAGACACTATATAAATGTTAGCTGTTGCTGTTCCTTCCCATGCGTCAGACTCAGCCCCATTTCCCCATAGGCACTCACTTAGAATATATGGCTTTAGTAAGCCCAGGTGTTGGCGAGCTTTGGATGAAATAGGCACAAGCACTTTTAAAAAGCAATAAATAGGGGGCAGCTGGGTAGCTCAGTGGATTGAGAGCCAGGCCTAGAGACGGGAGGTCCTGGGTTCAAATCTGGCCTCAGTCACTTCCCAGCTGTGTGGCCCTGGGCAAGTCACTTGACCCCCATTGCCCACCCTTATCACTCTTCCACCAAGGAGCCAATACACAGAAGTTAAGGGCTTAAAAAAAAAAAAGCAATTCATTAATTAATTTGAAATATTTTTCCATAGTTACATGATTCATGATTTTTCCCACCCCTCTTTCCTCCCTCTCCCGGAGTTGACAAGCAGTTCCACTGGGTTATCCATATATCATTGTTCAAAACCTATTTCTGTGTTATTCATATTTGCAGTAGAGTGGTCTTTTTAATACCAAAACCCTAATCATATCCCCATCGAACCACGTGATCAATCATGTTTTTCTTCTGCGTTTCTGCTCCCACAGTTCTTTCTCTGGGTGTGGAGAGCGTGTTTCTCACAAGCCTCTCGGTATTGTCCTGGATCATTGCTTTGCTACTAGTAAAGAAGTCCATTACATTGGATCGGCACAAGCACTTTTCTTGAATTTTCTGCCTTGCCTTTCAGAGTCATCTGATCCAGTATGTGGGCCTCACCCATCATCTCCTCGCCCTGAATTTCATCATCGTTTCTTTCGGCAGGAAAAGCGCGTGGTCATCTACAAATGTTCAGATTACCGATACCAATTTTGACGGTGTCGAAGTTAGAGTTTTTGAAGGTTTCCCAAAGACTAAAGAGCCATTGAAGAGTGGTGTGCTTTACATCCATGGAGGAGGATGGGCCCTGGCAAGTGCAAGTATGTTTTGGAAAACCTCTAGTGGCTTTGGGTGGAGTTGGTCTGGGTGGAGTTTGGCATTTTGTTGGTTTGAGCTTTTTTGTTTCTGTTTTATAAAACTAGACACTGTAGGCTATGTCAAGGTATTTCCCATGCTTTGAGCACTGTAATTGTGAACCCATTGATAATATCTAAAAAACATGTTCCCCAAAATAAAACAAATCATAATAAACCAGTCATTTGATAACCATCTTTACCATTATACTTCTCACCAAATGTTTCCTTCACCCCCTTAAAAAAACCCAACAAAACAAACTACCCTAAACTTTGAGAGCATCATGATTCAGGGGAAAGACTCTTAGATTTGGACTCATGGGGGTTTGGATCTTGGCTCTGCAACTAATTAATCTGTGTGACCTTGGGTAAGTCACCTGACTCTCTGGGTCTCAGTTTTTCTCCTCTGCAAAATGAGGGGATTGAACTCCAAGGCCTCAGCTCAGGATTCATGCCTTTCTCCCCTTTTGGTCTTTAAAGAAGGGATTGGATTGGTTGACTTCCAAGGCCCCTTCCAACTTGAAATCTATATCCTTTCTATAGTCCCTTCTGCACAGCCTCATCCTGAGCCCGGTAGCCTTGGAAGTAGAGAAGGGCTGCTGGACAGCCTGACCTGGTGTGACCCTGGGCAAGTCACTTAACTCTGTTTGCCTCAGTTCCTCATCTGGCAAATAAGCTGGAGAAGGATATGGCCAACCACTCCAGTATCTTTGCCAAGAAAACTCCAAATGAGGTCACTAAGAGTCAGACATGACTGAAATGACCGACTAACAATGATGAATGAATATAGCATAAATGAATCAATAGCAGTCTGTACAAAATAGTTCAATATAAGATAGGGTGGAAGGGGAGGACTCAAGCAAGGCTTCTTGCAAAAGGTGGTGCCTGAGCTGCTTCCTAAAGGGAGAGAGAGTTAGCGGGCATCAAATGGGACAATAATTGGAAAGCACTTAGCACAGTGCCTGACACGCAGTGGGTGCCATACGCATGAGAGCAATCATGACGAAAAAGATTGCTGCATTCCAGGCATGGTGGATGGCCTGGGCAAAGGTGGCTAGTCAGAAAGTCCAGTGATGTGGGAGATGGAACCCAAAGGCAGATAGTGTATCCAAAACCTCCAACAAAAAAGTGACATGAAGGGTAGAGCTGGGAGAGGGGCAGGGTTGAATGCAGCCTCTGCAGCCATCGTCCTTCCCAGCCTCGTAGAAGAAACACTTGGCTTCCTCCCACCGTATTATTCTATTTCTACTAAAAGAATAACTGAGCTTTGGATTGGAACGATTGCATTCAGTTCAGATATTTTAATCAATTGACAAGTTAGCCAACAAACATTTATTAAATGCTTATTATGTTCCAAGCAATATGCTAAGCTGTGGGGATACAAAGAAAAGGTAAAGCGGTCCTTGACCTCCGGGACCTCAGGCTTCCATGGGGAAGACAGTCCAAATAACTAGGTACAAAGAGTTGGACCAGGATTTGGGAAGACTTTAGATCAGTGATTCCCAAAGTGGGCACCACCGCCCCCTGGTGGGTGCTGCAGCGATCCAGGGGGGTGGTGATGGCCACAGATGCATTTATCTTTCCTATTAATTACTATTAAAATTTAAAAAAAAATTAATTTCCAGGGGACTAAGTAATATTTTTTCTGGAAAAGGAGCGGCAGGCCAAAAAAGTTTGGGAACCACTGCCTTAGATGCGTGCTAGCTCTGTGACACTAGCCAAATCACTTAATCTCATCTGCCTCAGTTTCATCATGTGTTGCTATTCAGTCATGACCAACTCATCATGACTCCATTTGGAGTTTTCTTGGCAGGTACTTGAGCGCTTTGCCTTTTCCTTCTCCAGCTCATTTTATGAATGAGAAAACTGAGGCAAAAAGGTAAGTGACTTGGCCCAGGATCACACAGCTAGTAAGTGTCTGAGGTCAGATTTGAACTCAGGTCTTCTGATTCCAGGGCCATCAGTTTATCCACCACACCACTTAGCTGCCTTTCATATCTATAAATTGAGAATAAAATAGCAACTAGCTCTTAGGATTGTGGGGAGGAAAAAATGATATCCCATATTCTTTTTTTTTTTAAACCCTTGTACTTCAGTGTATTGTCTCATAGGTGGAAGAGTGGTAAGGATGGGCAATGGGGGTCAAGTGACTTGCCCAGGGTCACACAGCTGGGAAGTGGCTGAGGCCGGGTTTGATCCCATATTCTTTTAAACCCTTACCTTCTTAGAATCGATATTAAGGATTGGTTCCAAGACAGAAGAGTGGCAAGGGCCAGGCAGTTGGGATTAAGTCCTGCCTGGTCACACAGCTCGGAAGTGTCTGAGGCCAAATTTAAACCCAGGACTTCTAGACTCTAGGCTTGACTTTCTAGCCACTGAGCCACCCGGGTGCTCTTAATTATTATGATTGAAGAGCAGTCGATGACTTAAAATGTGGTCAATCTCTCATCGCTCTTTCTGTCTTCTCCAGGAATTAGCTATTATGATGAACTCTGTTCAGCAATGGCAGAAGAACTGAATGCTGTCATCGTCTCCATTGAGTAAGTATTTAGCCACAGGATAAATGGGCGTTTTAGGGCTAGAGGGGATCTTGGAGTTCATTCCCTCCAACCCTGCCCCCAACCAGCTTACAGGAGGAAACAAAGGCCCAAAGAGAAGTCAAGGGATGCCCAAAAGGTTGTTTCTTTCCTTACCATAGAAATATACCATTCTCTACCATATCAGAGCTGGAAGGAACTGTAGAGGTTGTTTAATCAAACCACCTTATGTTACATGTGAGCAAATTTAAAATAAAATTTAAATGGAAGAAAAAGAAGCTGAAGCCACATTCCAAAGGAAATCAAAAGTCACTTGGAAGACTTTGTATTTTAATCTAGTCCAGGGATTCTTAACCTCTTTTGTGTCATGGGCCCCTTTAATCAATCAATCAATCAATCAATCAGTCAATCAGCATTTGTTACCCACCTACTACTGCCAGGCCCTGTGCTGTGCTAGCAGCCTGGGCGGAGCATAGGCTTCTTTTTAGAATAATGTTTTTAAGTGCTTAAAATAAAACATATAGGATTACTAAGGAAACTGATTATATTGAAATGCTGTTGTCAAAAAATAAAATCAGTGGCAGCTGGATAGCTCAGTGGATTGAGAGCCAGGCCTAGATACGGGAGGGAGGTCCTAGGTTCAAAGCCGGCCTCAGACACTTCCCAGCTGTGTGACCCTGGGCAAGTCACTTGACCCCCATGGCCCACCCTTACCACTCTTCCACCTAGGAGCCAATACACAGAAGTTAAGGGTTTAAAAAATAAATAAAATCAGGTCGCAGACCCTAGTTTAAGGACAGCTGGTCTAAAGGTGAGAGGGAGTCACTTGGCTTCCCTTTTACTTTGAAAATGGGAAAAGTCCAATATAAAATGACTAACCCTGGGACTTCAGTGAAGTATCTGGGAGTTGTGGACTCTTTACTGCAAAATCCCTTGCAAGCTATGCTGATTCCTTTGCTAATTCCCATCTGAATGGCTAGGGAGGGTCCATCCAGAAGAACAAGGAGGCCTTATTCCTGATTTCTATTTCATAATTCAGACCCTGATTATTTTTTGTACAAGGTTATAGATAAAATAACTTCGAGTCAAACTTACTAGCTTGTCCTTTTTTCTTCCCCCTGAGGTTCTTTGTAACAATTTTTTTTTTTTTTTAAGAAAGGAAGGAGGCAATGAGGCTTGGGCGACCTGGGGGTGGTGGTGGCCTTTATTGATAATGAGTCTCAACATCTAGAAAATCCCAGCTCTTTTTATCTTATAGCTAAAATGTGGAGAACTGTCTTGTTCTGCTGGAATATTCTTGTTTTCCTTATCCTAGGCATTATTGTCTTTCTCAAGCTTCTTGGACTCTCATTAGCCCACCTGATTTGATGTCTAGTGTCCTTAATTGTCCATCCTTTCCCTGCCATCCGGTATGCCACATTACAAATCTGTTATTCACCAACAGTTTTGGCTGCTTTTTAAAACACAGAATTTGTGGACAATTTCCCCCTTTTTAAAAAAAAGCAATATTCCTTTACCTAAAACTGTTGCATAGCATTCTTTTTTCTTTTCTTTTTAAAACCCTTATCTTCCGTCTCAGAAACAATACTTAGTATCAGTTCCAAGGCAGAACAGTGGTAAGGGCTAGGCATTCAGAGGGAAATGACTTGTCTAGGGTCACCCAGCTAGGAAGCATCTGAGGCCAGATTTAAATCCAGGACCTTCTCTTTCCAGGCCTGGCTCTCTATCCACTGAACTACCTTGGCTGCCCTGATTCCTTTACATTCTTTAAAAAAATTTTTTTTTTAAATTTTAAACCCTTAACTTCTGTGTATTGACTTATAGGTGGAAGAGTGGTAAGGGTAGGCAATGGGGGTCAAGTGACTTGCCCAGGGTCACACAGCTGGGAAGTGTCTGAGGCCGGATTTGAACCTAGGACCTCCCGTCTCTAGGACTGGCTCTCAATCCACTGAGCTACCCAGCTGCCCCCGATTCCTTTACATTCTAATAAATTTCTGAAGACCCCATCTCCCGCCAGTGAGCTTTTGTTTTTGTGGGTTCTTTGCCATGTTGGAAATGAAGACATCTGAGTGTTATTATTAGAACAGTTTTAATTCAAGGGGATCTGAGTGCCCTCAAGGAATCTCTAGACCAGATGGAAAAAACAGCTTTTTTATGCAACTTTTCCTGAAATCAGTGAAATCACAGGTCCAGCCCTGCTCTGCTAGGTTCTAGAGATGGAAAAAAAGTTAAAAATAAATAAATAAATAAAAAGGCTCCGCTCTCAAGGTGCTTACATCCAACCAAGCCAATACAAGTGCACCACAAATAAGTAAATATAAAATATACCAGTTAGGCAAAGTAGGGGCAGCTGGGTGGCTCAGTGGATTGAGAGCCAGGCCTAAAGATCCTGGGTTCAAATGTGGCCTTGGGCAATTCCTAGCTGGGTGACCTTGGGCAAGTCACTTAACCCCCACTGTCTAGCCCTCACCTCTCTTCTGCCTTGGAACCAATACATAGATCCTAAGACAAAAGCAAGAGTCATCCCACCCTTCCCCAAATAGAGATCACACTGTCTTGACACCCAGGGGGATTCAGGATTTATCTTCTGGGGGAAGTGGTACCTGAGGTGTGCTTGGAGGAAGCTACTGGAAATCAGAAATGAGAAGGGTACATCTTAGACGTGGGGCAGCTAGGTGACGGACACGGCGGCTAGAGCTTTGAGGCTGAAGTCAGGAAGATCAGAGTTCAAATTCAGCCTCAGCCTGGCAAGTTACTTAAGTGCTATCTACCTCAGTTTCCTCAATTGTAAAAGGGGAATCATGGTACTTACCTCCCAGGATTTGTTGTAAGGATCCAAAGGAGATCATATTCATAAAGTGCTTTACAACACACATGTGTGAAAGAAGCTTCTAGGGTTTCTGTGAATCAGAATGTTATGGAGATGCTGGCTATTATCATTATTATGCTAGTTGTTAGGCAAAAAACGGGGAGAAAAGAATGTCCCATAGAGCCAATAGCTAGCAAGCCAGTTTGACTGGGGCGGGAGAGGAATGTGTGAAGGAGAAGAATCTGCAATAAGAGTAGGTGAGAAAGCAGGAAGCAGACTGCGGTGGGCTGGAGATGCCAGGCTGAGGACTTTGCCTTCATTTGAGACATTCTTTTTCTTGTTTGGAAGGAAATGTGGCCAATCACGAAAGACAGGCAGCCTGCCTAGAACAGCAGGATTGTTTCTTCCCAAAGTGGTTTTGTTTTCCTTTTTTATCACCTTGATTTCCAAATAAGTCCCTTCCCCATCCCTTATCCAGAAAGCCCTAGATTCTTGCTGCCTGTGTGACCGTGGGTATGCCATTTCCCTTTTTGGCTTCACTAGCCTCCTCTGTAAAATATGTACCATCCAGCCCCAAAGATCTGATCTCTTGTAACACATAGTAGCTTTATTTTATTTCTTTAAAAAGCCTTCCCTTTCATTTTAGAATCAATGACTGATTCCAAGGCAGAAGAGCGGTAAGGGTAGGCAATGGGGGTTCAGGGTCTTGCCCAGGGTCACACAGCTGGGAAGTGTCTGAGGCCACATTTGAACCCAGGTCCTCCCATCTCTGGGCCTGGCTCTCCATCCACTGAGCCACCCAGCTGCCCCAGCAGCTTTATTCTTAAAGGATGGCCCAGCAGATTTCTTCTGGCTTCCTGGAAGAATGCAGCCCTCCGGACGGATGACAGCACAGCCACCTCGATCCGTTTTCTCCTTTGGGGCTGGCCTCCTTTTGTTGTTATCGGGCTGCAGCGGTTAGCCCGAGGTTCCCCGGGCTCCCCGGCCATTTCTGACTCCCGCTTACTGGGTTCACTTCAGTCCCCGGGAACAGGGGGAGCGTCTGCTTTCAGCGGCTCCCTCCGCCTGCTGCCTAAAGCGGGGAGTGGCGAATGAGCGGTGCCTCTGGCCGCTCCGAGTGCGGGGAGCCTGAAAGGAGATCCGGAGGGGAAGGACTCGGAGCCGCCCCGCGCCAGCCCGCGCCGCGCCAGCCGCGTCTTAGGTTTCCCGAGCGCTCTGCCGGAGCTCTTCTTTCTCAGGAAGCCCGGACTGTAAGGACGAGCCCAACGGAGCCGGGAAAGTAAATGGGCCTCTTTCCTTCTCTGTCACCCACCATTTAAACCAGTCGGCGTTTTCTTTAAAGCTCAAAAACCCAAACCCAAACCCTTCTCCTCTGCCCAGAATCAACCCTAAGCCCCGGTTCCGAGGCAGAGGGGTGGTGAGGGCTCGGCAGCGGGGGGGGCGAGTGACTTAGCCAGCTAGGAAGCGTCTGAGGCCACGTTGGAACCCAGGACCTCCCGCCTCTGGGCTTGACTCTACCCACCGGGCCTCCCAACTGCCTCTCACTGGACCTTTTCCCAGAATATTGAGCCTTAGGAATGGACTTTACTTCACTGGAAGAGAGAAACAGGCTTAAGTCAGGCGGCAAAAGTCACTGATAACTGTTTTTCATGGCCAAATAAGCATTTATTTCCTCAAAGTGACTTGGATGATTATTTGGGTGCTTGTATGTCAGGTGGAGGATTGAGAATTCGCCCCTGAAGAGCCCCATGGGGGTGGTGGTGGTGGTGGTGGTGGCAAATCTGATACGTCGTGTACAATGGCGCCACCTGGTGGCTGTGACGCACCATAAAAACCCTTAGAATCAATACTGGGCTGGAATGGCGAGGGCTGGGCACTGCAGAGGAAGTGGTTTGCCCAGGATCACGCAGCTAAGAAGCCTCCAAGGCGGTGGTTCCCAAACCTTTTTGGCCTGCTGCCCCCTTTCCACCCCCCCCTGTCACCGCCCCCTTACAGTTATTCACCACCCCCAAATACCCCCGTGGCCATCACTGCTCCCCTGGATCGCTGCAGCACCCACCAGCGCCCACTTTGGGAACCACTGCTCTAAGGGCTCCCATCTCTGAAGCTGACTCACTGGGCCACCCAACTGCCCTCTTGTAATGCACCCTTTTCAGACGGCTTGCTTCTCATTTTAAGAAATGAATGTATTTTAATGAGGGTTAATTGGTCACAAATGAAAGGGAGATGGGGGGAGGGGTCTGGTGCCCCTAACACCTGCAACTCGTGATAATAACTGCTGGTATTGGGGGCATCTGGGTAGTTTTATCCATGCCCTTTACCAATTACTTGGGTCATGCTCTAGTAACACATCTAGAAATCTAATTTGCACTTAGGATCTGGAGATGGAGAATAACGATTTTTCATAATTATTGTGGAAATGATTGGCTTGTTTTGGGGAAACATGCTCCCTGGAATATGGTAACCAGAACTGTGGGGATTCAGCCCTTAGGAACCACGAATGAGGACAGAGGACGTGTGTGTATGTATGTATGAGAGAGAGAGAGAGAGAGAGAGAGAGAGAGAGAGAGAGAGAGAGAGAATGAGAATATCTCTGTGGTCTCTTACTATTTTATTTATTTTGGTAAAATGAAGGTGTTGTGGCGCTTTCCCTACAATCTAAAAATTCTTGATTCTGAGACTCCTATTTCCCATCATTGTTGCGTCAAAGGTTGGAGTTTCTTTAGGTCACTGAAAATTCACAAAGATAGTGTCAGTATCTTTGACTATATAGGGAAGGAATCTAATGATGGTATGTGGAATTTCTATGAGTATCTCCAAAGTAAAGTGCTACTGGCATGTTTAAATAGATCTGAATCCTGATGCCCTTGTTCCAATGACTAGTATGGCCACAGATTGCAAATATGTCTAATGCTTGTTGAACTGGTCCAGTGGTGAAGTTACTGACTTTCTGGGTTAAGGATCAGGATAGAAAAGATCAACTTAGACTAAAATACAATATGTTCAGTTAGAGGAAATTATAAGAAATAATATTAGTAATTTTCGATCATTAAACATTCTAATAAAAAATATTGCTTTCAATAGATCTAAATGGCTAGATCTAACACAGATTGAGTAAATTGTTGTCCTTGACAGTCCCAGGATGCATAGTTGTCAGGGCATTGAGGTGGCACAGTGAGAGAGATGAGAAGCAGGCCTAGAAATGAGAGGTCCTGCGTTCAAATCTGGCCTCAGATACTTCCTAGCTATGTGACCCTGGGTAGGTCACTTAACTCCCATTGCCTAGCCCTTACTGCTCTTCTGCATTGGAATTAATACACAGTATTGATTATAAGACAGAAGGTAAGGGCTTAAAAATAAATTACCTAATCCAGAAATTATCTAAGTACTGGTTTCTGGAAACTAATTCCAATAATGTATTAATAATACATTCCTTTTTTTTTTTAAACCCTTACCTTCTGTCATATCAATTTCTAAGACAGAAGAGTAGCAAGGGCTGGGTAACTGGGCTTGTAGTGATTTGTCCAGTTTTACATAGCTAGGAGGTATCTGAGTCCTTTTGATTCCAGACCTAGTGTTCTATCATCTATGCTACCTAGTTGCCTATTAATGAACTTAAAAAAAAATCTTTACTTTCTGCCTTACTATCAGTTCTAAGTTAGAAGAGTACCAAGGGCTGGGCAATGGGGGGTTAAGTGACTTTTCCAGGGTCATGTAGCAAGGAAGTATCTGAGATCAGATTTGAAATTCAAGTCCTCCCAACTCCAGACCTGGTGTTCCATCCATTGTGCTAAGTGGCTGTCTCTATCAATGCATTCTTTTTGTTTTGTTTTGTTTTGTTTT
>NC_058132.1:672414808-672431147 GCF_016433145.1 Gracilinanus agilis | reverse complement strand
CCAGAAGCCTGCTCATCAAGACTCCCACATGAGTTGGCACCAGGAATATCCTCTTGTTTATGCTGTAAGGATTGAACTCACTGGCCAGTCTCTTTACTGCATCTCTTTCTAATGTCCTACTGATGTACAACACACAGACAACTGCTTTTAAGTTAAAATGCCTCTTGCACCCAACTTCACTGCCTATGACTTTCTCACGATGGGAATTGTGCAAGGGAACATGGATTGAGACAGAATCTTAGAAGTCATCCAATTCAAACCCACCATTTTGCAATCAAGAAAACAGAGGCCAAGAAAGAGTGAATAACTTAGGTTCTCATAGGTACTAAATTGCAAAGTTGGAATTTGAATACAAATATTCTGACTCCAATTCCAACCATCTACTTTCCTGAAATAAAAAAAAAATCTTGACCTTACAGAGGTTAACATGTGAAAGAATTTTTTTTTCTGTTTTGTTCCAAAATTTCCTTAATCCTCTTTTTTATACTAGAGAAATTCCACTGTCCCAGTCTCCCAGGTAGGTATTTGTCATTTTCATTCATAGCTTTCAAACTACCAAATGCTAATGGTCACATTATATTAGGAAGCCATGAATAGATGATCTCTGAGGTTCATCCCTTCTCAAACAGATTCTGATTTGATGATTTGACTTAAAAGACAGTAAGACAAAAACTGAAATGTTGTGGGATGATCAAATGTAATAAACTCTGCTACTAATAGCAATGCAATGATCAAGAACAATCCCATGGAACTTATGAAAAAGATGCTATCTACATCTAGAGAAAGAACTATGAGAGTAGAAACGCAGAAGAAAAACATGATTTGTCACTTGGTTATATGGGTATATGTCTTGGGGTTGTGGTTTTTAAAAGATTACTGTATTACAAATATGAATATGGAAATGGGTTTTGAGTATTGACATGTATAAACTAGTGGAATTGCTTGTCTGCTCCTGGAGGAGGGAGGGAAGAGGGATGGGAGAGAACATGAATCATGTAACCATGGAAAAATAGTCTTTTTTAAATAAATTCATTCATTCATTTATTTATTTAATTTAGAATATTTTTCTATGGTTACATGATTCATGCTCACTCCCCCTTCCCATAGCCAATGAGCAAACCTACTGGGTTTTACATGTATCATTGATAAGACCTATTTCCATATTATTGATATTTGCACTAGGGTGATCCGCTTAGAGTCTACATCCCCAATCACATCCCCATTGAACCATATGAAGAAGAAAATAATTTTCTTCTGTGTTTCTGCTCCCACAGTTCTTTCTCTGGATGTGGAGAGCGTTCTTTCTCATAAGTCCCTCAGAATTGTCCTGGATCATTGCATTGCTGCTAGTAGAGAAGTCCATTATGATGAACATTGGTTCTTAACAATTTCATGGAAAAATATTCTAAAAAAAAATAATAATGTGAACCATCCTCCTCCCACAACAGTCAGTAAGAATGGAGGGTTTTGTGTATGATATGAACTTGGAGATGACCAGAAATAAAACCTCTCATTTCTATGCTAAGTTTAAAAAATGGTCATCCTCTCATTTTATCTTAGTCTTCATCCCTCTCAGTCTCTCTTTTGCATAATTTCTCTTTTCTCTGAGTTTTCTTTATCCTCTTGGTTTTCCATTTACTTATCTGGCCACTGTTTAGTCTCCTTTACTGGGATATCATCCAGGTCTTGCCTTATTCTGTTCTAGGAATTCTACTTTTCTCTCTAAACCCTCTTTCAGATACCTCATCACTCTCATGGATTATCTCCTTTATGAAAATGCATTCCATATCTGAATATCCAGACCTCACCTCTCCTGAGTTCCATTGTCCCACTGTCAACTGTTTGTAGGATATCCCTACCCTATGTCCCATGGTCATTTCACACCCTACACGTCCAATGCTCATCGCCTTTCCTGCAACCTCTTCCTAGCTTCAGTATGTGTGCGTGGGAGTGCTCCATCTCACCCAGTCCCTAGGTTCACAGTCTTGGAGTCATCTTCAACAATTCTCTCTTCCTTACCTTTAGATTCATTAAGTTTCCAAGTCTTAGGGATTGATTGCGTTTGAATCTATATGTCTATTGTTTTGCTTCAGTAGAAAGTAAGCTCCTTGAGGATAGGGACTATTTTAATTTTTTTTTCATTGACTCACCAATTGCCCAGCACAATGTCTGGCACTTAGTAGGTTCTGAATAAGTACTGATAAAAAAACAAAAAACAAAAAACCCCCCAAACCTCTTAACCTTCCACCTTAGAATCAATACTGTATATTGGATTCAAGGCAAAAGAGTGGTAAAGACATGACAATGAGGGTTAAGTGACTTGCCCAGGGTCACACAGCTGGGAAGTGTCTAAGACCAGATTTGAAGTCAGGGTCTTCCATCTCTAGGCCTGGCTCCAATCCACTGAGCCACCTAGCTGTCCCCATAAGTGCTGAATTTTTTAGTTAAATAGTGTAAGTATTATTATCACCATTTTACAAATAAGGAAACTGAGATTCAGAGAAATTAAGTGAAGTCCAACAGAATAAGTGTTAGACCTACTATTTATTTATTTGTTTGTTTGATTGATTTTTTTAACCCTCTCCTTCCCTCTTGGCATCAATACTGTGTATGGGCTCCAAGGCAGAAAAGTGGTAAGGGCTAGGCAATGGGAGTCAAGTGACTTGCCCAGGGTCACACAGCTAGGAAATGTCTGAGGCCAGATTTGAGCCTAGAACCTCCTGTCTCTAGGTCTGGTTCTCAATCCACTGAACTACCCAGCTGCCCCCTTAGGATTTATTTCTAGTTATCTCTTAAATTTAAATTCTATCTAGCACTCTCTTCACTATGCCCTGCCTCAAATATTTCCCTCTTTGGCTCATACTATTGCTTGCAAGTCTCCCATGATCGACTTAGTCATTTCTGTTGGGCATTGCTCCTTTCTAAATGGAAATACTGGTAGTATAAGTTGTTACTGACCATGCAGTACAATGAATTAGAATTAAGAAACCATAAGGATGAGATTTAGAGCAGGAAGAAAACTTAAAGGTCAACTAGTCCAATCCGTCCATCTTAACAGATGTGGAAAAACAAGTCTAGGAAAGCTCTATGATTTGCTCCAGGGTATACATTAGGTAGCAAAGCTGCGATTTGGATCTAGGTTTACTGACTCCAAAGTCAGAATTTTTCCACCACAAGGACTTCCTCCCAATTAAATGTTAGCAATTAATTTATTATAAAGAGAGAACCAAGGCAATGAGTGCCATAGGGAAGGTGGTAATAATAGAAGGGGAAAAAGCCCTGGAGAAGCAGAAATGAAAGTAATGAGCAATTCCTCTTGGTGTGATGGGAAGAAGGGGCTTGATGGATACAGTTTTGTACTTGAAGCTAGAGGAACAGAGATTTAGAATCCTCCTCCAGTACTTACTAGCTTCTTGACTCTGGGAAAGCCTCCTAATCTCTTTTTAGTTTCAGTTTCCTCATCTGTAAAATGGGGATGTTTATAATAGTAGCTATTTCACAAGGTTGTTTTGAGTGAGGATTAAATAAAATAATACATATAGAGTGATTTATAAACCTTTAAATCTTATATACATGCTAACTATTATTTATTATAATAATATGCTTACTGCTAATTTATGCTTAATAATTAATGCTTAATAAATGTGTTTTTCCTTCCTGTTTTTCTCTGTCATTTAATAACTAGGTGGACTTGGGCAAGGTACTTGGAGTTTCTGTGTCTATAAAGGGAGAGAGTTTTAAAATAGTTTCAAAGTTAAATCCAAGGCTCTTGGACCATGGATTCTTTTTTTTTCCCTTCCCCATGGTATTGTCCATTCCTTTATAGCAAACACTCATCCAGGATGCAATAAAAATCAGAACAAAGGTGACAATATGCCCACTGAATACTAAAAAACAGAGATTTGAAACTGGAAGGGAACATAGAGGAAGCCTCTTTCAACTCTTTCATTTCATAGATGAGGAAACTGAGGTAGAGAGAGTTAAAGTGACCTATCCAAGGCAATTACACAGTGACAGAGAAAGGATTTGAACTTGGATCCTCTGACTTCGGACCTAGGACTTTTCATAGCACAATGCTGCCCCACAGTGTTCTATTGAAAGAAGGGCTTATGACCCAGAGAACACTTCTGTTCTTATTATTCCATAGCTCTAGTAAGAATTGTCTGTGGCAAGAACTGTGGGAGTAGAAATACAGAAGAAAACACATGATTTATCACTTGTTTATATGCGTATAGGATTTGGGGTTTTGGTTTTAAAAGATCACTCTATTACAAAAATGAATAACATGGAAATAGGACTTGAGGATACAATATATGTATAATCTAGTGGAATTGCTTGTTCAAGAGGGGAGGGAGAGAACATGTATCTTGTAACC
Source organism: Gracilinanus agilis (assembly GCF_016433145.1). NCBI lineage: Eukaryota > Metazoa > Chordata > Mammalia > Didelphimorphia > Didelphidae > Gracilinanus > Gracilinanus agilis. The sequence continues at coordinate 672,426,772 of NC_058132.1, read as the reverse complement.
ATGGGGAAAAAAATTAAAAAATAATTATATTAAAAAATGAAAGAATTATCTGTGGTGTCCAGGATGGATCTCAGAAATTTATCTACCAATCACTTTGGCAATGTCATAGTCACCTGAATTATTAATCTAGCCTTTTCCCAGAGAGAGTGAGTAGAATTGTGTGTTTGTGCATGTGCAAGTATGTATGTATATATGTACAAACATGACCCTGTATGTCTGTGTGTTTGGATGTGTCTGAATGTGAGAGAGAGAGAGAGAGAGAGAGAGAGAGAGAGAGAGAGAGAGAGAAAGAGAAATGGGAAGAGAGAATAAGAGAGGGGCAGGGAATGTATTTAGTAATGCCCTGTGTGTAACTGAGTTCAAACTTTGTCTCTTCAGGTTTCCTGTGTGAGCTCTGGCAGGTTATTTAGCCTCTCTATGTCTCAATTTCATCATCTATAAAATGAAGGACCCAAACTAAATGACTTCTAAGGGTTCCTTCCAGTCCCTGATCCCTGATCTTAGGATTCTATATGCTTAAATGATTGGCACTTTGATTATCATCATATGGGAGGAGATATGACAGTCCTCCCTGAAATCGAGTTAGGGATTTTTTTCCCCCCCAGGAACCCTGAATGTTTCCCCCCTGCTTTTGTTTTACAGATTATACAATTAGTAATAATCCAGAACACTTTGTTGTTTGTAAATAGAAACAATGGATTCTTTCCTTTTCCTGACCTTGCTAGCCAAGTCTACGGAAACACAAGGACAAATCAAGTCAACTTGAAAATCTAAACATATAAAAAGAATTCTGTGGGAGTAAGAAAGTACATCATCTTGAACATTTAATTCTGCTATTTGACTCAGTAGTCTGGGAGTCTGGGGTATAATGTCAAGGGGGTGGTGTTAGTGATCTTATTTGATTCATTTTATATTGTTATTACAGTTTTAAAAATTAAACTTATTTATTTTGTTTGCTACATCAAAATTTCCATGTACCTTGATTACACTTGTAAAATCTATATCAGATTTTTTACCATCTCAGGGGAGGGCAGGGAGGCAGGGAGGGTAAGAAGAAGGGAGAGAATTTAGAACTCAAAAACTGAAAAAAGAAAAAAGAGAATGTTAAAAAAATTGTTTGTATATACAGTAGGGGAAAAAACAAAATATTATTTTAAAAAATGTCCATGTATCTCCATCCCTCTTTCCCCACTCCCTCCTTGAATATTTTCTCAAGTTTGTGTAAGCCTCTTGTTTTGCACTAATTGGGTTTTTGATCAATCCCATGGGGCCCACCTCCCAATGGAGGGAACTTGGTAAGTTGGAGAGGACTAGAGATCTTGGGTCCCTCATTTAGAGCTTACTGGAAGCAGGAAGATTGCTTGTTAGAGAGAATTTAAAGTGATTAAAATAAAAAAAACCCTTTACCTTCTATCTTAGAATCAGTATTGTGTGTGTTGTGTATGGGTTACAAGGCAGAAGAGTGATAAAGACTAAGCAATGGGGTTAAAGTGACTTTCCCAGGGTCACTTTAATTATCTTCCAGTCAGTTTCTGGTGAATCCCCAGTAAGCAAGGAAATATGACTGTCAGACACCTTCTCCTCTGATTTCTGATTCAGGAACCCCACAGTCCATATCTTTTAGCCCTTCAAACAAGACTTCCTAGAAGTCAAGAGCAGATCCTAAAGAAAGAGAGAGTACTTTCTTGGTTTGGAGTAAATCCAGACTCAACTCATATCCCTTTTCTTATCTTGGTTTCTTTCCCATTCTTTGACTTCTTTATTTTGAGCCAGGGAACTCTTCATCTTGCAAGATCACATTAGCCCTGGAGTTAACCTTTGGTCCTTGAGGCACCTGTGATTGGAGGCAGAGAACTTCAGAACTTCCATTTAAAGAGAACCCTTAGACCATTTAGTTCTTCATTTCCCACCTGGCTGTATTCCTTTGGACTTTTCCATCATTTCCCAATACCTTTCCTCCATCCCCTTTTCAGTTTCCATTGGTGCGATTTTGACTTTGATGAATGACATCCTCCATTAAATGGGAATCTCTTTGAGGGCAGGGATTATCTTTATTTTTTGTAGTAGTATCTCCAGTATTTATTATTATTTCATTTTTTACTATTCAACTATTTGGAATTTTATTTTTATTTTACTTTTTTACTATTAAATTATCTTATGATATTACTATTTTATTATTTTTTACTTACCTTGAAGCCCTAAGACAAAAGAGCAAGTGATGAAGCAGCAGATGGCGATGAAATGGGAGTTGTAGTCATAAGCCCACATATAGGCTAATGCCAGGGCATAGAGTCTTCTTTTCAGCCTTGGGATTCAGCAGCCCCCCAAGTGTCTGAGCAGCCTTTTAACGAACCACACTATAACCAATGGGCTAGAAAAGGTATTTAAAAAATGATCTTCTTGTCCCTTAATTGGGGAATGGCTGAACAAACTGTGGTATACAATGGTGATGAAATACTATTGTGCTATAAGGAATGATGAACTGGATGATTTCAGAAAGAACTGGAAAGATTACCTGAACTGATCCAGAGTGAAATAAGCAGAGCCAGGAGAACATTATACATAGTAACTGAAATATTGTGGATTTGACTTTGCTACTAACAACAATACAATGATCCAGGACAATTCTGGGCGACTTATGAAAAAGAATGCCATCCACATCTAGAAAAAGAACTGTTGAAGTAGAAATGTAGAAGAAAAACTATGATTTATTACTGCTTTATTTGGGCATATGATTTGGGGTTCTGGTTTCATTCTCTTACAAAAATGAATAATATGGAAATAGGTTTTGAGTGATAATACATGTATAATCCAGTGAAATTCTTTGTCAGCTCTGGGAGGGGGGAGGGAAAAGGGGAAGGGAGACAACCTGAATCATGTAACCTTGGAAAACTTATGTGTAGATTTGTTACTGGAATAAAATAAAGAAAAAAATGTTTAAAAAAGGATCTTCTTCCCCTAACCCTGGTCTGTGGGAATCTTACCCTGTGGTTAAAATTTTTTACAAAAACTTTTGCCAAGATGATTCCACTTACCACTGGTATGTCATCATGAAATCCAGCAGACCTAAAAGATGAACAGCTTCAACTGTGAGAGAACCCAGCAGGTATCGCATCCAAATAACAGCCCTGAATGAAACAAGGCTAGCAGACAAAGGCCAGCTTCCTGAAGTTGGAGCTAGATACGCATTTTTTGGAGTGGTTGCTGTGGTGAGGAGCTCTGTAAAGCTGGAATATGTTTCACAATCAAATCTAATCTAGTCAATAAACTTGTGGGCCTTCCAAAAGGAGGAAATGACAGGCTCAAGACAATGAGATTGCCACTGGCAGGAGAGTGACACCCCACCTTCTTTAGTGTGCATGCTCCTACCATGGCAAACCTTGATAAAGTCAAAGAAAAATTTTATGAAGATAGGGAGATCCTCATCATTAATGTGCCTCAAGAGGACAAGCTTATAATTCTGGGTGACTTTAGTGTCAGAGTTGGCACACATTCTCAGACATGGCAGAGAATCCTTGGGAAGAATGGAGTTGGGAATAGCAATAGCAATGGTTACTTATTATGGAAGACTTTAAGTCTCATGATCTTCTCAACAGCAACACTGTCTTCCATTTATTTACCACAATGCAATAAAATTTCATGGATGCATCCTCCCAGCAATTATTGGCATTTAACAGATGATGTCATTACGAGAAGAGACAGATAAAGGAACAGATTAGAGCACTGCTCCCTAGGTGGACAATTTGCTGTTGACTTGGAGGGAAAACTGAACCTATTTATGGGTCAGAGACTACCATGGTGATGAAGCTATACTGATCAGTGATAAGGACTGATTCTGGAGAGATGGGCTGAACCCTTCTAGAGTTTTCTCAACAGACCATCATCAATCAATGCTGAAGCCATTGACTGTATACTGTATAACTCAAATCAAAGCCAATCCCTCTTGAGCCAAACTTGTCCAACAGAAGAAGAGGATTTATTTTTATTTTTAAATTATCTTTTTTTAAATTTGAAGTTTTTTCCCACAGTTACATGATTCATGTCCTTTTCCTCTCCCCTACACCTTCCCCTCCCCATAGCTGACACACAATTCCACTGGGTTTTACATGTATCATTGATCAAGACCTATTTCCATATTATTGATAGTTGCACTAGGGTGGTCGTTTTGGTGCTCCTCAAGTACAAAGGACAACAACCAACCATTGAATGAGTGACTTTTGCAAGAGATCTGTCCTGGTCCTTCTCATTTTAATTGGGGCAACTTTCCTTCTGAGGTTACCCTCGATCTCTCTCCTATATATTTTTTATATTTAATTTTTATAATTCAATTTAATTTAATATACATTTAAATGTATTTACATTTAAGAGGTGTAAAGGGTGTTCAGGGAAACTGGTATCTCTGGTGTGAAGACTTGCTGAGTCTTTTGCAGAACTGCTTATCCTGCTTTGGTGTCCACCTGCTTCCCTCTGGCTCCCAGAAACTGTAGCATGTGCAGTGGTCACATTCTGGTAAACTATCTCAGCATGTTGAGACTAAACAACAAGTCTTAAACCCATCAGTGAGTTTGGGTGGTGTCTATTCCAGGAATAAAAATGACCGATGGGTAGATAAAAACAATTTGGTTGAACAGCTGTGAAGGTGGCTGAAGCAAGTGCTGTGGGACTCTTAGAGCTTGGTCAGACATTAAAAACACCAAAGTCTTTGATTGTAATAGAGCCATTACCAGTTGTCATTTTTTTTGGTCTTGCCACTAGACTTTGATGACTCTGGAAGAATAAGGCCAATGCCTTTGGGTTTTTTTGTTGTTGTTTTTAAAAACCCTTACTTTCTGTCTTGGAGCCAATACTACGTACTGGCTCCAAGGCAGAAGAGTGGTAAGGGTGGGCAATGGGGGTTAAGTGACTTGCCCAGGGTCACACAGCTGGAAAGCGTCTGAGGCCAAATTTGAACCTAGGACCCCCTATTTCTAGGTCTGGCTCTCAATCCACTGAGCCACCCAGTTGCCCCCAGGCCAATGACTTTGTGCAACTCTGCCTTTCTTATTTCCAATTGATGTGTGAGTCAAAAGACATCACCAGTGATGTTATTGGACCTCTCTGAGTACAAAGAACAACAAATTGACCATATATCTTACATATACGTAGTTATTTTCATATTCCCCTTCAGGGAAGCGTAAATGAATTAACTATCCCTCGGCCCTCTTTGAAAGAACTTGAACAAAGAAATTTTTTTTAAACAAGAAAATTTAGCCTAGAATGTCAACATGTATGAGTCATAGAAACAACCTGTAGGTAACTGTTCCGCGTTTGCAGTGATGGAGGGACATCTCTCCACAGTGAAACAGGCCACAAAGGACCTTCTCTAATCCTTCACTACAGAATGGGGGATGATCCAGTGTCCTTGAAGGCTGTCCCGGGCAACTGTAAGCTTGAGCAGATCCCACCAAGTTGGAAAGCCTTGGAAACAAGGTCCGGAGATGGAAAGGGAAAGGAAAAAGAGAGGCACAAACATCTATTAAGCACCCACTATGTGCTAGGCACTGTGCTAAGCTTTGCTAATATCTGATAAACCATTTATTTCTTGTTTAAGGGTCTGATATGCTATGATATGTTACCATGAACCTGTCTACAGGGCAATGCATTCCTCAGTCTTGGAAACCAAAAAAATTATTACAGACTTAACAATTATCAATAAAAAGAAACATCCTAGTATACAAGAAACAAAAAAGAAGACTATATATGGCAAACCATGAACTTTTGTTACATAGTTAGGATAGCCACTCCTTTCTTCTTCTTTCCTCTTTTCATCCTTCTTTCTAGCTAGATGGTGTAGTTTGGCCTGGAGTTAGGAAGACCTGAGTTCAAATCTGACCACAGCCACTTACCAGTTGTGTCACTCAAGGTAAGTCATTTAGCTTCTGTTTGCCTCAGTTTCCTCATCTGTAAAATGGGCTACCTTCCAAGGTTATTGTGAGGATCAAATGAGATCATAATTATAAAGCGTTTAGCACAATGCCTAGCACATAGTAGATGCTATATAAATATTAGCTAAATGTTAGAGCTCTTGCAGGGTTGTTATAAGGATCACAGGAGGGAATATTGGTAAAGAGGTTAGTAAGGTGCCTACAGAAAGTAGGTACTTAAATGCTTATTTCTCTTTCTTTTCTTTGTTCCTTCCTTTTTTCTCTCTCTGCCTCCTCTCAATCCCTCTCCTCACTTCTCTTACTTTCTATTATTTCTCTCTCTATCTTCCTTTATTTCTCTGTCTCTTTTCCCTATCTTTGTCTCTCTATCTCCCCCTCTTTCTCTTTCTCCTTCCCCCCATTTCTACTTCTTCTTCCCTCTCTCTCTTTCCCTCCCTCCTTCCCATCTATCATTTCCATGGCAACACTTTGAGATCACTTGGAGGACAAGGAGCACTACTCATGGCTCTGCCTACTGATATGAATGACCATTAGTATAAATGTGAACCTCACCTAGAACAGTGATGGCGAACCTTTTAGAGGGGTGAGTGATGTGAGAAATGTCCTGTGGGGAGGGGGAGGGGAGCATCCCAGCTTCACATCCTTCTGGCTTTCTAGTAACGAACTCTGGCAAACTCTGTGCTGGGGTGATGGTGCTCATCCTCACAAAGAGGGCTCTGAGTGCCCCCTCTGGCATGTGTGCCATAGATTTGTCACCACAGACCTAGAGGCACCTTGATTGATGCTATGCTCCACTTGGTCTTAACCATCTTTAATGTAAGAGGTTTCATCAATAAACCAGACTTCTGTATCCTCTGGGGGGAAGGATAGAAAAGAGCCTCAATTTGCTAGGGACATGAATCATAGCTTAGTTCTAGAAATATCTTCTCCAGTAGTTTAGTTGACCATCAACTCATAAAGCTCACTCATCCTTCCAGGCTCAGGCTTTGCTTAGCTCCCAATGCACCCTTCCATTTTATAGTACTTGTCCTGCCTTGTGGGACTCGGGCTCAGTCAGAAGTCATTAGAAGATAGGGATATCAGGTCTTAATATGATGGGAATATTTCTGGTCAGTGTCTCTGCCTTAGTCATGGTCCAGGCTAATAATTACTTCTTAAAGGGGGCATAATTAGCCATTGCCCCAACAAATGTGTGGGTGCAGAACCCTAAAGGACCCTGACTCCCAGCTTCATCTTTCTGCTATTGACTCTAAAAGAATGTTATCAAAGCTGTTGATACCTGGAGTTCTCTAGCATGGGTGGGTGGATGGGGTCCAAGTGAAAGGGCTTATTGGACAACATTTTGGTCAGCTTTCAATGCAGCTTATTGCTGTCATCCTCACCTACACTATCCAGCATAAGTCAAAAGTAGAGGGACTCTAGAGATGCGGAAAATGTTCAGTTCTTTCATTTGGCCACTTTATCTGGATTTTAGCCTATGGTCCGTGATCCCCTGGGAGAATACTTAGCCTGAAAAACACCCTTCATCACTATTCCTGTTTGCCCTTATTGAAAGGGGTGAATTGAAGAGGACAGATGTCTGAGATGTGTCTTTTTTCCTTCCTGGGAGGGAGGTTGTGGCTTCGGGTTTTGATCTAGCACAGCATAAATTCTCTGAACTCGCTCCTCTTCCTCATCCTCTGAGATTTTCAGGGTTTCCTTGTGATCTTTTCTAAAGCTGACCTACCTCCTTTACCCTGGGTTCCTCCCATCTCCATTATTTTGGTTTAGCTCACTTATCTTGTCTCATCAGCTGTATTACCTACTACATAGTCTCCCGGTATCAAGATTGCCTCAGAAGTCCCTCTGTTTCCCCATGGTTCTTCCACAGGATGCTACTAGGGACCTTATATATCTCTCCATCACCACATCAATTTTTGGAGTGAATTTCTTGGAGAAGTTCCTCTCCTTCCCTCCAAGAGTTATCTCTTAAAGAGGTCTCATCCCTTTCTTCAAAAAGGGGCAACTGGGTAGCACAGTGGTTAGAATACTAGGTTTAGAATCAGGAATACTCATGTTCATGAGTTCAAATCTGACTTCAGACACTTAGTAGCTATGTGACCCTGGGCAAGTCACTGAACTCTATTTGTCAAAATATCCTCATCTGTAAAATGAGCTGAAGAAGGTAATGGTAAAGAATCCCAGTATCTTAGCTGTGTGACCCTGTTCAAGTTACTCAACCCTGTTTATCTCTGTTTTCTCATCTGTAAAATGAGCTGGAGAAGGAAATGATAAATCACTCAGTTATCTTTGCCAAAAAAATCCCAGATGGGGTTAGGATGAGTTCTGATATAACTGAAACCACTCAATGACAACAAATGCAAGGCTGTATGGAGATTACAGCTTTCTGTTAAAGAATTTTATACAGAAATTTGATGTTAATTAATTAATTAATTTATCTTTATTTTATTCTAATAACAACTTTATATATAGGTTTTCCAAAGTTACATGATTCATGTAGCTTTCCTTCCTTCTTCCTTCCCCACTCCAAGAGCTGACAAGCAATTCCACTGGGTTATAAATATATTATCACTCAAAACATAGGAAATTTGACTTTTAAACTTAACTCAGAGGGGAAAATGAAATTTCTGGACTCATGACCCTTTGAACTTAACTCAGAGACAAAGAAACATGGCTTAGGCAGTTACAGAATAGAATCTATTTTAGAATGGAATCAAATAGAAAATCAATATTTTATTTTCTCAGTTTCTTCCAGTCAAACAATCAACAAATATTTATTAAGCTACCTATTTTGTGCCAAGGCTCTGGTGATTCAAAGATCGAAATAGATAATAAAAGTGCTAGAAATACAAAGATAAACTTGAAACATTCCCTGCCTTCAAGCAATTACATTCTCTGAAATGGGCTCACACACACACACACACACACACACACACACACACATATATATATTAAAAATAAACATAAGGTAATTGTGTGGGTAGGAGATGATAGGAATTGGGGAGCACCAGGAAATGCTTCATATTGATGGTGTCTCTGGAGCTAAGTCTTCAAAGAAACCAGGGGCTCTGAGACACAAAAGGAGAAAAGGGAATATCTTCTAGGTGTGGGTTGTAATGGTGGGGCACAAGGGATGCTAACTATTATTATTTGTGGGTTCTCACTGGGATGAGAGAGACAGGAATGACAGACAAACAGGATCAACCAGGATAGGGAGACCAGGGTTTACTGCCAAGCTGTTAACTGTCAATAGGAATGGCAGTTAGGTCCAACAGTCACTCAGCCCACCTAGGTCAGGGTCTATGGAACCAGCAGGCAACAAGTAAAAGTTTATAACAGTTTAATTGAGGGAAACAATAATAAAGGATGGGAATAAGGGATTCTATACTTACAACCTAAAGGCAAACCACAGGGGCAAGGGAAGGACTTGACTACACTATTCTATTGACCAAAGCTAGGCAGGGCCCAAAGGAAGCAGTACTGAAGCCACAGGGAAAGCTCCTCCAAACCTGGTTCCAGCCAGGTTTGGTCAGCTCAGCTAAAGGGCCTGAGGATGGCTTTCAATTGGGGTCTCACGGTAAATGCAAGGTTGGTCACAGGATGCCAGGAGCCAACTCCACCAGGACAGGTGATCCAAGGAACCCAGGTAGGGAGAGTGAGTTTGCAATCCTGTCCACCAGATCACAAACCACTTCCCCACTTGGTGCTGCTCTGCAGGTCTGTTGTCCACTGCTGAAAGCCTCCACCTCTCAGGATCCCAGAGAATCTGGATGCAGTTTTTCCCTAACTCTGAGATCTCCCAGGGTTAGCAACAGTTATGTCCCCAACCACTATGGAGTCTCTCAGAGTCCAAGCCCCACTTCCTGCTCCTTCATTCCATCTTGGAATCCTCCAGCCCTTCCTGCTAGGTCCAACACTAATACTAAATTAATCTTCCTCACATCAGGGTATGGGTAAAAGTGAGAATGTTTGACTGAATGACCTTAATCACTTAAAGATTTATGACCCAATGAATTAACAAAAAGAAGGGTCACTTAGCTAAAAATCCTCTAAATTTACATCCTGAACTCAGATACTTATAAAAATAGGGGTTTTCCAGGGCTGATTTTCCCTCTATTAACTTTATGGCATTGAACAATTTTGATTTCTGTTAGGGGAAGTTATATTTTGGAAAGACCAAAAAAAAAAAAAAAAGACAACAATTAAGGTAGATTTAAAAAATGTGCTTACCCAATGTCAAGAGGGTAGCTGGACTCAGCTCCCAGCTTTGGTCATTTTCATTTTCCCTCTGATTTTTCTACTATTTTCCCAAAGTTTCTTTAAACCAATGGACAATTTGTATAGACTGAGACTAATTCTGGGATTGGGAAGGAGATGGAAGAGTGTGGAGGTGACAGGAGTCACTCTTTGACCTTTGGAGATACTTATGATTAGCCTTTCATTACCTTTGTATATTTCTTATAGATCATGTTTTCTCCTGAGTTCTGGCTTTTGCCCCAGAAATTGTTGCAACTCCTTTAGTTCATTAAATATCATTTTTTTTTAATCTTTTATAATTATGTTTGTCTTTGCTGTATGTTATTCTTGTCTATAAGTTCAGTTCCTTTGTCTATGAAATGCTGTATTCCATGTCTTGGGTTCTTTTAATGTTGTGGCTGCTAAGTCTTGCTAAAACTATTAGTTAAGCAGTATTTAAATTGCTTTCTTTTTCTTGTTGCTTTATATTTTTTCCTCCTTAACTTGAAAGGTACAGAACTTAGCTATGATATTCCCGTGCATTTTCATCTTTGGGTTTTTTTGAGGTGGTGATTTGTGGATTTCTATTTTACCCTCTGGTTCTAAGATTTCTGGGCAATTCTTTATGATTTCTTGGAGTATGATGTCTAAACTCTTTTTTTTTATTGTAACTTTCCAGGAGTCCACCTATTCTTATATTGTTTCTCCTTGATCTATTTTCTAGACCAATTTTTTGTGATAAGATGTTTCATATTTTTTCTATTACTTGATTCTTTTGATTTTTAAAAATATTTCTTGTTGTCTTAGGAAGTCATTAGTTTCCCCTTGTCCAATTCTAATTTTTTTTTTTAAAGTTTGTCAATCATTAAGCTTTTATGTTTATTTGATCAGTTTTTTTTTACCCTTAATTTCGGTGCATTGTCTCATAGGTGGAAGAGTGGTAAGGGTGGGCAATGGGGGTCAAGTGACTTGCCCAGGGTCACACAGCTGGGAAGTGGCTGAGGCCGGGTTTGAACCTAGGACCTCCTGTCTCTAGGCCTGACTCTCACTCCACTGAGCTACCCAGCTGCCCTCTAATTTGCTTTTTAACTGGGTATTTTTAATTTGTTCCCTTTCTATTTTTTATTTGCATGCCCAGTTCACTGTTCTTTGCCTTCTGTAATTTGTTATTATATGTACACAATAATATAAATTTCTCTGTGAGTACTGCTTTAGCTGCATCCCACAGATTTTGGTAGGATGTCTCATCATTTTCATTCTCTTCGATGTAATTATTAATTGTTTCTATGATTTGTTATTTAATTAACTGATTTTGGATAATCATATTATTCAATTTCCAATCAGTTTTTGATTCACCTTTCCATATGCCCTTTCTAATTATTATTTTTATTGCATTATGATCTGAAACAGTTCCTTTTATTATTTCTGCTCTTTTGCATTTTTTTGCCATATTTCTATGTCCTAGTGCATGGCAAATCTTTGAGAATGTACAATGTGCTGCTGAAAAGAAAGTGCATTCCTTTTTGTCCTTATTTATTTTTCTCCACATATCTATTAACTCTAATTTTTCTAGGATTTCATTCACCTCTCCTACCTCTTTCTTATTTATTTTTTTAATTTGATTTATCTAGATCTGGTAGAGGAAGGTTTATGTCTCCCACTAGTATAGTTTTACTATATATTTCCTCCTCAAGCTCTGCCAATTTCTCCTTTGGAAATTTAGATGTTATACCATTTGGTGCCTACATGTTAAGTACCGATATTTCCTCATTGTTTATACTGCCTTTTATCAGGATGTAATTAT
>NC_058132.1:672403121-672412657 GCF_016433145.1 Gracilinanus agilis | reverse complement strand
CTTTCCTTTCCTTTCCTTTCCTTTCCTTTCCTTTCCTTTCCTTTCCTTTCCTTTCCTTTCCTTTCCTTTCCTTTCCTTTCCTTTCCTTTCCCTTACCTTCTGTCTTAGAATCAATTCTAAGTATTGGTTCTAAAGCTGAAAAACGACAAGGGCTAAACCATGGGGGTTAAGTGACTTGCCCAGGATCACACAGCTAGGAAGTGTCTGAGGCCAGATTTGAACCTAGGATCTCTTGTTGCAAACTAAAGAAATAAAAATGATCTTGTAGAACTGTCCCTTTCATTTCTTTTTTCTCCTCAAATTGAGCCAATAGAATATTTTGAAACTGAAAGCTAACTTAGTTTAGTTGAATTCTGTTAAGGTGTGGAGAAAAGACTCTGTTCACATAAGAGTGGATTGAAAGAATTTGAGGAAATTAAAGTGAATGCAAGAGTACCCAGGAACTGACTCCTATCAGTTGTTAAAATCTTTGGTGTGAGCAGGAACACTTTGGAATTCACTGAATGCCACAAATCAAGGTTGATTTGTGGTCTTAGTGAGTGTCTAGACTTAAGTAAAGCTGGAAGTCTTAATAATGCAGGTTAAACTTCAAAGTGTATCATGCATATGGTTTTTCTTTTCCCAGAGTGAACATTTCCCAGTATACCCCTGGGGGAGTGTGTCCCAAGAGATCAGTGATGAATTAATCATAACTCCACAGTAGTGATAGAGTAATAAGAGCCTGAAGAAGATCAACACTTTCAGCTCATTGATGCACAGCTGTACATATGGTGGAGGAGTTTGTCCCCAGGAACACCAGATAGGAAGAATTCCCAGCTGTCAACGATAGGAGTCCATGAGAGTAAGTTGTTGGAAAAGATTTTATTGATACCACATTTTTTATATTGTGATTGTTTCCAGATGTGCACTCCCATCTTCGTGGAATCTTCCCTTCTAATGAAGAAAAAGAGTTAAATAAAATTAAGATGTCACTGAGGTCATTTTGGCTCAGATCTAGAGTGAGGAAGACTTGAGTTCAAATTCTGCCTCAGACACTTCTTTTTTTTTTCTCCCTAAACCATTACCTTCTTAGTATCAATTCTAAGACAGAAGAGTAACAAAGATGAGGCAATGGAGGTTAAGTGATTTGCCCAGGGTCACACAGCTAGGAAGTACCTGAGACCAGATTTGAACTCAGGTCCTCCTGACTCTAGGCCTGGTTCTCTACCTACTATGCCACCTAGCTACCCAATGTATAAGTTTCTGTTGTTGATTTTGGTGGCAAGGGCTAATCTTTGTATAGGATAGAGCTTCCATTGGCAGCTAAGCTGGGTGGCTCAGGGGATAGTGTGCAAGACCTGGAGATGGGAGGTCCTGGCTTTGAATCTGGCCTCAGATACTTTCTAGCTGTGTGACCCTGGGCAAGTCACTTAACCTCCATTGCCTAACCCTTACTGCTTTTCTGCCTTGGAATTGTATTGATTCTAAGAGGAAGGTAAAGGTCAAAAAAAATTTTTTTTTATAAAGAGAGAGGCTTGCAAAGAGGGCAATCTCAGTTTCTCCAATTTTATTTTCATTTTTCTTTATACTTAGTGAGTCAAAAGTTTCAGAGACCTTGAAAAGACTATTGAGTGTATTTTCTTTTTTTCTTTTTTGTTAAGCCCTTAACTTCTGTGTATTGGCTCCTTGGTGGAAGAGTGGTAAGGGTAGGCAATGGGGGTCAAGTGACTTGCCCAGGGTCACACAGCTGGGAAGTGTCTGAGGCCAGATTTGAACCCAGGACCTCCTATCTCTAGGCCTGATTCTCACTCCACTGAGCTACCCAGCTGCCCCGTTGAGTGTATTTTCTGAAAGAGAACAGTCCCAAGCTGAGGTCATTTCCACAGAATGACCACCAAAAGATAAAAAGGGCAGTCAGGAAGGAAGGACAAAAGCACCTGGGTCATGCAGCCATCCATGTTGTGAATCTTTTGGAAAAAAAAATGAAGGGAATTGTTTATACCTTCTACCGTGTCCATCTGTATGTAGGAGTATGTGGGGAGGAGGCCAGAGGAATTACTGTAAATGGAGCATCTGGAAAATGTTGCTAAGGCCCAGCTCTGGCCTGAGAGATGTCGACTGGACCTCCCACTCCTACCTTCCACTGCGGCCACCCGATAGTTGCAGTTACTTGTGACTTATTAAGTTTCAGATCCCTTTTCTTTAGAGACAAACGAGTCTACCGCCCTCATTTTACAGGGGAAAGCCAGGCCCTGAGAGTGGCTACTTGCCTGAAAATGATGCAGCCACTAGGAGTTAGGGCGAGATTCCAACTCACCTCGCTAGTCTCTGGCCCCAGGGGACTTCTCCCCATCCCTTCTCTTTGAGCCTCAGTTTTCGCAGCTTTAACGTTAGGGAGTGAACCCTGTGATCACTTAGTCCTTTCCAGCTCTCTCTGTGATGACATCTTATTCTCATTCTTTAAAAAAACAAACAAACCAACCTTGACCAGTCTTGGAATTGATACTAAATATTGATTCTAAGACAGAACAAAGATAAGGGCTAGGCAAAAGGAGGTAAGTGACTTGCTCAGGGTCACTCAGCTAGAGAGAGTTTCTTACTCTCATTCTTGTGGATTGGGTAAAACGGAAAGAACGAAGTTCAAGGTCCAGAGTTTGAATCCTGACTTTTCTGCCTGCTCCCTATGTGACCGTGGACAAGTTACCCAACCTTCTGGTGCCTCTGTTTCCCCACTAGTAAAATGGGGATAATAAGAGCACCTCCCTCTCAGGAGTTTTATGAAGATCCATTGAGATGATATATGTAAAGCATTTAGCAAACTTTAAAGCCTTATATGAGTATTTCTTATTATTCCTTTTCCCCAATCCATTCTTCCTTGTTTTTAGTGCTCGTCAGGCAAAGAAATGCCATAGGGAGTGGGAAGTTGTTTTGGGCCATTCTACGTCTTATTTGCCACCTCTGTTCCAATCGATGGGAAAGCAGAGGACAACGTTACCCCCGGAACAGATTGGCCTCAGTTTCTTAGATGTAGATTCCTTCTGCGCCTTTTCAACCAACATGAAGTAGGCTTCGGACAAACTATCCGTGGGATCTGGTTAGTTCTAGCTTTCCTGACCCAGATCCTAAGTCATCTAGGAGCAAAAAATGTGCCACCCACATGGAATCCAGGCCTCTCAGACTGCACATGTGGCTAAGACCACATGAGTCACCAAACCCTGATAACATCTAGACCAGACACATTTTCCCTGTATCCTTGTGGCATATTCTTGCTGTGTTAGGGTGAGACAATGTCCTTAAATGTTCGATGACTTGGGAGTGCCCCGTTTTGTCTCAACGTGGAACCTGAACCAAGAAGGCACTGGCATAGAGCTGTGCCCACCACAGAGAGCAGTGTGGTAGCGTACAAAGAGCTCTGATCCAGCAATCAGAGGACGGGGCTTCAGATCCAGGGTCCATCACTCGGTGCTTGCGTGACCTTGGATAAAACCTCTCTAGACCTCATCTGTAAAATAAGGGGGTCAGGCCAGATAGCCTATAACAGGTTCCCTTTCAACAGTAAATCTCCAATTCTCTGCATCTGATTTTCAAGACTCCTAGGTACTGGGATGCAGAGCTTCAGTTTTTTTTCTGGATGAGAAACTGGGCTATGCCAGAACATTTCTATGATATGAAATCTGAAAACCTTTTGGCTTCTAAGAGCTCAGCAACTTCTTATCCTGGATTCCCCCCGCCTCTACTTCCATTTCCTGATCAGCTTTTCTGTGGCTTTAACCTCATGACTTTTGCTTCTGGTTTTATTTCCTTTTTTAGCTTAGTTGTTTCCTCTCAGGGTTTCAGTTAGTTTAATTTAACCAAGACTTTTAGGATGAGAGCTTTAGAGCCTGAAAAGGGACTCTAGTGGTCACCTAGCCTATGCTGCTCATTTTTCAGATGAAAAGGCTGAGAATGGACATCCATTGACTTGACCATTTTTTGAAAGTGGTCAAGACTCCTGGTCACACCAACTAGTAATCCTGGATCCCATTAGCTTCTGCCATCACCATTAGCTTTCTGTGCCTGTCTCTAGGCTAGTTTCTAGTAACTGATTACCCTGGTCATTGCCCTGTATGAATAGATCTCTTTTCTTTCACTCTCTGTGGTAGCTATTCGTAGGCTTAAGCTCTTGCTTCCTGATTGCCCTGACAACTTAGAAGATGATTTCACTGGATACTGTCAATTGTTGTCTAGAGGGCTGGTATATTAGAATTGGGAGGTAGCAACTTGGGATGAGAAAAATGTGCTAGATTTGTGAGGTCTCTGAAGGAATCTGGGCTGTCCTAAACACATCTATAATTGTTCTGTGTGATGATACTGGTCAAGTCATTTAGCCTCTCTCAAAATCTCATTTTCTTTTTAGATAAGGATAGCACACAACAATAGTATATCCAATAATTGCTCAAGTATAAGACAGATTATCTATCTATCTATCCATCTATCCATCTATCTACCTACCTACCTATCCATCCATCTATCCATCATCTATCTTTCTATCTATCTATCTAGCCATCCACCTATCCATCCTTCCATCCATCATCTATCTATCTATCTATCTATCTATCTATCTATCTATCTATCTATCTGTCTGTCTGTCAGCCTTTCTATCTTTATCATATATCCTTTATATATCCAATACTTCCACCACCTTGATTGCCATCTCTCTTTATATCTGGATGGAACCAACCTAAGATGCTAAGCTCTGCTCAATAAACTCCAGTGGCTCTTAGTCAAATATAAACTCTGGCATTGAAAACCCTCTCTGATTTGACATCCTTTTAAAAAAAATACCATTTTCAGCCTTTGCACTTATTACTTCTCTTCAAGTATCCTACAATTTATTCAAACATTTTTGCTTTCATTTTTCAAATATGTCTGATTCTTCCTGACTCCATTTGGGGTTTTCTTGGCAAAGAGACTAGAGTGGTTTGCAATTTCCTTTTCCAACTCATTTTATAGATGAAGAAACTGAGGTAACTAGGGTTAGCTGACTTGCCCAGGGTCACACAGCTAGTTTCTGAGGCCAGATTTGAACTAAGGAAGATGAGTCTTCCTGACTCCAGGCCCCAGCATTCTATCCACTGAACCATCTAGCTGCATCTTTTGCCAAAAGTCATCTAAGTGTTAATGGCAGGTTCCATTCAAACTAGCCTTCAAACCAGCCCTCACATGTGGCTTTTTGCCTATTGATTCCACATCTTTTCATAGGCAACAGCCTCCTCTCTGGAATGTTTGCCTTCCTTACCTGTGTCTCTTATACTTTCTAGCTCCCTCCCAATATGAACTCAAATGCTGCTTCCTCCACGAGGCCTTTATTGTTCTACCCTAGTTGCTAGTATCTCTCTATGAAAGAATTACTTTGAACCGTGGGTGTTTTGTATGTGCTTAGATGTCTACACATTGTCTCCCTCAGTAGACTATAAATTTGTCGAGGTCAGGAAATGTTTTCACTTTTTTCTTTGTATCCCCAGTGCTTATACTGGCACATAGTAGGTGCTCAGTTGATATATGTGAATTGATAGGTTCTGATCAGACAGATTACCTTAAGTACTTCTGTATTAATAATGATAATAATGATAGTGATAGCCCAATGATCCCACCCCTCTGGCACTCCTGCAAAGGAATAAAGAAAAGAAAAAAATTAAAATCAGACCAAAATGTAATTGGGCCAATAACATGGGCCTGGGTTTCCTTGTTGTTTTTTAAATACTAAATCCAAAAGCACTGAAAGCCTTTAAGGAGAGAGAAAAGAAAACTATCGAAATTAGTAATAAGGGAAGAAGACGATTCCTAAAGGAATGCAACTTTCTTGGGAAATATCATTCAGCACATTTTCATTAATCAACTACAAACCAAAAGATTCCGAAGAAGTGGTGGGTGGATGTGAACTCATAGCTGTTAGTGGGAGTTAAGAGAGAGCCAGCTGTGTTCTCCTTTTGATTGGAAATCTCCAGGAACTGAAAAAGGAAGGTTATGGCCAAACTGCTTACTTGGAAGATAGGGGAAGGAAGGTTTCAGGAGAGGTATTATTCAGTAGAAGATAAAATGAAGTTAGGCACTTACTTGGGACAGATTTGATTTATTTGTTAATTGTTTCAAACTCTTACCTTCTATCTTAGAATTGGTTCTAAGGCAGAAGAGTGGTAAGGGCTTGGCAATACAGGTTAAGTGACTTACCCAGGATCACACAGCCAGGAAGTATCTGAGTCCAGATTTGATCACAGGACCTCCTATCTCTGGGCCTCTCTCTCAAACCACTGAACCATTTAGCAGCTCTCAACTTGGGACATATTATTAAAACTCTTTGAATCTCAGTTTCCACATCAGAAAATGAAGACAATTATAGCATTTTTCTCTCTTTTTAAGGGCAGCAACATGGTAAAGTGGATAGAGTGCTGGGCCTGGAGTCAGGAAAACTCATCTTGAATTCAAATCTAGCCTCAGACACTTACTCGCTGTGTGTCTTGAGTAAGTCATTTAACTTATTGTCTTATCCTCCCATTTTACAATGCAATGGAGAAGGAAATGGCAAACCACTCCATTTTCTTTGCCAAGAAAGCCCTAAATGGGTCATAAAAGGCCAAATATAACTAACTAGATAAAGCTGTTGTGAATCTGAAATGAGATCATGTCTGAAAAGTCCTTAGAGGATTAGACAAACATGAACTTTGACTAATGGGAGATGATGGTGAGGAGCGGGAGTATACTGGTAAACGTTTAGCAGTGGACTCTCAGATGAAGACAACAAGCTTCTAATCTTAATCTGCATTGTTAACCTTCATTCTTTCCATCACTTTCTTTTGTCTATACAATCCAGAAAACAATAAATGAAGTCACCTAGCAATCACCAACAAACCAATAGCAATTGGCTACAGCACAGCCTTGGTTAAAACTATTGTTTTAGAGTAGAGTTCCCCAACTGGCTGATCTTATCTCCTACCAAGGAAGCACTACATGTCAGGAAGCAAGGATGGCCCCATTTGCTTTTCTGAAGCTCTCCTCGGTCTTTGGATAAATGGTACAAATTCCAATAAGCATTTGATAGGTTTCCATTTCTATTACCTGCTTTGCCTCAGGACTCAACCCTCCAATGTTGCTCTTCACTGAGATAAGCAGCACATAGAAGCTAGGTCCAACCTGACCCAGCCTCCGGGTGACATTTATAACCCTCAGTATTCCTCTGTGCCTTCTTCAGTTCAGATCCACACTACCAGGTTGACTCCAGACCCTCTTGACTTCTGGAGAGAGAGGCAAGGACGGTCTTGTTAACCCTGCTTGTGTCATAGTAGAATACCCTGCTTCGTTCATGCCTTTTGTTACTCAGTTTTTGCTTTTTTTTCTATTTTTTCCCTCTATTTTCTTCAGTTATCCCTGTCCCAAGAATATGCCCTGAAACTCCAACTCCTTATTCTATCTCTTTTTATTTGCTTCAGTCCACTGACCTATTATCCCTATGGCATTGGTTATGCTAATAGGTAGGAGAGACCTCTTCTCATTTGAGGGTATTGACTTTCTAAAAGGGCTCTAGTATAATTATCCTGGCTCAGAGGCAGCTAGTTAGCTCCATGGATTAAGAGCCAGCCCTAGTGGTGGGAGTTTCTGGGTTCAAATTTAGCCTCAGACACTTTCTGACTATGTGATCCTGGATGAGTCATTTAACCTTCCACTGCCTAGCCCCTACTGCTCTTTTGCTTTGGAACTAATACACATATTGATTTTAAGACAGAAGGTAAGATTAAAAAAATTATTATCTTGGCTCACTTTACCTATTTTGTTCCAATCTCAAAGTTGGTAAGCACTTCCTTTCTTTGAAGAGATGGGGAGCCAATGGGGAAGGGGTAGCAAATGCCCACTTGTATAGAGCCCACTATGGGAAAAGGAACATCCTTTATTGAGAAATGAAGTGTCTGGTTTGCCCAGTTTTTAGAAATACCTCAAGAAGGTTGGCTCTCCAGAGAGCCTGGACAAACTTCTCTTCCTTAGGACACAAGAAGTTGTTGATAATAAGGGCTTCAAACTGAAGCAATACAGGGTATATTTAAAGAGATTAAGCATTCCTTCCTCATCTCTGCCTGATAGGACCATAGATTTAGAACTGAAAATGGGACATTAGAGGACAATTCCCTCATTTTACAGATGATGAAACTGAGACACAAGGGGTTCATGAAGTGACTTGAGGGTCACACTGCTAGGAATCATCTGAAATGAGATTTGAACCTGGGTCTTTCTGACTCCAAGTCTAGTGATCAATCCAACTGCTTCCTAGGAAATCTTTAGCTTCTTTAAGACAGCTCAAATGATGCCTTATACAAGGAGCCTTTTCTTATTCCTCCAGCTGCTAGTGTCTTCCATCCCTAAAGACTATATTATTTTAATTTTATATATTCTGTACACACACACGCACACACACACACATTTAGTCATTTCTGTTTGCTTCCCTTGTTAGACTGGTTCCCTAGTATAAATACTTCCTCTCTGTTCTGTGAAATTGTATCCACAGGTCTGTAATTGTTTCTTTCTTTCTTTTTTTTATAATTAGCTCTTAGCCCCCAACTAGGGATAGTGCTCTGGCAAACACCTCAGAGTTACATTGCTTTCTTTCTCTTCCCTGGGGATATTCCCACCTTATTGCCTGCCAATTCTATTTCCAGTAGTATATCAAAAGTCACAAAGGCCTATGGTTAATACTTTTTAAAAAGGACAAACATTTATAAAAGTTTAAAATTAATGAATAAAATATTTATTAAGAACTTACTCTATGCAAAACATCATGCTAAGTCCTGGAGATACCAATAGAAAAAGTAATACAGGAGCATCTAATGAGTGAATACATGTGGAAAGTTCCAGCTGTAAGTCAGTTGGGTTACAGTGGCATATCTGTGATGTGGTACAAAGCTTTCAAGATCTCTCTCTCTCTCTCTCTCTCTCTCTCTCTCTATATATATATATATATATATATATGTATATATATATATATGTATATATATATATGTATATATATATATACACACACATATTTATGTACACACACACATTTGCTCCCCCCTTTAAAATGTAAGCTCCCTGAGGGCAGGAACCCCCAGAGGTTAACATAGTAACTGGCATGTAGTAGGTTTTATAAAATGTTTGCTGATTGACTAATTTGTTGTTTGCAAAGAGACTGCCATATTTATGCAACTAGTTCACTGCTATTTTCTTGTTTGTCTACCTGGGGTCCTGCAGAAGGAAGTCTGTGCGAGTAGGTCAACTGGGGTTTTCAGCCTGTTCCGGGCTTGTCTGCCTTTGGACATGTGAAGAGTCGACAGCTGTGCAGAAAACCAGGAAGAGATGATACAAATCAGGGAGTTGTCTGGACTTATTGCCTGGAATAATTATGATTCAGCTGGATCTGTGAGTGCATGGAGGTGGATATTTCCCCATCTAAGCTCAGTTCTTGCATTAGGAGTAGAAACCTTCCTTGAATTCTTTCTGTAAACAGAAACAGGCTGATAGTTGTGCTGATTCAGCTTGCACAAGTGCAGGAG
>NC_058132.1:672373556-672400755 GCF_016433145.1 Gracilinanus agilis | reverse complement strand
ATATATATATATATATATACACACACACACACACACACACACACACACACACACACACACACACATATATATTTATGTACACACACACATTTGCTCCCCCCTTTAAAATGTAAGCTCCCTGAGGGCAGGAACCCCCAGAGGTTAACATAGTAACTGGCATGTAGTAGGTTTTATAAAATGTTTGCTGATTGACTAATTTGTTGTTTGCAAAGAGACTGCCATATTTATGCAACTAGTTCACTGCTATTTTCTTGTTTGTCTACCTGGGGTCCTGCAGAAGGAAGTCTGTGCGAGTAGGTCAACTGGGGTTTTCAGCCTGTTCCGTGCTTGTCTGCCTTTGGACATGTGAAGAGTCGACAGCTGTGCAGAAAACCAGGAAGAGATGATACAAATCAGGGAGTTGTCTGGACTTATTGCCTGGAATAATTATGATTCAGCTGGATCTGTGAGTGCATGGAGGTGGATATTTCCCCATCTAAACTCAATTCTTGCATTAGGAGTAGAAACCTTCCTTGAATTCTTTCTGTAAACAGAAACAGGCTGATAGTTGTGCTGATTCAGCTTGCACAAGTGCAGGAGCCTGGGAATGGCTTCTGGGAAAATGTTGATGGTGTGTGAAGGAAGTGCTTTGGAAAGACTGTGAATCCCTTGATATTCTGTATGTCACTGAGCCCAGTGAGCCCACTACGTTGTAAATGGGATCCTTTTTCAGGAAGCAAGTCATTAACTAACCTCTCTCTGTGGTATCCACTGAACAAACTGATGGGGTCTGTACATGCTGCAACACTGGTTAGACTTTAATATCGTAAAGGTTACAATGAAGCATCCATGTTGTTGTCTGTCTGGCATCCCTCTTTCTCATAACATGCATGATACATTTCTTTTTCTCATCATGTGTTCTTTTTTTTTTTTTTTTTTTACCCTTACCTTCTGTCTTAGAATCAATATTGTATAAGGGCTAGGCAATGGGAGTTAAGTGACTTGCCCAGGGTCACACAGCTAGTAAGGGTCTGAGGCCAGATTTGAACCCAAGACCTCCTATCTTTGGGTCCAGCTTTCAACCCACTGAGCCACCTAACTACCCCTAATCTCTTATATTCTTGAGCATTAAAAATTTAATAAACTTGTCTTCAGTTGCTATTCTGTGCAAGTCATTCTGTGAGCTGCAGAGAGCACAAGAAGCAGAATCAGTCAACGATCAGTCAACAAGTATTTATTTTTAAAAAGAATGCAAGTATTTATTAATCACCTGCTATGTGCCAGACACTGTGTATGCCCTCAGGAGATGAGGACAAAGGATGAAACAATCCCTACTTACCAGAAACTCCTATTCTAGTGGGTATGGGGATAACAAGTAGATCTAAAAGCACATACAACATAAATATAGAGTTAGTAACAATAGCTAAGATCAATAATAATAGCTAGGATCAATCAATCAATAAACATTCATCAAGCATCTACTATGCACCAGGCACTATGCTAGCTCCCCTGTGGGGATACAAAGAAAAGCAAGACAGTGCCTGTTCTCATGAAGCTCATGGTCTAACGGGGGAGACAAAATGTGAGTAACTATAAACAAATATGATAGAGACAGAGTATTACATGGAGACTACAGAAAGTAGATTCAGAGGGAAGAGGCTAAGATTAAGAAGGCCTGAGATAAGTTTATTGCAGAAAGTAGGACTTTATTTGAGACTTGAAGAAAGTCTGGGAAGTACAGAGATGAGCAGCTTGAGGAATAAGGGACAAGTAAAAATTACTAGAGTTGGGAGATTCTGATAGAGGAACGAAGAAGGAGATCAATGTCACTGGATTGCAGAATCTATAGAGAGGAGTAAGTGGGTACATTATTATTATCCCCATTTTATACATGAATAAACTGAGGCAGACAGAGGCAAAATACATAAAACAACACAAAATAAAACACATAGAAGTACAAAGAAAATCAATTATATTGGTATGTGATTATAAAAACTCATATTAAAAGACTCCCCAAATGAGCAAACAAAAAAATGAGTCCATAGACCTCAGGTTAAAAAAAAATTCCTAGTCTACCTATGAAGGTTTAGGAAAATGTCCACTTCATTTGGAAAACATGTTGTTATAAGGGCAGCTAGGTGATTTAGAGGATAGAGTACCTGGGCTAGAGTCAGCAGGATCTAGGTTCAAATCTGGCCTCAGACACTTCCTAGCTGTGTGAGCCTGGGCAAGTCACCTAACACCAATTGCCTAGCCCTTATTGCTCTTCTGCCTTGGAACTAATAGATATTTCCCAGACTCTGAAGAAGTGAACTCAATAAGAAATTTATCAGGCAATCCCTGAATCATAGAATCTTGAACTTGGAAGAAGGTATCATGGCTAGTTTATCTGTCCCTGATTTAAAAAGCATCCCCTCTATAATATACTCAGCAAGTGGTCTGTATGAAAACTTCTGAAAATGGGGAGCCCACAATTTCCTAAGGTAGCCCATTTCATTTTGGATAGCTCTGATTGTTACCAAGTTTTTCCTTATGTATGAAAGTGGAGTGAGATTGGGGATTGATTATTGAGGTCCTCATTGATGAGCTTATAGGATGTGTGGCTTTGCCTAGGATTAGGAAGCTACCTCCCCGAGGAGAAAGGGAGTCTTCTTTAGATAGGTAGATAGATAGATAGATGGATGGATGAATGATAGATAGATAGAACAATTATTAAGTGCTTACTATATGACAAGCAATAAGCAAACTTCTATGAATACAAATATAAACAAAAAGAATGACAGTACTTACCTCAAAGAGCTTTGAGTCTAATGATAAGGTAGGGAAGGGAGCTAAAGGGGACGGGAAGTGGGGCAAAGTAGAAAAATCCATCAGTCATGGTCTGGGCTGGACTTAGAGAAAAAGGAGAAAGCCTGATTAGTTCTAAGTGACTAAGTTGCCTTCAAGATGATTGGCTGGCTGGGATTCAGGCTTATAAAATCATTAATTTGGAGCTGGATAGAATCTCTGGGATCATCCTGTCCAATGATCTCATTCTACAGATGAGGAAACTGAGGCCCATGGAGCTTAGGTGATTTGCTCAAGGTTACATAGGTAGTGAGTGGAAGAGTTGTGATTCAAATTTACATATCTCTTTACTCGTTACACATTGTGAATTTACTCAGTTTATAATTGGAACTCTATCTCCACCTCTCTACTAAGAGTACCAATGATCCCTTAACAGCCAAATCCATTGGCTTTCTCCCTCACCCTTCTTCTTGAGCTTCTGCAGCTTGTGACACTGTAGACCATCCATTCCTATTGTATACTTAGTTCCTTGGCTTCAGTCACCACATTCTCCTACCTCTCCAAGTGGCTCTCTCTCAGAGGAGAACAAAGAAGCCAGTTTCATGGCTCCTCTTCTCAAGGTAGGAATGACAATATCTCTAGAACAACAGTAGGTAAGATATGCATCCATGCCTTCTCTTAAGCCTGTCTGAATGTTTAGACATCCCATGGCCATCTTTTATGGCCAGCACACACATTTCACTATGAAGAGACTGATGCTAGAGGAGATTCAGGTTTTTTAAAAACCCTTACTTTTAGTCTTAGAATCAATACTAAGTCTAGTTAAATGGGGGAAGTGACTTGCTAAGGTTCACACAGCTAAGAGGTGTCTGAGGACAGAGCTGAACCCCTTTCTAGTCCTAGCTTTCTAGCCACTGAGCCATCCAGCTGCCCTTGAGTTTTAGTTCTAAAAAAACAACATCTTAAAGACAATTGCATTAGACAAAATAGATATGATTCATTTAAGGAGAAAAATTATTGTATATAAATATTTATTATGGAGTATACACTTCCTTTGAAGGAGTTAAGCATTTGCTTTTTTTTTTGTTTGTTTAATGTGATGGCAGTTTGCCATCCACAAAATACTAGACACGATTCAAAGCCACCATTAATTATAGTTAGACTTTTAAAAGTTGCATATTGAGACAGAAAATGTTATGACTCATAGACTTGCAGACAATGGGAGCTGGAAGAGACCTTAAAGATTATCTAGTCCAGTGCCTTCATTTTAATTTAAATTAAAAATGCATTTATTAAGTTCTTATTATGTGCCACTAAGCTAAGCAATGAGGATATACTGAGAAGAAGCAAAGCTAAGTTTAAGAAGCTTACTTTCTCACTGGGGGGAGGACACATGAAGAAAATATTGAAAGTGACTCTGAGACACATTTTCCTCATTTGTAAAATGTAGATAATAATAGCACCTACATCACAATACTGTCATAAGGATAAGAGGTTTTGTAAATGTTTTTGCAAATCTTAAAACACTAAGAAAAGTCTGTTCTTAATAATAAACTATTCAATGTTTGTTCCGTGTGTAAGGGAAAGGAAGGAAGGAAGGAAATTAATATCTAGTCCTATTCATATGTCACTATCCTCTGTTAAGCTTGAGTTCTTAATGTGGGGTTCATGATAGATTGCAGGCAGTCTGTGAAATTGGGTAGGGAAAAATTACATCTTTATTTCAACATAATTGGTCTCCTTTGAAATCCTCTTAATTTTATTTTAAATATTGTTCTGTAGAGTGATCCATCGGCATTATCAGACCAACAAAGAATTCCATGACATACAAAAAGGGGAAGGGCCCCTGGAGCAGCACATTTGTCTTTCCTCCCCATTCAAATCAGACATGACAGGCCAAAAGCTCGGAAACATGTTCAAATCTGATATGATTGTAATGGAATACCATTGCATAGGTACGACATCATGGTGTTCTTCAAGAGTATGTGTGTTTCTGAGTTTTCGGTTTATCATAGGTGATTAGAATTTACTAAAAGAATTGATGGGGGGTGGTATGGAGCTCGATGGCTCAGTGGGTAGAGAGCCAGGACGTCCTGGGTTCAAATTTTGCCTCAAACACTTCCTAGCTGTGTGACACTGGGAAAATAATTTAACCCTAATTGCCAAGCCCTTAGCACTCTTCTGCCTTGGGATCAATACTTAGTATAAATTCTAAAACAGAAGATTAGAGTTTTTGAAAAAAAGAAATGATGAAGGGAATGATTTCAGAATAGCCCTGGGAAGACCTTTTCGAGTTGGTGCAAAGGGAAGTGAGCAGAACTGGGAGAATGTAGTATACTGTAGCAGCGATATTGTAACAGTGATTGTATTATGAAAGACTTCAATTGCTCTGATCAAGGTAATGATCTAAGACAATTCAGAAAGACTCCTGATGAAAGATGCTATCCACCTCCAGAGAGAGAATTGATAATAAAACTTTTCATTTTCTATGGGGTTTTTTTTTGCATTTTTACAATATTTTTTGCATGATCTCACATCTATTAGTGGCATCATATTGCTTATCTTTTCAATGGGTGAGGGGAGGGCTGGAAACAGGGAAAGAATTTGGAATTAAAATTTTTTAAAGAAATGAATGTTAAAAATAAGCAAACAATTTTTTAAAGAGCAAAAAACCAAACCAAACCAAACCCTTATGTTAAAACTCAGAGAAATCCCGTGTTTAAACCTCATTTTTTTTTTGCCAAGTATTGTATCTTCAAGGCGGGCCTACACACAGGTGAAAAGTCTGGGTCCAATTATTCTGAGCTCTTACTCAGAAAAATTACAATCATCATCTTTTAAAAGGAAAAACAAAGTTCGTTCCTCACGTGTAGCTCAGGTTATTAGACTGATAACTGACCTATTTCTGGGTTTATAACCCTATTTACTTTCAAATTCCAGTAAATCAACATAAGGAGTCAGTTTGTGAAGAAATCTGATCAGATTCTTTTCTAGGTTTTATTTGTCTTGTAAATCTGCTGCTAAGAGAGATGATAAGGAAGTCAAGATTACTCTATTGCTACTGAACTTTTGAACTATTGTTAAACTTTTAACTTTAGAAACTGATTTATAACCAACAATCAACAATATAGTTAAGC
Source organism: Gracilinanus agilis (assembly GCF_016433145.1). Classification (NCBI taxonomy): domain Eukaryota; kingdom Metazoa; phylum Chordata; class Mammalia; order Didelphimorphia; family Didelphidae; genus Gracilinanus; species Gracilinanus agilis. The sequence continues at coordinate 672,394,852 of NC_058132.1, read as the reverse complement.
AATGTCGTTTTTTTCTTTTCCTTATAGAATTCTATTTACATTTATTAAATACCTGCTCTGGAAAAGTTACTATGCTAGACTTGAGTAGACAAAAACAAAAACAGAAAGTCCTGGTCTGATGGAGCTTCCGTTCTGTTGGGATATACACACATGCAGAGGGAAGTAAACATTAAATTATACAAATTAATTTCAAGAGCTATAGAATGTGCCGATAATGAGCAGCAAAGGCTCTCATGTAGGAGGGAGCTAATGAGCTGTCTCTTCCTTGATGGAGAGATAATGAAAGAGTGTCTGTCAGACATGTAGAACAGCCCCCCCAAAAGCATGAAGATGGAAGATGGGATCCAATATTTTGTCAATAGCTCAGTTTGGTTGGAATGAAAAGCAGGAAGGGAAGCAAAATGAAATAAATGGAAATCAAAGGCTGACCCTGCTGAGGGTGCTAAATTTTATGTGAGTAGCATTAGGAATCCTTTTAAGATCTCTGAATAAGTTAGTAACATGGTCAGAGATGGGACTTGGGAATATTGATCTGTCACCTTGTGCAGAATGGATTGGAGAATGGAAGCAAGAAGACACATTCATTAACCTGAAACAACCAGAGGCATGTCAACACACACATACACACACACACACACACACACACACACACACACACACGAGCACACACATTTGCGTCAATTTTGAGCAGAATCAATGCACAGTTATTTAGGTGTACAACTTAGGTATCATCCTCAAGTCTTCATGCTTACTCATCCCATTTGGCAATCCCAGGTGCTAAATCTTTTTATTTATTTATTTAAACCTCCACAACATCTCTCACGTTTAATCCCCTTTTCCCACTCTGGTTCCTCCAGCTGCTAGTCTCTTGCCCTCTTACATTACCTTACATATACTATGTAGGTATTTTCTATGTACTTTTATGTGGACATGCTACCCTCTCCATTTGAATATAAAACTTTTGAGGCCAGGAATGGACTTGGGCTTTTTCATCATTCCCAATCCTTAACACACAGACACATAATAAGTGCTTAAAGAATGTTTGTTGATGGACTAATTGACTGATATCTGTTTTTGTCTCTAGCATTGTGTCTGGCAATACCAGTTATCTAGGAAGTACTTAGTAAGAGTTTGTTGATGGTAATGTTTACCAAAGGATTATAGATTCAAACTACAGGGTACCTTAATGGTTCTCTTTATTTTATAGATGAGGAAACTGAAGCTCAGAGTGAAGTGACATGTTCATATCTCTACATCTTTGGAGCCATCTTTGAGTACAAATCTAATTTTTTTTCTATTCTACCATGTTTCATTATCCTAAAATGATATTTTCTGACCTCTGGAAATAAATAAGGTCTGAGCTGCAGAGAGATTTCACATGTTGAGCCACCCGGGAAACATATCCCTGAATAATTATGAGGTCATGGAATCCCAGTTGCAAAGAATCTGAGAGGTCATTTGGTACTGCTCATATATGCTTATAACTGTATTTTCTTCTTACACACATCTAGAAAATAGTCAGAGGGTCAATCATAGGACCATAGATCTAGAGCTAGAAAGTAATTCAGAGGCCATATTGTGCAGACTTTTCATTTTACGGCTAAAGAAACTGAGGCTCAGGGAGGTAAAATGATGTGCCCTAGGTCATACAACCCAGATCCACAGGCAAACAAAAGGCTGGGAAAATGAGTAAAACAGCAAACAAAACTCCTAACCCTAGAAAATTTCTATGGCAACAAAGAGCAAAGCATGGAATTAATAGGGGATAGTGAGATCCAAGCAATCGAATGCAAAACTTCAAAGAAAAATGGAAATTGGTTTCAAGAGCTGGAAGAACTAAAAAAGGAAAGCAAAAATCAAATAAGACAGATTGAAGAAAAATGGGGAAAAAAATGAAAGTAATGCAAAAATAGTTTAAAACGCAAATTAGTCAGTTGGAAAAAGAGGCACAAAATTTCAGCAAAGAAAAGAATTTTCTAAAAAACAGAAATGACCTACTGGAAAGAGAGGCCAAACAAAATCCAATGAAGAAAAGAGTTCTATGAAAAGTAGGATGGACCAAATGGAAAAGAAGGATCAAAATGTCATGGAAGAAATTTAATCTTTAAAAATCAAATAGAGGGGGCAGCTGGGTAGCTCAGTGGATTGAGAACCAGGCCTAGAGATGGAGGTCCTAGGTTCAAATCCGGCCTCAGACACTTCCCAGCTGTGTGACCCTGGGCAAGTCACTTGACCCCCATTGCCTACCCTTACCACTCTTCCACCTATAAGTCAATACACAGAAGTTAAGGGTTTTAAAAAAAATCAAATGGAAATTTATTCTTGATGGGTTTTGTTGATTATATACAGGAATGCTGATGATTTATATGGATATGTCTTCCAACTTTGTTGAAATTATTAGTTCACTTAACTTTTAGTTAGCTCTCTAGATTTCTTTAAGTTACAATTATATCATATGTTTTAAATATGATAGTAATCATAACCTTGTGCTAAATAAACAAGAAAGACTTAAAGGAAAGTTGGCTTACAGGCAATATTTACTCATTTAAAAATTTTAGCCAAATGTTTTTCTCATTTCCATTCCACAGCTCAAAAATTTTTTTAGCAAGAGAATACTTTTTGATATCTGTTTCCACATAATATAATGAGAGGTATTTCATTTTGAGTTTATCCTGTCGTTAATTCATAGGCCCTTTAGTTCAAGTATTTAGTTTTGCAAGGTAGAAGTGTAGGAAGACCATAAAATCCTTTTCTTAATGATTAACTATTTGTTTTGAAACTGAATTTTTCAGGTTGTTAAACATGAATAATGCGAGGACTGTGATGGGTCAATTATTTCCTAAACATGGTTCAAACATTAGTGAGAAAGATAGGAAGAGAAGTTGAAGAAAGTCATGGTGATTGATGTCTTTTGTCCCCCACAAACTCAAAAAGTTGTGATTGTTAGCCCATTCCAACATGTATTTGGCTCTCAGGTCTGTTCACTCCTAATTGAAGGCTGGGTGAGTTTCAGTTCTTTCTTAAAGGATCTAGGTATATTCTGAAAGATCTATGCCACAGACACAGAAATAATTATCCAATAGATGGGCATAGTTCTTGGCAATCAATCAATTAATAGCCTCTTAATAATTGCTTACAATGTGCCAGGTATGGTGCTAAGTGCTGGGTATACAAAGACAAATATAGACCCTGCCCTTAAGGAATTTAGTAGGAGAGACAACATATAAAAAAATAGGTACATAGGAAGCAAATGGAAGGTAATCTTTGAGAAGAAGTTCATTGCTCTTGTAAGAAATAAAATTAATATAAAAAGGATAACTTTATAAATATTATGGGTTTCATAGATTTATTAGTAGCCATTAGAAAATGAAGCCATGTGCCATGCTTGCTAAATCAGTTTAAAAAGAGAGCTCTGCAGGAGGTCCTAGGTTCAAACCCGGCCTCAGCCACTTCCCAGCTGTGTGACCCTGGGCAAGTCACTTGACCCCCATTGCCCACCCTTACCAATCTTCCACCTATGAGACAATACACCGAAGTACAAGGGTTAAAAAAAAAAAAAAGAGAGCTCTGTTACCTCCTCCCATGCTGCTGGATCAGGAACAAAGAGAAAGAAGAAGCCCAGCCCCTCAATTTTATCTTCCTGTCTATATAATCATGTAACTGTCTATATCATCATGCAAGACAGGAAGCCAGTGGGCTCATGGGAAATGTAGTTCAAGGACCCCCAAATTTCCAATAATACATCCCCCCCTTTTGATCCTGGTTGGGATCTCCCCAAAAGGATCATGAAAACAAATTACAGTAATTTGGAGATAAAAAGAAAAGAGGACAAAACTAATGATCCAGTGATTGCTAGGCACATTGACAAAAAGCCAATTAGGGGGAAGTCCCCTTCAGCATAAGAGTGTACATTTAAAACAAATGCATTCAACTCCCCCATAGTTCAATTAACTGCACCCCAAAGTTCATTCTGGACCTTCTTGATGCAGTGTAGGTTTCTGCAGGCATCTTCATGGTGCCTTCTCCAAACAGGTTCATTGTTGGATTCTGGGGAGGTGGCAAATTTCTTATCCTGAAATTACTCTCAAAAGAATTTAAACTTTACATTATAGATCATAATGTATACATATCCTCCTGAGGAGAATTATAACATATTACCCCCTGAAGAAGGTAAAGACAAGCACCCAGATCAGCTAAGGATACATGGCTGAGTTATGGGGGTGTATGAGTTAATAATAAAAAAAATCCAAAAACATCAAAAAAATCCAAAGAAAAGAGAAGAAAAAAATAACTTGTGGATGAAATATAAAATGTCAAAGTCTTATGTGCAAACATGTAAGTAAAGGAAAAATAAACTTATAACAGGTCCTTGAATTAAGGCCCAATTAAAGTGATGTCTATAATTATGCAATTACCCATTCAGTAGCCAGGACTACAGAAAGTTGCCATGCTTATAAAAGAGGAGAAAGAACCAGATTTTTGTGTGAAAGGGAAGTGTCATTCCCTGGTCTGATTTGCCTCCACTCTCAGGGATAGGGAGAGCCAGGATGATAGCCAACTTTCAGTACTTGACTGGGATATGGCTCAGACCTTCTAACATATGTTAGAACAGCTGCTATCTTGAACCCCAAACACTAGGCTCAAGTCCTTTAGAGGGTCATCAATCCTACCTGGATTGGTATGGTCCTTTTTGACCTTCTGCTCATATGCACTATTCAGTTTCTTATCAATTCCATTGGGATTGATTGGTATTGTTGACCTTGTGCTTCTTTGTACTCTTTTGTTCCCTTCTCCTGAAATCAGACAGAATCATTAATCATAATCCTGTAACATTTTTCAATTCATAGCAGGTTCCCATAGTCTAAAGCTTTTTGGGTATGCATTAACATTATAACAAATATATATTTATATAAAACTTATAATACTGCAAAATCAAAAAAAGAATTAATATTGATAATGTGTTCAAGTACAAAAATGAGGGAAAAAAGAAACTCAAATACAGTATTGTACATACAAGGGAAAAATAATAAAAGAATGTTTTAAAAATAAAAAATATATAGCTTAGAATCAGTGATTCATTGTGGTAGAACACAAAGGTTTCTCACCCAAAAATGAGATCCATTTCCTTTTAAAGTTTGCCATGAACTACTATGAGTGCAAATGGCTTTTACAAAATAGCAGATTTATAATGCACATTCAAATAAAGTACCAAAATTTCCCCAAATTACAATAACACATTTAAATGACAATAGCAAACAAACCTATCATTATATAGGATTCACATGAGTTTCTATATAGCCACTTGTTGTGTGGTATTTAAAAATGTATACTTGTCACAAATTCAACAGATGTAGCAAATCATTCAACTTTGGCTGAGATATTTTTAACAAAATCTATTACTGCCTCCATCCAAATGTGGGGCAGAGCCTAGAAAAAAAACAAACCATAAAGCTGATAAAAAACTTTTTTTTGTCTAAAATATCACCAAGAATTCTATATCCTTCTGGTGGAAAAGTAAATTTAAATAAAGAGTTAAAATATCATGCAGGCAGGAGCTCTTTTTGGCTTCCTGTGTTATATATAAAAAGTTTGGGTAGGGACTTCTATTTGGTTCTCTACCTTTTAATACAACATTCTTAAAAAAATATATATATATATGTATATATATATATATATGTGTGTGTGTGTGTGTGTGTGTGTGTATGTATATGTACTATATACTATATATATGTGTTATATTTATATACCTATCATCCTTTCAGAAGTTACTAGGTATCCTAAAGTCAATTTTAAAGACCTCTTATCAAATTACAATTTAAATTCTTAAGTCATCATATTCTTCAAGGTTGTATATAATTGTAACCAGTTTTGATGGAGTCCATCCATCATCATATGTGACAATTAACAAAGGCAAAGTAAAAGAAAAGACTTGTATAAGCAACATCTGACCCTTATAGTTGAGAAGACAAATCCAGCATATGTAAGACTTATGGGCTTTTACAACTTAAAAAAATTTTGTGTAAGAAGTTCATGGGCTTTCACAATGACATATTGTTCAGTAAAATCATGGGGAAATGGTACAGATAAAGAATCATATAGCAGAATAGATATTAATTAGATTAATACAGATAAACTTAAAAAAATGAAATGTAAACCCTAAAGAAATTAGCAAATCATTCAAGTTCCTTTTATCTGAGCTCTGGGATCTCCCATAGCGAGGGAAAATTTTGTACTGGGCATAGTGTGGATGACCCTCATAATGGGTTCAGAGGTTGGGCAGGCCCAAATGACCAGCATGTGTAGGGGGAATGAATCTCTCCCTTGAGTCTCAGGCAGGATAATCTTAAGGAATGGTAGAAGGAAAAAACATCCCACAACTGGGATCTGTTTGAAATAGGCAATGTGGGCTATGCTTGCCATTCTACGTCCTGTTTGAAGAGTAACCTTTCTTTCCCCTTCCCTGTTGGGGTAAAATGATAGGGCCCACATGCTATTTTCGTCCCCTTTCCCACAGGCAGAGCATGGAGGCCTAACCAGGACAGGGACTGGAAAAGCTGCAGGCTTGAAAACTCATGTGGAGGAGGGAGTTTAAGATGTAGAAGCTCTCCTCAGGTAAAAGCCCTTTTAGGAGGCTAATTATTGTCTAAGAGGAAACACCCGGGCTTCCAAGGCAGGCATCAAGGAAACTCTCAGCTGAGCACAATGAAAAACAAAGGGAGTTATACTTCCCAAGCCTCAGGAGATTGGTTCCAAGCAGTAGTGGCAATAGCTCCAGGCACTGTTTTGGATCAGGAACAGCAAAGCCACAGCAACAGGGAATCGCAATAGGGGTTATATGTCTTGCCCAAGTCACACAGCTAGGAAGTGTCTAAAAGCCATATTTGTACCCAGGACCTCCTGTCTCTAGACCTGGTTCTCAATCCACTGAGCCATCTAACTGCCCCTGCAGACACATTCTTATTTACACAAAGGAATCCCTGACATTTAACTTGAGACCCCCAGAAATAGGAGCACAAGGGAACAGGAACAAGGGCAAGAGGAGTTAAGGGTGAATTTGTTTCATTGCTGGCCTATGGTCTTCTGAATAGGTAGGAGGAAAAAGGGGGCCTATGCTGGTACTCTGAGAGATAGAAAGATCTCTAGATTGGGCATACTCGTTAGGTCAGTCTCTTGTCCAACCTCAGTAGAGGAAATCAGAGAATCATAAAGCTAGAGTAGGAAGGGATCTCACAGGCTTCTCACAGGTCCCAGCTAGTACATATTGCTGTTCAGTTCAGTCATGCCATCTCTTTGTGATCTCATGAACCTATTATGCCAATACTTATATCAATGGGGTTTTGGGAAAATGATGAACAATTTGTCATTTCCTTTTCCTTCTTCAGTGGATTAAGGCAAACAGGGTTGAGTGACTTGCCCAAGGTTATACCACCGGACTAAATCTCCATGGTGACCGAAGCAGAGAAGGTGGATCCTGTTTAATAGAGGGGTGTTATGATGATGGGACTCTGAGGTGGTGACCCAGGAGCCAAAATTCTGCTCTATGTTCTTGGTCATTAAACAATCTTGCAATATAGGAATGCGGATGAAGTGTGGATGAAGCACATCTTGGCATGAGAGAATAATTAGCTAACTGACCTAGTTATTATTTTGATGATTCATTTAATAAGATTCTTAGTTAAAAATTTCTCCTATGGGTAATGAGTTATGTCCTGCATACTCCTTGCTTAATTCTCAGTATATTAATCTAAGTTAAAGGCTGATGGCAGGAGGATGCTAGGTAATACAGTGGATAGAGAGCCAGGTCTGGAGTTTGGAGGGCCTGGGTCAAAATCTGGCCTCATATGACCTTGGGTAAGTCACCCATTTGCCCTTGTCCTTTTGTCTTAAAGTTGTTATTAAGATGGAAAGTAAGGGTTCAAACAAAAAAAGTCCAATGGTAGTAAATTTCACAAAGGTGGTAGTTTAAATCAAAGGTATTTATTCTTGTGGTCATTTCTCAATAAACCAACAGATATTTATTAAATGCTTGCTTTGTGCAAGTGATTTATCCAAAGTTGCTCAGGAAGAGCTAAAATTGGAACCTAGATATTTTGATTCACAGGATCATCATATTCTTAGTCCTAGATGGGCCCTTGCATATATATATTCTTAAACCCTTACCTTCTGTCTAAGAATCAGTATTAAACCCTTCTTAGCTGTGAGACCTTGGAAAAGTCACTTAATCCCAATTGCCTGGCCCTTACTACTCTTCTGCCTTGGAAGCAATATTTAGTATTGATTCTAAGACTGAAGTAAGAGGTTTTTTAAAAAAAACCAAGCAAAGTTAAGTATCAGTTCCAAGGTAAAAGAGCAGTAAGGGTTAGGCAACTGAGATTAAGTGACTTGTCCAGGATCAAACAGCTAGGAAGTGTTTGAGGTCAGATTTGAACCCAAGTCCTCCCAACTCCAGGCCTGGATCTCTATCTACTAAGCAACCTATCTGCTTATATGATTAGTTTTCTTTCTTTTTTTCTTTCTCCCCTCCCACCTTATTTTTAGTTTTCAATGGAGTCAGCTAACTGGCTTCATGGAATCAGGAAGACCTGAGTTTAAACCTGCCTATACTCATTAGTTGTGTAACCCTCAGCAGGTCATTAAACATTCTGTTTACCTTAATCTGCTGGAGAAGAAAATGGTGAATCACTCTAGTATCCTTGCCAAGAAAATCTCATACAGGGTCATGAAGTATACAAGTAAAGAAAAAGAATTTTTAATAAGTTTCTCTTCATGTGCCTTTCTAGGAAAGAGTATCTTCTGCTGAGATTATTGTGCTCATAAGGCATATGGAATTGGTTTTTTTCTGGCTGCTTACAGCATTTTCTCCTTGGCCTGGGATTTCTGGAATTTGCCTATAAAACTTTGGGGACTTTTAAATTTGGGTCCTCCTTTGGGTGGTGATTAGTGGATTCTTTAAATGTTTTTTTTTTCTTTTCTTACGGGAGAATATCAGGGCAATTCTCTCTGATAATTTCTTTCAATATGGTGTCCAGGATCTTTTTTGTGAGAATGGCTTTCAGTCAGTCTAGTGATTCTGAGTTATCTCTGCTGGAACTATTTTCCATGTTAGTTGTTTTTCCAGTGAAATATTTCAGATTGTCTTCTACTTTTTCATTCTTTTGCATTTGTTTTATCATTTCTGGTTGTCTGATGAGTCATTAGTTTCCATTTATCCAATTCTAATTTTCATATAGCCATTTTCTTCTTTGAGGCTTTGTAATTCCTTTTTTAGGAAGTTATTTTCCTGTTTGAGGTTTGTATTTCCTTTTTTAGGGATTTATTTTCTTGTGTTTTTGCTCTAAGCTAATGACTTTTTCTGTCTTTAAAATTTTTTTCTTCTAAGTTTCTTATTATTTGTTTTTTTTATCTTCTTTTGATGCTGACATCCTATTACATTTGCTTTTGAGAATTCTCACATTTCCATTTTGGTATTACTGTCTTTACATTTTAGTCTTCCCTTTTGCTGAAATAGCTTTCCAGGATCAGGCCATTTCTTTGTCTTTTACTCATTTTGGGGGTCTTTTTTCATGATCTTGCCTCTATGTTGAAGCTCAGCACCACTTCTGGAGTTGAGAGAGTACTGTCTCTGGGTTTCCCCAATGCCATGTACAATGGATTTAGCTGGATTCCATTCCTCAGCTGCTTGCTTCCTGTGGTGTTGCAAGTGCCAGGGTTGTTCCTTCTGCTGAGGCTTCTCCTGGAGTGCTTTCACTGATATGATTCCCAAATTCCTCAGCATGTGCTTGCACCAGTTGTTCCTCAAGCTACTTGTTTCACTTCTCTCTCCTCTTACTCCAGCAAGATGGGTTCTTCCTGCTGCCACTCTATGTTTTCTCTGGCTGAATTCCTGTCTTCTGTTGATTCTGTCACTCCAAAATTTGCATTGAGGAGTTACTTCATCTTTTGTAATTGTTTGGAGATAGGCTTGGGAGAGCTCAGAACATTTCTTACTACCATCTACTGATATTCAAACTTTGGGAGATCCTAATTCCATTTCCTGATTGGATATCCAAACATTCTTCATGAACTGATAAGGATCTAATTCTTCTCCTGCTTGGGCATTTTACCTTCTTTCTTCCTTTTCTTGAGCTCCTCATGGGCTTTTCCTATTTGGAATCCTTCCTGTCTATGAGCTATTCATGAACCAGTCACAATCCCCATATCCCCTTCTCACTTGTAATTTTAATTTTTAAAAGCCCTGGTAATTATCTCTTCGATGGGTGGCCTTCACTGCTGGGAAGGCTTCAGCCCACATGAATGTTTGATTTTTCTCTCAATAAATCCCTCTAATTTTTAGACAGATTTGTCTCCAAAATCGTTTTCCAAGTTAATATTTTAAATGTCACTCTGACCCTGACCTCCTCTGTTTTGTTTCAGAGTACAATTCTGGAAGAGTACAATTCTAAATAATAACAAAGGCTCCTCTGAGAGCCAATCCAGCTAGCAGGGTCGAAGCTATTTTTCAGTTCCTGGTCATGGAAATTTCCATCAGACTTGATTGGAGTACAGCCAGTAGCAAATGAAGGATGTCAGATTCAGGACGTTGTTTACCTAGAGAAGGTAAGGTTTGCCCCAAATACAGATTACAGTGATAAGATTTTTCATAATTACATCCTATTACAGTAACTCATAGGTGTTCCAAAATCAATCAATAATAAATTTCAAAAATACAATTTCCGCTGCTCATCTGCCCTGATTTTAGAAATTTGCTATGAAAGGAAAAGGAGGGACAAAGTTATAGCAAGGGAAAAAATCCCTTATCTCTGTTTGATTACAAGCATGAGCCATATCTGTCAGTCAATCATGTAGTTACTGGAAATCCAAAGCAAGGCTCAAGATTAACTAGGTGGGGAAATTTCCTATTCAGAAGGGAAAAAAACACAGTGGAGAAACTGAGTCAAGAGGCTTCTTCCTTAGGCTATGACAAGGTTGTCCTCTCAACTTCCAAGGCCAAGACATGTGCCTGTCACAGTTCTCAGATTGCAGCACATGCCATTTTCTACTATTGGCTTCATGACAATTTAGATAATCATCCCTGTAATCAAAACTCAAACAATATCAAATTATAATCCCAAGAGTTTTTTTTTTTACCTCAAATAGAAAATTTTCACTAACCACAACTTGGGCTTGAATATCATTAGCTTTCTCATATGTCCCTAAGAGTGAAATTTAATTTTCCTTTACTTATAAATTCAAACGAAACACATTCTGAGGTTTCAGATATATAGTAGTAGTTGACTCATATGAATATATTCAATTTACATCTTTAAATTACTCTCTATATTTTATAATTTATTTGTGATAGCCAAAAAAATTTCGAATGAAAACTTACTATTATAGTAAACTTCTTATTATCTGTGTCACCCTGGAAAAATAATCAAAGAGAAAATAGTTTCCATAGCAATTATCTTTATTTTCCTAGAGAGAATTCAGACACAATGTCAAACACAGATTAAAACTGAGTCCTCCAGACAGACAAAACTTCAAGTTTATATACTTTTCATTGGTGGAAAATTGGGGAGCATTAAGTAATGTAAGGGAGGTATATATATATATTTGCTCATAATCCATTTGGAATATTATGTACCACAACTGGGTTGTTTATCAGGACTTAGGACATAGTCCTGATAAAATAACAGGGAACAACCTTGGAGTCGTTTGTAAGATTTAGGTGTTTCTTTCAGGGCCATGGTGATGTTTACTCTTGAGCAGGATTTATTTCCTCAACAGGAGCTTGAAGCTTTATGGTCAAGATAGGTGCCTCTGGCTTATTTTTAAAGAATCTACTCCTTAGAGTCAGTATAATGGTGTAACTCTGAAAATGCCAGGCTATTAGTTATAGGATCAATTAGAGATGCTTGAAAAATGTATCCTGGTTAGATTCATTCTCATATTCACTATTATTGTCACTAACACAACTACTTTAAAACATAAAGTGGTCCAGTAAATATTTAATAGCTTTCTAATATCTATTTTTTCTTTTATTATTTAATGATATTTTATTTTCCCAGTTATATGTAATAATAATTTTCCATATAAGTTTTCTTATGTGGAAGATACAAAATATTTCCTTCCCTCCTTTCCCTCCCCACTCTCAGAGGTGGTAAGCAATTTGATTTGGGTTATACATGTATTATCCTGTAAAACATACTTCCATATTGGTCATTGTTATAAGAGAGTACTTACATAAAATCAAGCCAAGGAGAAAATGTTTCAAACAGTCAAAAAGAAACATTTCAAATACCATGGAATTACAGTCAGGATAACACAGGATTTAGCAGCCTCCACATTAAAGGATAGGAAAGCTCAGAATATGATAGTCTGGTTGGGCAAAAAAGAGCTAGGTTTACAACCCTGAATCACCTACCCAACAAAACTAGATAAATTCTTTCAGGGAGAAAAATGGTCATTTAATAAAATAGATTTCCAAGCATTCCTAATAAAAAGACCAGACCTAAACAGAAAATCTGAGACTCAAGAGAAGCATAAAAATGAAAATAAGAAAGAGAAATTTTAAGTTCAAACTGTTCATATTCCTATGTGGAAAGATGATATTTGTAACTCTCAAGATTTCTAACAATATTAGAGCAGTTAGAAGGAGTATAGATAGTTAAATGGTGTGGGAGTAAGTTGATTAGGACGAAAAAGAGAATTATACTAAGAGAAAAGGGGAAGGAGAGGTGGAATGGTATAAATTATCTCACCTAAAACAGTGCAGAAAACTATTACAGTAGAGGAGAGGATGAGGGTGTTGAAAATAAATGCTTAAACCTTACTCTCATTGTAATTGGCTCAGAGAAAATAAAAAAAAACATACTCATTTGGATATAGAATCCTAGCTTACCCTAAAGAGAAGTAGAAGGGGAATAAGATAAGGGGATGTAACAGAAGGGAAGGAGAAGTAGAGGATAGTGATTAAAATCTAAACATTTGTAAAGAGGGACAGAGGAGAGAGAAAGAGCAGGAACAAAAGGGGAAAATAAGATAGAGGGGAATACACAGTTGGTAATAATAACTGTGAATGTGAATGGGATGAATTCACCCATAAAATGAAAGTAGATTGCAAAATGAATTAAAAACCAGAATCCTATAACATGTTATTTACAAGAAACATATCTGAGGCAAGAAGAGGTAAGGGGATGAAGCAAAAATATCAGACAAAGCTAAAGCAAAAATAATTAAAAGAGATAAGGAAGGATATTACATAAAATATGCCATAAACAATGAAGTAATATTAGTACTAAACATATATGCACCAAATGGTATAGCCTTCACATTTTTAAAGGAGAGATTAAATGAGCTTCAGGAGGAAATAGACAGTAAATCTATAATAGTGAGGGGACCTCAACTTCTCCCTTTCAGACCTAGCTAAATTTTACCAAAAAATAAACATGAATGAAATGAAGGAAGTGAATGAAATTTTAGAAAAGTTAGAACTAATAGATCTCTGGAGAAAATTGAATTGGAATAGAAAGGAACATACCTTCTTTTCAGCAGCACATGGCACATACACAAAAACTGCTCTTGTATCAAGGTATAAAAACTTCATAACCAAATGCAGAAAAGCAGAATAAGAAATGCATTCTGTTAAGATCATAAGGCAATAAAAATTATATCAATAAAGTTTTGTGGAAAGACAAATCAAAAATAAATTGGAAACTTAATAATCTAATTCTAAAAAGGAGGTGAATCAAAGAACAAATTATAGAACAATCAATAATTTCATTAAAGAGAATGACAATGAGGAGACAACATATCAGAATTTATGGAAATAGCCAAATCAATAAATAGGGGGAAATTTATATCTCTAAATGCTTATATTAATAAAATAAAGAAAAAGCAGATCAATTAATTTTAAATCTCCAACTAAAGATTAATTCAGAAATCCTATAAGTCAAAAGAGAAATTAATAAAATTGAAGGTAAGAGAATTATTGAACTAATAAATAAGACTAGGAGTCTTATAATAAAATAGGAGTTTTATAATAAAACCCCCCAATAGATAGAGCATTAGTTAATTTAATTTTAAAAAGGAAAGGAAAAAAAATCAAATAACCAGTATCAAAAATGACAAGGGTGAATTCACCACCAATGAAGAGGAAATGAAAGCAATCATTAGAAGCTAGCTCAGTTATATGCTAATAAATCCTTCACTAGCAGGTTTTTGAATTTAGCAATAATATTCCTGAGATTCGTTCTTTTAGGTATTTATTTCGGGAGGTGATCTGTGAATTTTTTCAATTTCTATTTTGCCTTCTTGTTCAAAAATATCAATTTTCTTTGATAATTCCTTGTAATATGATGTCTAGGCTTTTTTTTTATCATGGCTTTCAGGTAGCCCAATAATTCTTAAATTGTCTTTCCTGAATCTATTTTCTAGGTCAGCTGTTTTTTCAATGAGATATTTCACATTTTCTTCTTTTTTTCATTCTTTTGATTTTGTTTTTATTGTTTCTTGCTGTCTCATGAAATCATTAGCTTCTAGTTTCCTAATTCTAGTTTTTAAGGAATAATTTTCTTCTCTAAGCTTTGAATTTCCTTTTCTATTTGGTCAATTCTTTTTTAAAAGAATTCCTTTTTTCACTAGATTTTTGTGGCCCCTTTTCTTTTTGGTCAAATTTGTTTTGAATTGCTTCCATTTCTCTTCCCCATTTCCCCTCTACCTTTCTTAATTGATTTAGAAATTCTTTTTGAGCTCTTTCAGAGCCAAAGACCAATTCATATTTTTCTTTGAAGTTTTGCTTGTAGCTTCTTTGCTTTTACTGTCCACTTCTAAGTCTATGTCTTGCTCATCTTTGTCTCCATAAAATTTTTCTATGGTTAGGTGTTTTTTCTGTTTTTTTTTTTCCTTGTTCGTTCATTTTCCCAATCCTTTTCTCGACTTTTACTTTTATCTGAATGGTGAGCTCTGTTCTCAGGGTAGAGAGAACACTCTTTTATACTTCAGTTTTTCCTTACTACTACCCTTAGCTCTATTTCTGGGTTTCTTCAAGTTTCAGTTCTTCCCAAGTTCTTCTATGATCATCTGTGGGCTGGGAGATCTGAAAGCCATCTCCCACTGCTGATGTAATCACCCTCTGGGACTGCTGATGGTTTGCTGAGCTTGGAGCTCTGTGAGCTACCTTGTGCTGCTGCTCAGGGCCTACCTTCAGGTTTGAGCATGGGCTTTGGGCCTCACTGGGGGCTTGATCAAATCAGGCACACTAACTGCCTTGTCCTGGGGCTTGTAACCTCCTCAGACCAGCTTACTGCTTATGCAGATTACCTTGTGCTGTATCCCTGACCTCACTACAGGCTTGGATGAGGATTCTGAGACTCTCCTTAGACTCGCACCAGCAAGACACCCTGTTGACTACCTCGTGCTGGGGATTGGGGCCTCATTTTGGTTTGGGCTTGTGCAGGGGCTCAGAGACTCCCTCTGGGCCAGTACTAGCTAGCATATTGTGGACTGCCCTATGCTACGGCTTGGGGCGTCAATGTAGGCTGGGGCTAGAGTTGGAACTTTAAGGGATGTATGTGGGTTTGCACTGCTGTTGATTTAGGCAGGGTCTCAGAGTCTCAATCTTGGTTTGGTCCTAGGTTCAGAACCTGAAACACTACATGTGGCATGGAGGGGCTTGCTGTTTGCTTAAGCTGGTGCTCCTTGATGGGCCTTTGATGCAGCCTGCACTCCCCTCTTACCCCAGTGAACCAGATCCTCCTATCTGCCTACCTTTCAAGTTGTTTTCTGCGGGAAAGTTGATTCACTCAGTTCCCTCATTGGTTCTGTCACTCTAGTATTTGTTTTGAAGCATTATTTCAAGGTTGATTGGAGAGGATTCTCAGAATATTTTGAGTTTTCTCTGCTTTTACTCTACCATCTTCCAAATATCTATTTTTTTCAAATCTTTTAAAAGCTCAATTCATAATCTAACAATATCCAGATAAAAAATTCTCTTTTTAGCAGGATTTCTGATGCAATGGCTTTCCCAATATCACAACAAAAGAGAAATAAAAATAGAATAATAATAATACACCCAATGTCATATATTTAAAGCATGAAACAAAATTTATTGCTAATTAGATGACATCAATTGAGCTGAACACATTTACAAATTAACCCATATAAATCATTAATCCTGTTACTGTTGGCATTTTATACTAATAATATCTAGAATTCACTTTAGAGTTATCAATTATGGAACAACTATATTCAATTAAAGAAATAATAATAATAATTGTCAACATTCATAAGTGTTTACCATATGCCACTGCTAAGCATTTCCCAATCATTATATCATTTGATTCTCACAGCAGCTCCAGGAGGTGGGTACCATTATCATTCCCCTCTTTATTGCTTTATTGCTGCTGCTGTTCCTGCCTCTAAGACCCCCAGCTGGTGTTACCAACACTCTGATTCCTGGCCAGTCCCCAGACCAGTGTGACCCATCTCTCCTTGCCACCTTTTAAGTTTTTTAGGATAGGAAAAATGTCTCCTCCCAACCTTTTTTTTTTTTTAAACCCTTACCTTCCGTCTTGGAGTTAATACTGGGTATTGGTTCCAAGGCAGAAGAGTGATAAGGTAGGCAATGGGGGTCAAGTGACTTGCCCAGGGTCACACAGCTGGAAAGTGTCTGAAGCCAGATTTGAACCCAGGACCTCTCGTCTCTAGGCCTGGCTCTCAATCCACTGAGCTACCCAGCTGTCCCTCCTCCCAACCTTTTGTTGACTCTGCCATTCTAGAATTCTATTTGAGGCATTATTTTATTTAATTTAATTAATTTATTTAAAAACCCTTACCTTCTGTCTTGGAGCCAATTGGCTCCAAGGCAGAAGAGTGGTAAGGGCTAGGCAATGGGGGTTAAGTGACTTGGCCAAAGTCACACAGCTGGGAAGTGTCTGAGGCCACATTTGAACCTAGGACCTCCCATCTCTAGACCTGGCTGTCAATCCACTGAGCTACTCAGCTGCCCCTTTGAGGCATTATTTTAAAGGTGTTTGGCGGGAATGTAGAGAGAGCTCAGTTGCAGAGCTTCCTATTACCCGCAGTCTTGGTTCTGCCCCATGGGGCTTAGATTCTAAAGGGGAAACAATTCATACGGAACCAACCTGTCTCCACCAGAGTCAGGATGAGTGGTCTTTTCAAGCTCCAAGGCCCCCAGAGAATATCTAGCACAGGGTCCCCATCTCGCTTTGCAGAACATCTGTCTTCACCCATAGGAGAATTCATCAGTGGAACCCTGTCCTCTTCCTCTTCCCCCTCCCCCTTTCTATGCGCTCATCCTCCTTCCCTAGAGTCTCTTTTCTTCCTTTTGAGCCCCCAGAGATTACGTTGCCCTCATTGCCAGCCCTCTGATTTGACCCTAACATATCCCACACTCTCTTCTCTTCTTTTCCTCCCCTCCCCATTTCCAGGCACCTCCCATTTTGTAACCTGGTCAAACAGAAGTCTTCCTGCCTCAAATGCTAACCCTCTCCCCTTGGCAAAGACTTGGGGCGCAGGGAGGGGGCTGCTCCTTTCCCTATCTCCATAGCAACGGGGACATTTTTCACAAGCCCAGCCCCTCCACTCAGCAGACCAATTTCAGCCCCCCCCCCTCCTCGCTCTCTGGGGTAATGGGGGTGGTGCGGTGTCCTAGACGGCTGGAGGATCCAGTTTGGACACTTGATCTCTAAAAGGTTGGCCAACTGGCAGTCCTCTACCCAGCCTCATCTCTTTTCTATAGATGATTTACAGTAGCGATACAATATACGACGTATACTCTCTCTACTGTGTAGCATATACAATTGTATATGTAACATATACAATGTATGTATGGAAATGTACACCCACACGCACGCACACGCACAGAGGATACCCCGCACTTCCATCCTAAGGATTTCGAATCTGTCAGTCTCTCTTCACGCCGGTAAAACACTTGGGACCTTTCTCCCTCAAAGGATTCTTCTCTGTGACCCTGGACAAGTCACTTAACCCCCTTTGCCCAGCCCTTACCGCTCTTCTGCCTTGGAACCCCTGCACGCTAAGGCGGAAGGCAAAGGTTTACAAAAACAAACGAATAAAAGGATTCCCTGGATGAGTTTTCTTGGTCGCGGCCTCTCTCCTTTCGCTTTCAGTTAGAGCTGACTTTGAAAAATAAGCCCCACCCAGAGGCAAGCTCCAGTCTCGTTTTCTCTTCCTCAAACTCCCAGTGAAAATAAGCCCGGAGTCTCCAGCTCTTCAAAATGCTCTGACAGATTTGGGATATGGTCGTCCAGCCCCCTGGGGACTGGCTGTGGCTCTAGCTATGTCCCTGAAGACCCTCAGCCCCCACGGCGGCCTCAGCCCTGCCCAAGCCTGCGGGCTAGTCGTCTCCTTCTCGCTGCTGATCCAGGTCTTTTTTTCTGCAGCTACTTACTTCTACTTCGCTAACGAGCTGAAACAGGTCGGTACCGTGGGCTGGAGGAGTTTGCAGAGAGCTTGGAGTGGTCGCTGTCCCCTGCTCCTTGCTTCTGCGTGCCACCTCCCACCCCATCCCCACCTCCCTGCCTCAACTCCGCTCCTGCCTCGCCGTCCATGCTGACGGCGGGAGTGTAAGTGTGAGTGGGAGTGGGAGTGCCCTTCTCGCCCTGGAGTCTTCTTTCTCCAGGGAGACTGGGGGAGGCTGGCCTTTCCCTCTGGGCCTGGCTAAGCGAATTCTGAAACGGAGAAGAGGCAGTGGGAGCAGGCAGTAGATCCCTAATTCAGGCGGCTGTCGAAAGCTTGCAAGAAAGGAAATGCCTAGACAGCTCCGACGCTCATCTGGCGCTTCGGGGTATTTGGAGACACAGCTTGACTTGGACGTGCCCGGGCGGAGGGGGTGGCGGGGTTTTGCTCAGACTAGGCGCCCCCATCCCCTTGCCTCTGCTGGACACTCTGGGCCCTTTGGCAAATGAAGGGACTGCCTGCCCCAGACGAGGTCCCTTTCTGCTTGAAATCCGAGCATGGGCAGCCCTTTGTGACTCTCAGGCACTCCCTCGCTGTCAGAGGGCTAAAGCTCTCGTCCGACTCCCACCTTCTTCCAAGCTCCTCTAAATACCGACAGCTCACCCCAACAGAGAATCTAGGCGGTGCCGTGGAGAGAGGGCTGAAGCCCCGAATTCAAATGCAGCTTCCATTTCTTCCTAGCTGCGAGTGTCTGAACAAGTCGCTTACTTTCTGCCTGCCTCAGTTTTTTCAACTGCAAAATGGGCCCAAGGCCAGCACCTGTGTCCCGGGGCAGTTGTGTGAGGATGAAATTAAACCATATTTGTAAAAGTGTTTTTTCCGATTTCAAAGTGCTACCAAATGCTCGCCCTTTCGAGTACCAGAGTTGCAGTCTAATGTGAACTAATCCCGAAGGACTGGCAGGCCACTTGCTGCCAGGCCTCTATCTCTTTTACGACAAAGCAACCAAGCAATCCAACAAGCATTTTTAAAGGACCTACTATGTGCTACTACTGCACAGCATTAGACACTGGGGATACAAACATAAATAACATCTGTATATTATATAATATAATCTAGATAATAATATCTTTATATTAAATATGTAATATATGTATAGGAGATGTAAATATAGAAATAGTATATGAATATTATATACCCAATAGGATAATATTATATTAAATATAATATATGATATACTGCAATAATATAATTTACATAATAATATATGTATAACATATAGTACAATGTATATATAAATATAAAATTAGAATACCTACTGCACAGTGCTAGGCAATGGGGATACAAACATAAATAACATTTGTATATTATATAATATAATCTATATAATATCTTTATATTAAATATATAATATTCACAGAGAAGATATAAATATAGAAATTGTATATGAATATTATATATACAATAGGATAATATACTAAATATATTATATGATATACTGCAATAATATATAATTTAGATAATAATATATGTATAATATATAGTACAATTTATATAAAATTAAAATACCTACTGCATAGTACTAGGCAATGGGGATACAAACATAAATAATATTTATATATTACATATAGCATGATTTATTCAATAATATATTTATATTAAATATATACCATTTTATATGATGTATAACAATTTATATAATAATATATGTATAATACATAGTATAATTTATATAATAATATTAAAAATAGAATGCCTACTATGTCCTACTACTGCACAGTATTAGACAATGGAGACACAAATATAAAAGTGAGTTTATCTCTGCCCCTTATCAAGCTTACTTTTTATTGGAGCTAGAGTTCATGTAGGAGATATTATATATATATATATATGGTTATGGGTAGGGGAAGCACCAATGACTGGAACATTAGGAAAGACTTCTTTAAGGGAATGGCCCTTGAAGAAAACTGGGGGTTCCAAGGGGGAACCTTTGAGAATAAAATGGCAGAGAGGGAGGACAGGCTGGGCTAAACCTCAGAAATCAGAAGTGGAAAGTGAAGCTGTTTGTTTTTACCTACAAGCAAGGAATCAACAGTTTTGGGGCTGTCTTTATTCTGAGTGCCCAGCACACAGTAAGTAGCTTAATGCATGCTTGTTGACTGACTGACACTTGCTTTTATTTTTTTGGTATTTATTTCTATTCCGATGGCTTGAAAAATAGGACACCTGCAAAGGTCATGTGACTCATCATATGAGTTATTCTGTAAACATGTAAAGAAGGGCATGGATTAGATGACAAATATCTAGAGTAGGTCAAGCTGCTTTCTATACAATAATGTTAGCACAAATATATTGCTTCGAAGTTTGCAAAGCACTTTACAAATATGTTGTTTGATTCTCACAACCACACTAGGAGACAGGTGCTATTATTCCCATTTTGCAGATGAGGAAACTGAGGTAGGCTGAGGTTAAGTGACTTGCCCAGGGTCACATAGCTAGTAAGTGTCTGAGTCCAGATTAGAGCTCAGGTCTTCCAGTGCTCCAACCTTTCTGAGGCTGCACCTATGATTTGAGTGGTGTAGGGAGTTTGTAGTCAGTCAAGAATTTATTCAGGGCTTATTAGGTGCCAAGCACTGTGCTGTGAGTACCAAGGAGGGCTAGAACAATCCCTGCCCTCAAGGAGTTTATATTCTGGGAGACAAATGTAGAATGCAAGATATCTGCCTAGTAGATGAAGGTAATATGAAAGGAAGAGGCATTAATAGCTGTTGGGGACTGGGAAAGGCTTCCTACAGAAGGTAGAGTTTGAGCTGAGTCTTGAAGACTAAAGAAAGCAAAAGGCAGAGGTGAGGAGGAGGGAGAGCATTCCAGGCAAG
>NC_058132.1:672320236-672350163 GCF_016433145.1 Gracilinanus agilis | reverse complement strand
CAGATCAAATGAGATAATAATTACCGAGCTATGCCTGGCACATAGTAAGTGTTATATAAATGTTAACTATTATGGTGATTTTCTCACAACCATGCTAGCATTGACTGTTCCCATCTTTTGTCATCTTTTCCATTTTACAATGTGTGATGTGAAATCTGATGATTTTTTAAAGGGAAAAAAGAATGAGGAAGAAAAGAGAAGAAATGAAAATTACCAAAACTGATCAATACTTAAAATTTTTTAAGTTTATTTATTTGATTAATTAATTTAGAATGTTTTTCCATGTGTTACATGATTTATGTTCTTTCCCTCCTCTCCTCCCACCCCCCTCCTGCAGCCAACAAGCAGTGCCCCTAGGTTTTACATGTGTCATTGCTGATCAATACTGAAAAAAGTATGAAAATACATGCAAAAGAGTGGGATAGAAGTATTTTCTCATATTTTTTTTAGAGTCAAGCTCCAAAACTAGAGGAAGATCTTTGCCTAAGGCAACAAGGGTATCCCAAGAGCCCTTGGTGGGACCCCAGTTAGGGCAAAAGACTCCAGGAAGAACTTACAACATGGGGAGTCCAAGAGCCCTATAGTAAGAGGAAGCTCCTAGGAGAAGCCTAGTACTGGAGCAACCCTAAAGTCCTTTGAAAGAGTAGCCTAGTATAGGTCATTATACTTAAAAAGAGGTAGACCTTGCCCACTCTATTTGATTGCAAGGCTTGATTGAAGTTTATATCTCCCAACCTGGAAACTGAGTCAGATGAGATGAGAAACCAAGAAAAACTGGATATCATGAGGAAATACCTTGGTTTGAGAGATGGTCAGGAGGTAAACCCAAAAGAAAATAGTGACCTTACAAAAAATCCACATAAAACCTCGGAGAAAAAATGTCTGGGACATAAGAATTTTAGGAGTATCTGGAAACTTTCTGGGTCACATGAGTAATAAGATGGAGACCTGGACATTTTCTCTTATTCCAATAAATATTCAAACCTCCCAAATCATGCACCAAAGATAAAGTGACTTCTATCTCTATGGGCTTGGATATCTAGAACTAAAAGAAGTTACAAAAAGCAAACAAACCCAAAACAATGAACAAAATATTTACTGACTGAGCTCATTCAGTACCTTTCTCCCACTTCCCATGGTACTGGCAGTGAAAATTCACTAGGAGACCCAAAGACACCATAGGCTTATAAGAACATACCCTGACCCTCACTACTTATTTCTGATACCATTGGTCCCCTGGCTCCAGGTTACAGAAATTTGCCCTGCCCATGACAGTGAGCCAGATAACCATAGTCCCTCAGGAACACAAGCCTTCTGAGCAACCTTGGCAAAGTGGTGAAATGCCAGTGCTGAGGCAGACAACCCTGTAGTGTGTGATAATGAGATTAAATCTACCTTTCCCATTTTTAGATTTAATCACCAAAGGTGAGAACATTCCCACTTAATTCACAAGTTGGGAGGTCTGGGACCCACCTGTGCTACAGTGAGTGATGAATCAGAATTTACTGACTGCTTCCTGTGCAGTCCTAAGAAAAGTGTCTGTTGTGATTGGACACGTAAACTAAGAGGAAGGCACAGGAAGTGATGCAAAAGAAGCCCCTTTAAAATAGAATGACAACTTCCTGTAGCCCTTCTTCTTGTTCATGTCTTAGAGGAGCTCTGGCTGAGACCTTGAACTAGGTGAGACTACTCTTAATCTCTCCCTTGGAATTACACATGGTGAGTGTAAAGACTAAATCTTCCTGGACTTCTCTTAAGGAACTGCCCTTTCAAAAGAGACTCTGTGACTGAAGCTTTTGCTTCATTCACCTCCAGGGCCCTCTAGCCCTCTGACCCTCCAACTTTGGGTTCAAGGCTGATCCTCCCCAACTGAGGACTAATTAGATCTGCCTGGGTTAAACTAGGGGGGCGGAGCAAATTACTTAGTGTGTTAGATTACTTATCCTATCTTATCCTCTCTCTGATTTTCTTATTTCTCTTCCTCTCCTTATTTGTAAATAAACTTCCATAAAAGTCATTTTGACTTGAGGATTTTAATTGGGAATTGATAATTATTCAATTCCCTGGTGACCAAACCTTTTAATATTCACCCAACCAAAACCCCTTTATACTCCTTACAAGTGCCATCAGAACATGGAGTCCTGGTAGATAACACTTTAGCGCCATTCTGCAGAGTTGCAAATTACTGGTGATGGGCCCAAGAATTAAAAAATAGAGGGGATGATACTGTACATTAGGACAGGACACTGTGTATGTGTATGCACTGTTTAACACTCCACCATACCTGAAGGAAAGAGCCCAGAATCCATCTGGGGCCAGTTCTGATTCAAAAAATCAGTTTTTGACTTTTCACACCTAGGCCGGTGATCCACAAATATCCCAGCACAAAAGAAGGCTGATACATTTTGAGATATAGTCTTTCGAAGAGTTTCTTTACCTATTAATCAGCAACTTTTAAATTAATCAACCAAAAACTTAAACACCCCTACTAAGTAAGAGAGTTTGCAAGTCACTTACTAAAGTTAGTGACAACTCCAGAGGCCACTGACCAGAAAGAAACAATTCAAATATGGAGCCATAGTCAGGTAGTTTTTGCATTGAAGGATAGGAGGGCTTGGAATATGAAATTCTATAAGGCAAAGGAGCTAGATTTTAAACTAAGAATCACCTACCCAGCAAAACTGAGTATATATTATCAGGGGGAAAAAACAGTCACTTAATGAAATAGAGGATTTCCAAGCATTCCTGATGAAAAGACTTGAACAGAAAATCTGATGTTCAAACACAGGAGTTAAGAGAAGCATAAAAAGTTAAACAGGAAATAGAAAACTTGAGAAATTCAATGAGATCAACTGTTTATATTGGTATATGGGAAGATGAGACTCATAACTTAAGAATTTTATTATTATGGCAGTTAGAAGGAGTAAACGTAGACAAAGCATTTAGAAATAAGTTAACTATGATGACATGATATTTCATCCCTATCCCCAAAAGTTAAGGGGTGAAAAAGAAGATTTTACTGAGAGAAGAGAGAAGGGAGAGGTAGAGTGAGGTAAATTATCTCACATAAAGAGGTGTGAAAAAGCTGTGGAAGAATGATGATGGGTAACACCTAAATCTTACTCTCATTGGAATTGGCTCAGAGAAGGAATAGCATCTATAATCAGCTGGGTACAGAAATCTAACATAACCTAAAGAGAAGTAGGAGGGGAATAAGATGAGGGGATACTGAGAGAAGGGAGGGTGATTTTGGGGAGAGAGTGGTTAGAATTAAACACTTGTGAGGAGGTACAGAGTGAAAGGAGAGAGATGGAGCTGGAACAAAGGGGTAAATGGGTCAGAGGAGAATAAACAGTATGAGACATAAAATGAATAATTTTGATTATATTAAATTAAAAAGATTTTATACAAAGAAAACCAATGCAACCAAGATTAGAAGGAAAGCAACTGGGAAAAACTTCTTATAACAAATTTCTCTGATAAAGGCCTCATTTCTTAAATATAGAGAGAACTGAGAAAAATTTGTAAGAATACAACTCATTCTCTAATTAACAAATGATCAAAGGATATGAACAGGCAGTTCATGACGAAAACCAAAGCTATCTATAGTCAGACACTTCCTAATTGTATGACCCTGCACAAGTCACTTAACCCCAATTTTCTAGCCCTTACTGCTCATCTGTCTTGGAACCAATACTTGGTATTGATTCTAATTTTTTTAACCTTTACCTGCTGTCTTAGAATCAGATGAAACAAAAATTCACAGAGAGTTTATGCTTGAAGACACTATAGATAAAGAATCCATATCAATATTATAGAAACAATAGAAAATTTCATTAAAGAAAATTGATAAAGTGACACTACACCAAAACTTAGAGGATGTAGTTAACACCTTCTTAGGGGAAATCTTATACTTTAAATATTTTTATCAACAAAAGAGATAAAGAATAAACAAATCACTTGGGCATGCAACTAAAGAAAAACCTTTAACAACAAATTTAAAATCTCCAACTAAACAACAAAGTAAAAATTATGAAAAATTAAAGTCATTGGTCAAATTGAAAACAAAATCATAATTAACTTGAGAAATAAGACAAGGAGGGTTCTTTGAGAAGAAAACTAATAAAATAAACAGGGAATCTAATTTCCAGAAGTGATGAAAACCAAAATGTTCAACTGGGGGACCATGGAAAAGATCCAGGCATATTTCAGGGGGTCCATGAACTTGGATGGGAAAAAATTTACATCTTTATTTTCACTAACCACTAACCAAAATTTAGCATTTCTATCAGTTGTGAGTGGTGGTGCTTTTCGTCCTTTTTTGAAGAGGACTGAAGATATCACTCTTTCTTCCAGAGTCGTTGAAGTCTAGTGGCAAGAAAAAGCAAACTCTGTGGAGTATTTAGAGTGGGGAAAGACATCCATTGTATCCTGGGTTTTGCCTGTTTAGGAAATGGTTTACCAGCGTGTGGCTGCTGTGCAAGCTACAGTTACTTGGAGGCACAGATGAGAATTGAGTGACAGATGGACATCAAAGGTGGGCGAGAGGTCTAAAAAGGGCTCAGCAAGCCCTATCACTAGAGGTGCTTGTCCTCTCTGAACATCCCATACATGCCATTGAAGGAGAGAAAGTTAAGAATCCTTGCTTTAAAGACTTCCAATGAGAGGAGATTCCATTACCTTCCTGGGTCATTCATTCTACTTTGGGAGAATTTTATTTTTAGGGCCATTTATTTTCTTAAATGGAGTCTAACTCTACCTTTCTTCCTTTTCCATCCTTTGCTCCTAGTTTTCTAGGGCTGCCAATATTGTCTGCTAATGTCATCACATTATTTCCACTGGTCCTGTCCCTTATTAATCTTTAGTGGTGTACAGTCTCTGCCAGGCATGTGAGTGTGGCAAAGTTCTTTTATGTTCTAACATGACTGCTGTTCATGGTGCCACCCTTGAACCTTAGTTGCTTCCATGACTCCATTAGCCATAAAGTTGTGGATATCTCTATTTACAGCTTCTGTTTTCAGCCAGAGCAGAAAGCTGAGTTGCTACCTCTTCCCCATAAGAGAAAGAATGGACTCCACCATCTCTCTTTTAGTTTAAAGCCTAGAGACTTGAACTCCAGCTCTTTAAGGAAGACAAAGTCTTCCCTTACCCAGTCATTGGGCTAGGAGGAAAAAAACTTACTTTACTCCCTATTTGGTCATTCTTAGAACTTTGGCTCTACTAGGCTTTTCATTCAATCAGTTAAGGAATGACTTCAAGCATCATGTTAATTTTTTAAGCTTGGCTTACTTGCATTTTGTTGGTAAAATACTAGATCAGTGGTTGCACAAATAACTAAATTCCCATCAAGGGGGAATTTTTAATAGATTTTTTTTTAAATTTTTAAACCCTTAACTTCTGCGTATTGACTTATAGGTGGAAGAGTGGTAAGGGTAGGCAATGGGGGTCAAGTGACTTGCCCAGGGTCACACAGCTGGTTTTAATAGATTTTTAATAGAATTTTAATAGATTTTAATAGAACGTTGAAGCAAAAGAGGTAATTGTGAACTTAAACTGTGTTTTTGTTTAGAGAATATATCTGTGTTCAAATGTCAGTGTGGGAGAATGCAGTCTCTTTATGCTCTTAGTGAATTTATCGACTATTATCCTTTATAAAATATAATGCAAGCATTTAATAAATTAAAAAATTCTGCTAATTTGTAAGTCTATATGATTTAGGGTCTTAGAGAATATGAGTAACCCTTGCTTAATTTCCTTATGGAGATTTTATGTCCATAAACTCATTTCAGAGGGACCAGCCAAAGAAATTTCACAAATCTCTGTTGCTTTTTGGGGCAGGGCAATGCTTTGCTTAGGATTGTGCCATTTAAACCCATTAAATTTGCATACAGAGGGCAAAGTCCTTATCTTCCTCCTTCCTCATCCCATCCCTACCTTTATTATGCCTACATTTCAGGACTTTGACTCTCTTTCACTTTCAGCTCTCCATTACATAGATAATGAGGAATTACTAAGAGAGACTGATCAGAACTCTGGTTACTGGCTCCAAATGCTCTAGACCTCTTTATAGCAAACTCTAGATTTGAAGATGGAAGGTAAGGGTTTAGGAAAAAAAAAAGAAGCAGTTTAGTAGAGCAACCTAGGTGCACAGTGATTAAAGCACCAGACAGAGAGGCAAGAGGACCTGGGTTCAAATGTCGCCTTACACACTTTTTAGCTGTGTGACCCTGAGCAAGTCATTTAGCTTTGTTTGCTTAGCACTTACCCTTTTGTCTTAGAGTTGTAACTAGGACAGAAAGTAAGAGTTAAAAAAAAACACAATTCAATAAAAGTACCAACTTATCCATCAGATCCAACAGTAGATGCTGTGGCCATCTCTGTAGAGAGGGGAAGGGGCTTTACTCTCCCACGACCTTGATAGTTCAAATGCTCCAGTCGAGGTGGTGCTTGTTCTGAAGCCAAATTCTACGTGGATATTAAACATCTACAGAAAACACAAGTATTGAATAAATTGAAGATTTTATCTTGTAAGTAAGCAGCTCCTTCTCCTGACAAGGCAGAGGAAATTCTGGATGTGATATTGGTGGAATCCTTCCGCCTTCAGGATTATCTCATTTTTGATAACAGTAAAATTTGAGAGATCTATTGTTATTTGGCTGAATTGAATATATTCTTTTTAAAGACTGAAGAATTCTGTGATGAAGGCTGGGATCTTCTGTCTGCAAAGTGTGGACAACTGAGCTGGGGATGGAGGAGAGTTGTAGCAGGGAGGAAAAGAGTTATCTTGAGTTTGGTGTTATTTCTCTAGAGCAATTATTCTTTTAATTATTATTCTTTTAAAATATTAAATTCTTTTAAAGTAATTCTTTTAAAACATTAAATTCTTTTAAAGTAATTCTTTTAAAACATTAAATTCTTTTAAAGTAATTCTGTCAAAATATTAAATTATTTTAAAGCAATTCTTTAAAATATTAAGTTATTTTAAAGTAATTCTTTTAAAATATTAAAGTCTTTTAAAGTAATTCTTTAAAAATATTAAATTCTTTTAAAGCAATTCTTTTAAAATATTTAATTCTTTTAAAGTAATTCTTTTAAATAAAAAAAACAATCATTACCTTTTGTCTTAGAATTGATATTAAGTTTTGGTTCCAAGGCAGAAGAGTGGTAATGGCTAGACAATGGGGGTTAAGTGACTTGCCCAGGGTCACACAGCTAGGAAGTATCTGAGTTCAAATTTTAACCCAAGACCTCCTGGCTCCAGAATTGGCACTCCAGCCACTGAGCCTTGTGTCATTACTCTTGTCTTTATTTGTGAAAAGTGACAAATTTCCATCTTTTCGCAGATATCAACAGCAACCACCAGATGGCAGAGTTTCCTTATTTTCCCCAAAGCCCAAAAGTCAGGTCTGTTTCTGAAGAAAGTGATAGTGAAAAGAATTTTGTAAATATGTTCTTTAATCCACTAGCTTTGCTGGTCTGGCTGTACTTGTTCTTTTGGTTTTTTAATTTTTTTTTTCATTTTATTTTCATATTCTTCATTCATTCATTCATTTATTTTAATTTGTTTAGCAATTACACATAACAAATTTCCACTTAAGTTTTCTGAAGTTATATGATCCAAATTGTCTCCATCCTTCTTTTCTCTCCTCCCTCCCAGAGCTGGGAAGCGATTCAGCCTGGGTCAGACATGAATTGCATGGGAAACACAAAACAAATTTCCATATTGTTCATTCTTTGTAAGTGAATAATTGTATTAAACTAAACCCCCTTAGTAAAAACCCAAATAAATAATTGAAAGATGGCATGCTTTGCTCTCTGCATTCTGACTCCAACAGTTCTTTCTCTGGAGGTGGAGAGCATCCCTTGTCACGAGCCCCTCAGAACTGTCCTGGATCCTTGTATTGCTGAGAGCAGTTGAGTCTTTCACATTTGATCATCCTACAATATTGCTGTTACTGTGTATAAGTCTGGTCGAACTTGTAGCCAGAAGAGGTGGTTAAACACATCTTTTTCTTTGGGGAAAAATGATTAGACATTTAGAGGGGGTAGCAGGCGGCTGGATATGGCACTGGAAAAGGAGGTGGGAAGAGCAGGGTTTGAGTGCCAGCTCAGAGACTTACTGTGTGACTTGGGAAAGTAATGACTTTTCTGGCACTCTGTTTTCATAGCTCTAAAATTAGGGGATGGGTTTTGATGGCCTCTGAATTCCCTTCCAGCTCGAAGTTTATGACTTCCAAGTCAGGATCTAGTCTGATCCAATCCCTTCCATTTTACCAACGAAAAAAATTGAGACCCAGAGAAGGAAGGGAAGCAAGCTGATCAAGGTCTTGCAGGCAAAAGATGCAGATCCAAGATTTGGTCCCAGCTCCTCAATATCTTCAAAATGGAACTCATTATCTTTCTCCCTAAATTTGAAATTTCTCTAAAGTTCTCTATTTCTGTTGAGAAAACAAGCACCATTTACATCCTAATAAAATGATGAAAACAAAACCAAAACAAAAAAAATGCTCTATCTATTTATATATTACCATTCACTATTTCTCTTTTGCTCTGTGTAGCTACACTTCCAAAAGGCTGTCTACAATAGGTGCCTTTACTGTCTCTCTTCTCACTCCCTTTTTAACCCCTTCCAATCTGGCTTCCAATCTTATCACTGCCCTGAAACTGCTCTCTCCAAAGTTACCAACGATCTTAGTTACTGAATCCAAAGGTCTTTGCTTAGTCCTCTTTCTCCTTGATGTCTCTGCAGCCCTTGACACTGTTGACCATTCTCTCCTTTTTTTTTTTTTTTTTTTTTTAAACCCTTACCTTCTGCCTTGGAACCAATACTGACCAATATGGAAATGTGCTTTGCATGACAATAAAGAAATGAAAAAAAAAAGGCAGCAATTATTATTTTTTTAAACTCTTATCTTCCACCTTAGAATCAATACTATGTGTTGGTTCCAAGGCAGAAGAGTGGTAAGGACTACGCAATGGGGGTTAAATGACTTGCCCAGGGTCACATAGCTAGGAAGTGTTTGAGGGTTCAAATTTGAACCCAGGATCTCCCGTCTCTAGGCTCTCAATCCACTGAGCCACCTAACTGTCCTCAACTTTGTCCTTCTCAATGTTCTCTTCTCTCTCAGTTTGTGTGACACCGCTTTTTCCTGGTTTTCCTTCACTTCTTTGCTGGATCATTCAGTCTAACCATGGTGCTCCTCAGGGTTCCATCTTGGTCCTCTTCTCTTCTATGTTGCTCCACTTGGTGAAAGTCAGTTTCCCTGGATTTAATGATCATCGCCATGCTGATGACTTTCAGATCTTCATTCCACGCCCCAGTCTCTCTGCTGATGTCCCGTCTCACATCTCCAACTGTCTTTGAGCTCTCTTAAGCTAGACGTCCGTCTGAAACTCAGCATGTCCAAAGCAAAGCTTATTCTTTTTCAGCCCAACCCTCCAGCTTCCTACTTTCCCTGCCACTCTACCAGTCATCACCCCCTCCCTGTCCTTTCGGTTCATAATGTAAGAGCCATCCTAGACTCCTCCTCGTGATTTCTTGCCCTCCCACCTGGACACACAGCCGAGCTGTTGCCAAGGCTCCCTCCTTGGACACCGTCCCCTCCCGGGGTGGGCTCTCATCTTCTCCTACCTGAATTATTGCAATAAGCTGCTGCTGAGGCTGCCTGCCTCCAGATTGTTCCCCCTCCATTCTGGCTCCACTCAGCATCTAAAGCGATTTCCCTAAAGCTCAGATCTGGTCAGGTCGCCTCTCCCCTGTTCCAGTAAGCTCCAGCGGCTCCCTATCACCTCTAGGAAAAAATGCCAAGGCTCTGCTTGGCATTCAAAGCCCTTCATCCCCTGATCCTCTTGTGCCTTACTAATCTCATTACACCTTACTCCCCCCAAAGGACGTTTTAATTCAATGACCCTCTGGCTATTCAGTAAACAAGACATAGTAACTCTCTTTCCCAGGTCTGGAGTGCTCTCCCTCTTCTTCTCTAACAAAGCCCTCCCTGATTTCTTTTAGATTCCAACTAAAATTCCATCTTCTCCAAGAGGCTTTCTCCAGTCCCTCCTAATTCCAGGGCCTTCCCTCTCTTAATTATTTCCTCTTAATCCTGTATATAATTTAATATAGATACATAGATGGGTGTAGATATGTATATAATTTTTACCTTCTATCTTAGAATCAATATTGATTCTAAGGCAGAAGAGTGGTAAGGGATAGGCAATGGGGGTTAAGTGACTTGCCCAGGAGCACACAGGTAGGAAGTATCTAAGGTCAAATTTGAACCCAGGACCTCCCATCTCTAGGCTTGGCTCTCAATCCACTGACCCACCTAGCTGTCCTTTTGCTTCCAATATAATCCCATTAAACTGTAAGCTCTTTGAGGGCAGGGACTATCTTTTGTCTCTTTTTGTATCCCTAGCACTTAGTAGAAATTTTTTTTTTATATTTAATATTTAATGTTGATTGATTGATTGATGGTGGTCTTGGGCAAAAAATCTTAACTTTTTTTTTCTTGCATCCTGGACCCCTTTGGCAGTCTGGTGAAACCTATCACAATGTTTCTAAATATATAACATAAAACATAGGACTATAAATGAAACTAATTATTTTGAAATACAATTATCAAAGCATTAAAAAAAAAAGTTCATGAGGAGCAGTTGGTGGCTCAGTGGACTGAGAGCCAAGCCTAGAAATGGGAGGTCCTGGGTTCAAATGTGATCTCGGATACTCCTTTAGCTGTGTGACCCTGGGCAAGTCACTTGACCCCCATTGCCTAGCCCCTCCCATCTTCTGCCTTGGAACCAATACACAGTACTGATTCTAGGATGGAAGGTACAGGTTTGTAAAACAAAACAAAGCAAGTTTATGATTCATAATTTCCTACATGACTCTTTTTTTCTGTTCTTCGAATGTGGAAATGTTCATGTATGTTAATGCTTATCAAGTTCATAGTAATGAAAGGGAAAATGGGGGGGAAAAAAACCAAGTTCATGATTCATGTTAGGAACTCCAGGTTAAGTAAAACAGGAGATTCAAAACAAAAAGCTCGTTACTGACTTGTACCTTATAGTTTGGCCCATCAGTGCTGGCTACAGAAAAGACAGTCATAAAGAGCAAATAAGACCATTTGTCCCAGCAAAGAGCAAATAAATCAGAGAAGATTTACAGATTAGAATATACTAGAAAATAGAGAGTACAGGAGGTCTTTAGATGGGAGTAAGATGAGATTTTAGCTAAACCAAGAAAGCTATCACAATTTAATTCAAGGGGAAATCTCTAGAGAGGCAAATTGGAGATCAAGAATTTATTGAACATTCTTCCTATATATCTGTAGCTTCCAAAGCTATTCTCTCTGTCTGTCTGTCTGTCTATCTGTCTGTCTGTCTGTCTGTCTGTCTGCCTGCCTGTCTGTCTGTCTCTGACTTTCTCTCTGTTTCCCATCAGTACTCAAGAGAGCCTGGCACTCCTCATGACCTAAAAGAAAGAAAGAAAACGTCTTTCCTCTTTCAAGGTTCTTATACTAAACCCACTCCTCATGTGTCACATGATGCTCAGTATTCTTTCCACCAATCCAAAGTCATGCATATGCAGCATGGAAAATGCCCCAGGCTTGGCTGAAACTACTTACATATTACCTGCCTACTATGGCAAGACACCTCAAAGTAAAAATTTCAGATTACATGATCTTTAGACTTACTTTTTTTTTAATTAAAAAGTTATTGATTAATCAAGAAAATTTTTCTATGATTACATGATTCATACTCTTTCCTTCCCCTCCTCCCACCCCCATCCCATAGCCAGCTCACAATTCCACTGAGTTTTACATGTGTCATTGATCAAGACCTATTTCCATATTATTGTTATTTGCATTAGGGTGATCGCTTAGAGTCTATATCCCCAATAATATCCCCATCAACTCATGTAATCAAGTAGTTGTTTTTCTTTTGTGTTTCTCCTCCCACAGTTCTTCTTCTGAATGTGGGTAGTTTTCTTTCTCATAAATTCCTCAGAATTGTCCTGGGTCATTGCATTGCTGCTGGTACAGAAGTCTGTTACATTTGATTTTACCACAGTGTATCAGTCTCTGTGTACAATGTTCTTCTGGCTCTGCTCCTTTCCCTCTGCATCAGTTCCTGGAGGTCGATCCAGTTCACATGGAATTCCTCCAGTTCATTATTCCTTATAACAAAATAGTATTCCATCACCAGCATATACCACAATTTGTTCAGCCATTCCCCAATCGAAGGACATTCCCTCATTTTCCAATTTTTTGGTACCACAAAGAGTGAGGCTATAAATATTTTTGTAAAAGTATTTTTCCTTATGATCTCTTTGGGGTATAAAACCAGCAGTGGTATGGCTGGATCAAAGGGCAGGCATTCTTTTAAAGTCCTTTGGGCATAGTTCCAAATTGCCATCTAGAATGATTGGATCAATTCACAACTCAATTCACAACAAAATGTATTAATATTCCTATTTTGCCATATCCCCTCCAACATTTATTACTTTCTTTTGCTCTCTTGTTAGTCAATATTCTAGGTGGAAAGTGATACCTCAGAGTTGTTTTGATTTGCATTTTTCTAATTATAAGAGATTTAGAGCACTTTTTATGTGCTTATTGATAGTTTTTATTTCTTTATCTGAAAATTTCCTCTTCATGTCCCTTGTCCATTTATCAATTGGGGAATGGCTTGATTTTTTTGTACAACTGATTTAGCTCCTTATATATTTGAGTAATTAGACCTTTGTCAGAAGTTTTTGTTATAAAGATTTTCCCCCACTTTGTTGCTTCCTTTCTAATTTTGGTTGCATTGCTTTTGTTTGTACAAAACCTTTTTAATTTAATGTAATCAAAATTATTTCTTTTACATTGTGCAATTTTTTCTCTCTCTTGCTTGGTCTTGAAATCTTTCCTAGGCATTTGTCACCTCAAGAATAGGAATATCAAGTAATAGTCTCAAGGTTTGGGGACTTGTAGGGAATGGGAAGTTTTCATTAACCCAACCTCATTTAGAAAGATGATGCTACTTTTTGCATCAAAATCTAGAAGCGTGAAGTGATCTTCTATTCATAAAAGAAAGCACTTCCAGTGGTTCTTGGGATCCTATATTTAGATGTGAAAGGGCTATAAGAAGTCATCTGGTCCAAAATCTCATTTTATAGTATATAGGGTTTAATGAGTTTAAGACATTTACTTGAGGTCTCTAAGGTAGTAGGGGGCAGGTCAGATTTTGAAGACCCAATTTCTAACTCCAAATCCTGTGCTCTGTCCATTGAGCTCTGTTGCTTCCTGCTTACCATACTTTCTACTTCTTAAAGGTCAAGATGTTGAAGCCATAGTCACAGAATTTTTAGGTGGGAAGGTATTTAAAAGATCCTTTAGGCAAGTCCTGCCATTTGTAGATGGGCAAACTGAGGCCACAGAGAAGACCAGGATTACTAAAATTTCACCCTTTGCACCATATCACATTGACATTCTGATGATTATAATAAGGGATGTGTTCAATGAAGGACAGAATGCTGAAAAAGAGTGTGATCTAATTTCAAGGAAGAACAGAGTAGACAAGAGTCAGTCCAACTGCTCTATTAATGGCCATGTTGCTCAGTTGATTTTTAGTGACTTTTGCTGAATACTTTTTTTTTGTCAAATACTTTTTAAAGTAGGAAATATCATAGAATTTAAGGCTGGAAGGATCTGAGAAATCATCTAGTCTTAAACTTAGACTTAATTGTGTTGTTGAATTGTTTCAGTTGTGTCTGATTCTTTGTGACCCCATTTGGGGTTTTCTTGGCAAAGATACTGAAGTGGTTTGCCATTTCCATCTCCAGTTCATTTTATAATGAAGAAACTGAGGCGAATAAGGTTAAGTGACTTGCCCAGGGTCTCATAGACAGTAAGTGTCTGAGGCCAGATTTAAACAAAGGTAGATGAGTCTTCCTGATTCCAAGCCCAGTGCCTTGTCCAGTATGCCACCTAGCTGCCTAGCCTTCATTTTATAGTTGGGGAAAACTGAGGCCCAGAAAAGTGAATTCAAGGATACTGCATTTGAAATGAGAAGACCAGGATCTATATACTAATTGAGTTGCCTACTATCTGTGAGAATTTGGATAAGGTGTTCCACTGCTCTCTTTTCCTTAACTAAGAAAGCAATTCTGACCTAAGATCAAAGAGTGAGAGTCATTCAACCCGAGTCCTCTTCATTTCAAATCCAGCACATATTGTATTATTCCTGTCTGTCTGTCTGTCTGTCTGTCTGTCTGTCTGTCTGTCTGTTTCCCATTGGTACCCAAGAGAGTCTGGCACCCATCATGACCTAAAAGAAATATATATGCTATATTACTTGTCAGGAAGGTAGGGAATTTGGGGGGAAGGGGGGGGAAGGAAGCGGATAACAATCCTTCAGCACCTTTAATTCTGTTTTCTCTACCTTTTTTGCCTCCCCAAATTGGAGACTGAGGAATCCAGTTTGAAGCAAGCTGAGAATTTGGGGGCATGTGCAGGTTGGGACTTTGATGGGAAACCACTTTATATTTTGTCTTTTCCATTTCAAATCCTCCCTGGAGGGGAGGCACCATAGAGAGGAGCCCATGGAGCTATGGATGAGCAACAAGAACCTAGTTTTAGAGTTGGAAGGGACCTCAGAGGTCATCTTTGAGCCTAAATCCCTTTATTTTAGAGAGAAGGAAAGTGAGATCCATAGAGGTTAAAGGGCTCGCCCAACACACACAGAGAACAAGCTGTAGGGCCAAGATTTGAATTCAGTTTCTCTGATTCCAAATACAGCCCATTTCTTCTCTGTATCACACTGGATTATGGAAGCCAAAGGCTAAAATTAAGCTCTTTTTTGCTGCATCCATGACATTCTGAAAACCCTAAAGTACCAAAAGGTTTTTATTCTGTATTGAAAGCTGAAAGAATACTGCTTTTATGAGTAAAATAATAGCAGAGCATTATCCTGATGCTTTCTCTGGATGTAGCTTCACTCAATAGTGAAAATTTGAGACCAAAAAGGAAGATATTATAATAGATATAAATAATATAAAAGATATAATATATTATAATATAAAGATATCCTCTGAGTCATGAAAAAGGTACTCTTTCATGTTCAAAGCATGTGGACATTTCCATGTCCTTCTGCAAATAAAACCTCCAGAATCCGTGAGTGGGAGAGCCCTTTCTGTATTAATACGATGTGGCTCGCCATGTGTCCTCTGCTTTTCCTGGAAGCACTAAGGAGAAAGAGGTTCTGAGGTTGTGCCTCTGCCCTTCCCAGGGGATCATTTTGTATTCTTCTTAATCATGTCACATCAAGGCCTAATTACGGCCTTTGGACAGCTCTAGAATATTTCCAAGATGACAGATTTCAGGGTCACACTGACAAGAAGAAATCCAAACATTCAGTGAAAAAGAGAGAACAGGAAAGAGCGAGACAAGAAAATGTCATCAAAATGGACCCGAAGTCCTTCCCATTGGGCCAAGGAAGGGAAGGGGACTGATCTGACATTCTACTTAAATAACAAAACCAAAGATGGGTCTGTTCCACATCCATCACGCCATAGTTTGAGGGAGAAACTCCATCCCTGATGATTTCCTACCCGTTTCGCTAACCTTCCAACTGGAGGCATCTTATTGACCAACTTGATTATTTCAATCCAGCCTCATGGCAATGGGCTACCACAAGACACAGGCAGGTGATGCCCCTTAAAAAAAGGCCTTTCCTGGGCCTTCCAGTGGTTAACACTCTTCCCTCAAATCACTGTTTAGATCTTTTCTTTGGTCAGAATCTGGGATTTTATCAATATAGGGAACTCCTGGTATGGAAACCCTTTATAACTTATACAAAATGGAACCCTTTTTTAGCTACTTAAAGTCTTAGAGAGTTATCTAAGGTTTAGAAAGGGCAAATTCATCAGAAGCAGAACTTCAACTCAGGTTTTCCTGGTCCATCTTAATAACTACACTCCTTTATATTTATTTATTTACTTATAAAACTTTTACCTTTTGCCTTAGATTTAATACTGTGGATTGCTTCCAAGGTAGAAGAATGGTAAAGGCTAGGCAATGGGGTCAAATGACTTACCTAGGGTCACACAACTAGGAAGCATCTGAGGTCATATTTGAACCCAGGACATCTCTTCTCTAGGACTGGCTCTAAATCCACTGAACCACCTAGCTATACCTGATGGTATTTATTTTGTAAGGATTTTGAACTTTCCTAAATATTATATCACTCAATTAGACAATAGGTTTCTTGAAGGCAAGGACTGTTGTTTTATTTTTTGGGGGGGCAGTCTTTGTCTCCTCAGTGTCTAATACATTTCCTATTACACTGTAGACATTTAATAAAGTCTAAGTTGAAAGGGAAGCACTAGAGTTCAGTGGAAGAAATACTGAATGTGGAGTCTGGGGACACACATTTAAATACTATATTTGAACTAGATAACTTCCTTTCCTTTTCTGAGTCTCAGTTTCTTCACCTGTAAAAATGAAAAGATTAGAATCAATTTCCTCTAAGATCCTCTCCAGATCTATATTTATAATTCTATGAAATGAATTGATGCAAGCTCAAATCTGGCCCACTTGAGTAACATAGCTTAGCCTTTTCACTAAGCACCACTCATCTCTTTTTGCTATTTGAGATCAAATCCAGATTATATCAACTCTTTTTCTACCTATTGATATGTCCAATTTATTGAGGATTTTTAAATTTTTCCCTTTCATCAATCCGATATTTGCTGGGTTTTTTTTGCATTGCCTAATGCACCAACTCTAATAAATAAATAATACATAAATAAATGCACATAATACATAGTGAACTTTCTTTTTTATATATTCTATTGAATTTTTGTTTGTTAAATATTTCCCAATTAGAATTTCCCCCAGTGATATTTTATTGTATTTTTTGCCAATTACATGTAGAATCCAAATTCTCTACTCCCTTTATTCCCCCCCTTTTCTAAGATGGCAAATAATCTGATACAAGATATTCATGTGCTATCATGCAATATGTATATCCATATTCCTCACATTGTGAAAGAAGACACATAAAAATTCATGAAGGAAATGAAGAGAAAAATTGATATACTTTAATTTGCATTCAAATTCCACTAGTTCTTTCTGTGGTAGTTGATAGCATTTTTCACCATGAATCCTTTGGAGTTGTCTTGGATCCTTGCATTGCTGACAATTGTTGTCATTCAGAGTTAATCATCACACATTATTGCTGTTATTCTGCTCAATGTTCTCCTGGTTCTGCTCACTTTACTTTGCATCAGCTTTTAGAAGTCTCTCCATGTTTTTCTGAAATTTTCTTGTTCATTATTTCTTATGGCACAATAGTATTCCATTCCAATCATATTCCACAACCTGTTCAACCATTCCCCAATTGATGGACACTCCATCAGTTTCTAATTCTTTGCCAACACAAAAAGAACTGCTAGAAATTTAGGTCATTCCCCCCTTCTTTGATCTCTTTGGGGCATAGACGTAGTAGTGCTATTGCTAGATTAAAGAGTATATACACAATTTTATAGTCCTTTTATAGCATGGTTCCAGATTGCTCTCTTGAATGGTTGGATTGGTTCACAGTTCCACCAACAATGTATTAGTGTTCCAATTTTCCCACATCTCCTTCAACATTTATCATTTCCCTTTTTAGTCATATTAACCAGTGTGATAGGTGTGAGGTGGTATCTCAGAGTTGTTTTAATTTGCATTTCTCTACCCAATTGATTTGGAGCATTTTTTCATATGAGTATAGATAGCTCTGACTTCTTCATCTGAAAACTGCCTGTTCATATCTTTTGACTATTTATCAATTGTGGAATGACTTGTATTTATAAAAATTTGATTCAGTTCTCTATATTTTTGAGAAATGAGCCCTTTGTCAGAGATTCTCGCTATAAATATTTTCCCCAGGTTGTTGTTTGCTTTTTAATCTTGGTTGTTTAATTTTAATTGGGTAATTACCTTTTAGTTCAGTGGTTCCCAGACTTTTTTTGGCCTACTGCCCCCTTTCCAGAAAAAATATTACTTAGTGCCCTGGAAATTAATTTTTAAAAAATTTCAATAGCAATTAATAGGAAAGATAAATGCACCTGTGGCCATCACTGCTTCCCTGGATCGCTGCAGCACCCACCAGGGGGCGGTAGCACCCACTTTGGGAAACACTGTTTTCAGTTTAATGTAACCAAACTCATCCATTCTACATTTTGTAATTCCCTCTGTTTCTTGTTTGGTCATAAATTCTTCCCTTATTCATAGATCTCATGGGTAAACTATTTCATGCTCTCCTAATTTGCTTATGGTATCACCTTTTATGTCTAAATCATGGTTCCATTTTGACTTTACCTTGGTATATGGTGTGAGACGTCAGTCTGTGCCTAGCTTCTGCCAAATTGTTTTACAGTTTTCTCAACAGTTTTCGTCAAATAGTAAGTTCTTTTCCCAAAAGTTTGGATCTTTGGATTTATCAAACGCTGTTACTATGGTCATTTACTACTATGCATTGTGTACTTAAATTCCATTGGTTCACTATTCTGTTTCTTAGCCATTACCAGATTATTTTGATGATTATTGCTTTGTTTTTTAAAAGACATTTTATTTTACCATTTACATGTAATAACTATTTTCCACACAAGTTTTTTGAAGTTATAAGATGCAAATTGTCTCCCTCCCTCCCTTCTCGCTCTCTTCCTGGAGATGGTAAGCAATTTGATCTGGGTTATGCATGTATTATCATGTTGCTTTATAATGCAGCTTGATTTTCCGGCATGGCTAGGCCACCTTCTTTCATATTTCTTAAAAATTCCCTTGATATTCTTGACCTTTTGTTTTTCCAGATGAATTTTGTTATTATTTTTTCCGGCTCTATAAAATAATTTTTTGGTAGTTTGATTGGAATGACAGCTAGTGAGCTTTCCAACAATTAGCACTAAGTGAAATGGTCAACTTCAGGCAGTAGTGGATTCTTCTGAAGAGCATTGTGGAAAATGTTTAACAATTGACTCTCTGGGAAAAAATGTGCACGAGACACACTTTTATGCTTAATCTTTGTTATTAACATTTTCTCCATTACTTTAAGTTCTGACAATCCAAAACCCAAGAAATCAATCCTTGACTTACAATACTTGTAAATTTCCAAGTTATAAGTACTCATGCTGCAAATTTAACAATTGACTCTTGATAGCCAGTTCAAGCTGCCTCCAGCACACTCCTGGTTCTTCCTCAATGGAAGTTTTCATACAGAAGTAGGATTGTCACATGGTGGACTTATTGAGAAGGGATTCTTTATTAGATATGAGTTAGACATAGGTCCCTCCCAAATCTGAAAATCTGATTATATGAAATAAGAAATCATTGAAGCATTTTTGATCAAGAAAGTGCTATGATCAAATGTTTTTTCATAGCTAAAATTTATATCACCTTTAAGATCAATAAGTGCTTTAAATATAGTCATTTGATCCTCGCAGCTGGATCTTCAACTTCACAATGATATATATATATAAAATCTCCATTTTATAAAGAGAGCTAAGTTAAGGCTGAGTTAATTTCTTGAGGTCACCCAGTTCTGAGGCAGAATTAAAATTTCAAATGCAATATTGCAATGCCAATAATTGCAATTTCTTTGTAAGCCTTATGGTACTCTTTAAATAATTTAGTATTCTCTGGGCTCCATTGGAGTAGGGAAAGACTGGAATCCAGAAGATCAGGTTGGAGGAACTTTGAGCAATCCAAGAATGAGGTGTGGAGACCCTGACCTAGGAGAGTGTCAATGGCAAAGGAGAAAAGGGCAATGGTTAGAGGAGACCTTGAGGAGGAAAACACAACAGGTTGGGATGACTTTTTAGCTCGAATCAGCAAGCCCCATGATGTACAAGACATTGTGATAATTGGTTATGGAGAATGAAGGCTAGGAATGAGTGGAAGATGACTTGAAGGTATTGATCCTGGATGGCAGGGCTACCAACAAAGAGAGAGACAACAGAACCAAAAAGAGAGAGAGAGGGCTGGGGGGAGAAAGATGACATTTAATTTGGGCTCTATTGGGTTTGATGTGATGGTGAGATATCTGTAAAATGGAGATAATAATAGCATCTCTCGTACAGGGTTGTTGTTAAAAGCATACGAGATAATGAATGTAAGGTGACCTTCACCAACCTTAAATAGCCGGCTATATCCAGGGGAGTTCTCATGATCATTAATATAGTTATTTTCTCTAAGTGCCCAGGCGTTAGAGTTTGACCCTCTCTGCTCAACTTAATTGCCCTTCTCTGGCCTTTGGTCTACTCCAGTTTGCCTTTTCTGAGTTGTACTTGAGCAGAATTCCACCCAGTTTTCCAGAAGTAAATATATGCTTTAGGGTTTCAGTGTGATGTTGTTATTGAAAACATTTGGACAAAATTTCATGAAATGAAAAGAATTGATGAGGATGATGACAACAGCTCATTTTATCACTTTAATCACTTTTCATATAGTCTCCTTTTAGCCACACGAAATTCTGTGAAATTGATGCTATTTTCATTTTACAGAGGAAGAAAATAAAATTCAAGGAAGTTAAATGATTTACCCACATAAATATTTGTGGTCATATTTGAACTCGGACCTTCTTGACTCTTAAGTACAATCCTATTTATCATGCTGAGCTAGCCATTTTATAATTATTTTGAATATTTTTTTATTTTAAAGTCAATGATCTTCAGAGAATTGAGAAAAAAATCTCAGTGTTTTAAAAAAAAACAACCCTTACCTTCTGTCTTTTTTTTAAACCCTTGCCTTCTGTCTTAGAATCAACACTAAGTATTGATTCCAAGATAGAAGAGAGGTAAGGGCTAGGAAATGGGGACCAAGTGACTTGCCCAGGATCACACAGCCAGGAAGTGTCTGAGACCAAATTGGAACCTATGACCTCCCATCTCTGGCTCTCTATCCATGAAGCCACCTAGCTGACTCTGTTTTTGTTTATTTTTAAGCAATTTCATGTCTTCATGTTTTTATTCTTTCACATCTTTTAAAAGGATCCCAGATTTTTGGTAGATCTATAGTGTTTGGCCAATACTAAATAGCACCCTTTGGTGATCAACATAATGAGACAACCAGTGCCTTTGTCATACTAAAATTCCTTATAAATGAAAAACTAATAATGTACCCCATACTACAGGGATACCATTCATGTGGTCAGGACCTTTGGTTTCCTCTGTTCTTACTCACAAGCCCCACCCCTATCTCCAAGACTTTCTTTCCCACTGATTTGTTTCGGGGTGAAGTGGATGGGGTAAGGCACACTACTGGGGGGCTGCTGAGTGTCTTCCTTGGAAATACCCCCTTTCTCATCTTTTCTCTTCTGTGGTTTTACTCAAAACTCCCTCTGCCCTCCCATCTTAGAAGGACCCACTCTCTGCTCCTTCAAATTATCCCCCCACCAAAAGAAAATCCATTGAAAAAGCTGCCCCATTTTAGAACATCTTCCATTGTGTTTACAAATACCCAAATAGCAATGTGGAATGGTAGAAAGAGTTCTGGGATTTGGAATTAGAAAACTGGAGTTCGAATTCTAGTACCACCACTTATTACCTGGGGAACCTTAGCCAAATAATTCTACTTCTCTAGACCCCTCACAGATCTTCCTAATCTGCTAAATGTGGAGGTTCAGTTAGATCCCTGCCCACTCCAATTCTACAATCTAGTGACACTATATCTTTGTAAGACAATAGGATCATTGATTTAGAGTAGGAAGGGCCCTTAAAGATCATTTAGTCAAAATCGTATAAGAAATGGGGGCCATTAGACTATACATAAGGGACCCTAAGGACACATGTTGACCTAAAAAACCATATATC
Source organism: Gracilinanus agilis (assembly GCF_016433145.1). Taxonomy (NCBI): domain Eukaryota; kingdom Metazoa; phylum Chordata; class Mammalia; order Didelphimorphia; family Didelphidae; genus Gracilinanus; species Gracilinanus agilis. Next base: position 672,328,331 of record NC_058132.1, on the reverse strand, counting down.
ACACTCTGTGTGTTTTGTTGTATTTTTGTTTTTATTTATTTATTTATTTATTTTTTATTTTAAACCCTTAACTTCTGTGTAATGACTTATAGGTGGAAGATTGGTAAGGGTAGGCAATGGAGGTCAAGTGACTTGCCCAGGGTCACACAGCTGGGAAGTGTCTGAGGCCGGATTTGAACCTAGGACCTCCTGTCTCTAGGCCTGACTCTCAATCCACTGAGCTACCCAGCTGCCCCTTTTTATTTGTTTTAAGTATTTCCCAATTATATTTTAATCTAGTCTGGGCACTTTGGGGAGTGTTTCTGCCTGCTGAATACTGTTTAATACCTCTCATCTAGTTCAGTCCCCCCTTTTTTTAGATGCAAAAGGAAAATGAGATCCAGAGATGGAATGCTGTTAAATACCATTCTAAAACAATTCTCTTTGGAGACATATGTAAAATCTCAGTCACTTGCAGTCATGGAAGAAGGAGGGCTACCAGTAGTCATGGCCTCATAACTTAGAAGATGTAGTTCTGGAAAGCTCCCAACAAAGAACCCACCATTTCTTCTTCTTTTTTTTTTAAATTTCTTCTTTTTTTTTATTTTTTTTTATTAAGAAGTTTTTCCCATGGTTACATGATTCATGTTCTTTCCTTCCCCTCCTCCTACCCTCCTACTATAGCCAACACGTAATTCCACTGGGTTTTACATGTGTCATTGATCAAGACCTATTTTCATATTATTGATATTTGCACTAGTGTGATCATTTAGAGCAGTGATTCCTAAAGTGGGCACCACCGCCCCCTGGTGGGTGCTGCAGCAATCCAGGGAGGCAGTGATGGCCACAGGTGCATTTATCTTTCCTATTAATTGCTATTAAAATTAAAAAAAATTAATTTCCAGGGGGCTAAATAATATTTTTTTCTGGAAAGGGGGTGATAGACCAAAAAAGTTTGGGAACCACTGGTTTAGAGTCTACATCCCCAATAATATCCCCATTGATCCATGTGATCAAGCAGTTGTTTTTCTTCTGTGTTTTTACTCCCACAGTTCTTTCTCTGGATGTGGATAGAGTTCTTTCTCATAAGTCCCTCAGAATTGTTCTGGATCATTGCATTGCATTGCTGCTAGTAGAGAAATCCATTACATTGGATTGTACCACAGTGTATCCATCTCTATGTACAATGTTCTCCTGGTTCTGCTCCTTTCACTCTGCATCAATTCCGGGAGGTCATTCCAGTTCACATGGAGTTCCTCCAGTTCATTATTCCTTTGAGCACAATAGCATTCCATCACCAACAGATACCACAATTTGTTTAACCTTTCCCCAATTGAAGGACATACCCTCATTTTCCAATTTTTTGCCACCACAAAGAGCGTGACTATAAATATTTTTGTAAATATGTTTTGTCTTTTTCCTTATTAACTCTTTGGGATATAAACCCAGCAGTGGTATGACTGGATCAAAGGGCAGGCAGTCTTTTAAAGCCCTTTGGACATAGGAACCCACCATTTCTGAAGGGGGAGTTTTCCCTAGGGTTTACTAGTTTTTTGCCAGAGAAAACCATTCTCTGTCACGACTCTCTTCCAGACATTGCACAGAGAATTTATCATAGTTGTTGTTATTATTATTTGTTACTTATATAGTGCTTTAAGGTGAGCATAGGTAACACTCTTCATACTTCAGAATTTCCTTGCCTTAGGAAGAGGAAACATAGCTCTTCTCATATCACAGCTCTAGTCATTCCACTCTGGAGTTTCTCTCCTTGTGCTATGGTTCCCAAGACCTCACAACTTTGCCCAAGAGTTAGAAACAAGTTGAGTCTGGGAGCTCAGGTGAGTTCCAATTACCAAAATTAGGTTCAGATGTAGGGACTTCAAAACCTGATATCTTACAATTTCCAGAAAATTGAGTACTTGGGATTCTAAATTAGGGATGCATGTGGATCTGAAGTTTCAAGAATCTGGGCTCAGAAAACTTTTTCTCTTTTCTATTTTATGCTTTGAAGTTGGAAAGGATCCCTCTGTTTTTGAGAGTTAGTATGAGATAATGAAGAGAACTTGGGATTAGAAAGGCTTGGTTTTAAATCCTCTTGGACACTAGCTTCACGAACCTAGACAAGTCAATCTACCCTTTGCCTCAGTTTCCTCATTGGTAAAATGGAGGAGTTTGGACTTGATTGACTATAAGATCCCTTCTAGCTCTAAATCCATGATTCTATGATCTTAAAATCAAAGAAGAAATTAACAAGTGAAAACAGAAAATCACTGAATAACTAAATAAATGAGAGCTTTTTGAGGGTACAGTAAAAAAAATCCCATTAGTTAATTGGGTTAAAAAGAAGAAAGAGGAAAATGAAATTACTAGTATCAAAAATGAAATTGGAAATCTGTAACAAATGAGTAAATGAGAGATATTATCAGAAACCATTTTGCCCAACTATACACCAATAAGACTAACAACTTAAATGAAATAAATATTTAGAAAATATAAAATATGCAAGTGAACAAAATAAGAAATAAAGAATTTAACCCCAGTCTAGGAGAAGAAAATGAAAAAACAACAACCATAAAATAATCCCTCAGGGGGGAAAAATTCTAGGACCAAGTGAGTTCAATAAAATGTTAAAAAACAATGAATTTCAATATTAAATAGTTTGAAAAAATGGCCAAAGATGAGATCTAAATTAATTCTTTCTATGACATGATCTTGATATGGTCTTGATACTTAAGCTAGAGAGAATCATAACAGAAAAGGAAAACTATAGACCAATATCCTAATGAACATAAAAAATTTAAATAAAATATTAGTAAATGGGTTAAACAACACATCACAAAGAGTATACATCATGACCAGGTTGGATTTAGACCAGGAATACAGAACTGGTTTAATATTAGAAACACAATAAACTTGATTTACCATATTAATAACAAAATGTTAAAACCATATGATTATATTAATATATGCAGACAAGGCTTTTTACAAAATATACCTATTTTTGTTTTGAAATTAAAAAATCAGAAACATATGGATCTTTCCTCAAAAAATGCATAGTACAAGAAAGTGTTAAGTGGATAGAGAGCTGGACCTGGAGTCAAGAAGAACTGAGCTGAAATTGGGTCTCAGACACTATCTTTGTGACCTGGGCAAGTCACTTCACCCTGTTTGCCTCAGTTTCCTCATCTGTAAAATGAGTTGGAGAAGGAAATGGCAAACCACTCCACTATCTTTGCCAAGAAAATTCCAAATCGGGTCACAAAGAGTCAGATATGACTGAAAATGACTGAACAACAAGTAAGTACATATCTAAAGCCAAGGTCTACCATTATTTATAAAGGAGATAAACTAGACTCCTTTCTAATAAATTCAGAGATGAAAGAAAGATTCCATTGTCACCACTTCTATTTGACATAGTAATGGAAATAATAGATGTAGCAATAAGACAAGAAAAAGAAATTGAGGAAATAAGCCTAGGTATAGAAGAAACAAAATGATCATTTTTTGCAGATGATATGGTAGTATACTTGAAAAACTCTAAAGAGTTAAGTAAAAAAAATCATTGAAACAATAACTTCAGAAAAGTTTCAGTATATGAAGCGAAGCCACACAAATCAATATCATTTCTTTCTAGTACCAATAAGCCCAGCAGGAAGAGACAGAAAAAGAAATTCCATTTAAAATTCCTACAGAATGTGTAAGATACTTGGGAGTCTACCTTCTATGGTATACATAAGAATGGAATAAATACAACCATAAGCAACTATTTACAGGAAGAAAAATAGATCTAAATAATTGGACAAAAATATTAACTGCTCATGGTTAGGATGAACCAAAATAATAAAATGACAATAATGCTTAAATTAATTTACTTATTTAATGCCACATCAACTAAACTACCAAAGGATTGCTTTGTAGAACTGGGAAAAATAATAACCAAGTTTATATTGAGGGGCAAAAAGTCAAGAATCTCAAGATATATAATGAAAAAAAATAGGAAGAAAGGCATACCTGATAGTGCCAGATCTCAAATCCTACTGTATAATGTTGTTACTCAGTTGTGCCCAGTTCTTCATGACCCCGAGGACCACAGCATTCCAATAATGTCCATGGGGTTTTCTTGGCCAGGATACTGGAGTGGTTTGCCATTTCCTTCTCCAGAGACAAACAGGGTTAAGTGACTTATCCCGGGTCACAAAGCTAATAAGTATCTGAGGCCAGATCTGAACTCAGGTCTTCCTGATTCCAGGTCCAGTGAGCCATCTCGTTGCCTTAATTATACATACAAAGCATTAACTACTAAAACAGTTGGGTACAGGTTCAGATTAAGTACATAATATGATATGACAGAAGTAAATACATTTAATAGCCAAGTATATATTAAATTAATACAACACCTCAGCTATGGGAAAAAGGACTCAGTGATTGATGAAAACTTCTGGGAAAAGTAGACAGCAGTAAGGAGGAAAATGAATTTAAATCAACACATCACATCTTAAAATCTTTTAAAAAAAACCTTACCTTTGTTCCTAATAATGACTCTTAAGATGAAGGGCAAGGGCTAGGCATAAAGTGTATTATGACTTGCCCAGGGTCACACAGCTAGGAATTTTCTGAAGTCACATTTGAATTCAGGTCATCTTGTCTCCTAGCCTGGTGCTCTATTCACTGTGCCATCTAGTTGTACCTAGATAGAAAAGATTACATCAAAAACCGAGTAGAGAAACATGAAAAAAAATTACCTATCATTTTGGTGGATAAGAAAAACCTTTGTGACTAAAGGAGTAAAGAGGACCACAGAAGAAAAAGTGGGTAATATTAGTTACGTAAAATTAAAAAATTTTGTCATAAATGAACCTGAAGGAGCTAAGATGAAAAGGAATATAATTACCTGGATGGTGGGGAGGGGAATCTTCATTGCCATTTACCCTGATAAATGACCAGTTTCCAAGATATATGAGGTACTTATTCAACTTTAAATTTATAATAAGAACTCTTTCCTAATTGATAAGTGGTCTAAGAATATGTATATGTAGTTCTCAAGGGAAGAAATCCTGGTTATCCATAGTCATATATTTTTAAATACTCTAAAATCACAATTCATTGGAGAAAGTAAATTAAAGTAGTTCTAAGATTCTACCCCACATCTATATGATTGACAAAGATGACAAAAAAGGAAAATGATTAATTTTGGAGGGAGAGTGGAAAAGTAGCCACCCTGATGCACTGTTGGTGGAGCAATGATAGGTATAATCATTCTGGAAAGCAATTTAGAATTATACTCAAAAATGACTAAAGAATGTTTGTCCTTTGACCCAACTATACCACTTTTAGGTCTGTACCTAAAAGATAAAAAAAGAAGAAATATTCCCTTATATACAAAAATATTTGTAGAGCTGTTTTTGAGTGGCAAAGGAATGGAAACAAATGGGATGTCCATCAGTTGAGGTTTGGCTGAATAAGTTGTGGCATATAAACGGGAGACAGGGCTACTGTTCCATAAGAAATGAGCAAACAAATCATCTCAAAGAACCATATGTGAACTGATACACAGTGAAATGAGCAGCACCAGGAGAACATTTTATACGATCACATCAATTACAAAAACACTCCATTTTCAGGACTTTTCTAAACCAATGAATGAAATGAGTCGAATCAAAAAAACAATTTACACAGCAATACCGGAAAAATAAGCAACTTTGAAAGTTAAGAATAATGATCAATACGATGGCCATTTATGTTTCTAGAGGTCCAGTCATTCAACTGTGCTATGCATTATAGAGAAGTGAGGGCTTTAGAATGAAACATGTATTTTTTTTTATACAGCCATTGTGAGAATTTGTTTGCTTGACTATTCATATATGTTAAATGGTACATAAATGTTATTCTTTCCTTAATTTTTACCAATGAGGAAGGGGGAGAAAAAGAGAGAAAATAGTTTTCTGTTAATTTTTTTTAAGGATGCGTTACTATAGATGTCCAGATGCACTTTTAGATGAAGTCACTGAATTATTAGTTTTACTCTGTGAGAATTTATTTTTTGTATACTGAATTATATCTATATGAATCTTAGATTAGAGAGGCTACAATTTGCTGACTTTTACATTTCCTTTGTTCTTAGAAATGCCAAGCAATATACTTCCATGAATAGATAAGGCTTTTCCTGCTAGGTATGTGACTGCTTTGCCCCTCATCTATGGGGGTGGAGAAGGGCTGAGAGTCTTTTAAAATTAAAAAAAAAAAACTTTAATTTTATTTAGAATTTTTTTCCATGGTTACATGCATGATTTTTCCTATCCCTTTTCCCTTCCCCCTCCCAAAGCTGACAAGCACTTCCACTGGGTTACCCATGTATCATTGTTCAAAACTTATTTCCATGTTATTCATATTTGTAGTAGAGTGGTCTTTTAACATCAAAATCCTAATCACATCCCTATTGAACTATATGATTGATGGTATGTTTTTCTTCTGTGGTTCTACTCCCACAGTTCTTTCTCTGGATGTGGATAGCATCTTTCTTATAAGTTCCTCTGGATTGTCCTGGGTCATTGCATTATTGCTAGGAGCAAAGTCTATTCCATTTGATTGTCCCATAATGTATCAGCCTCTGTGTACAACGTTCTCCAGGTTCTACTCCTTTTGCTCTGCATCAATTCCTGGAGCTCTTTCCAGTTCATATAGAAATCTAGGGTTGAGAGTCTTTTTTTGTTCTTTTTTTTATTCCAAATTTTATAAAACAAGCATTTCCCCATATAAAGAAAAAGAATATACATAAATGGAGTCACAAATCTCTTATGTGCTTAGTTTACTTTTCTTCAAATCTACATTTTTTCCAGCTAAGTAATCTTTTTATTTTATTTATTTTTTTAGAATATTTTCCCACGATTCCATGATTCATGTTTTTTCCCTCCCCCACAACCCCTCCATCCCCATAGCCGACATTCAATTCCACTGGGTTTACATGCATCATCCATCAAGACCTATTTCCATATTATTGATAGTTGCACTGGGGTGGTCATTTAGAGTCTCCATCCCCAGTCATATCCCCATCAATAGGGTTGAGAGTCTTAAAGGGACAACTTCCTCATTAACTCTTCACCAATCAGAGATGTCTTGGGATGTCCAATGGAGGGACTGAATAATGAACTCCCAAACATTATTTATAGGCCACCCTGAAAGAGAACTTCCTGGTTCTTTGATTACTGAATCATTGACCTATTAATTTATTGTTTAAATGTTAGTCTAATCAATAAATTGATATGCTTACCCCCAAACTGGTCTCTTGAATATTTTGATTGTTAAAACTAATTGTTTTGCCTTCTTTTAAGTTGTCTTTCATGAAGTGAGAGTAATCTATAAATGTTTGTAATGTAAAAACAAACCTCATCAATAAAACTTTAAAAATAATTTAAAAGACTTAAAAAAACTATTTTTAGGACTGAAGTTCTTAATTTTTTTGTGTATGTCAAGGTATGAATTCCTCAGAATAATGTTTGGTTTTTTTTTTTAATGACCCTTAACCTTCCTTCTTAGAATCATACTGTATATTGGTTCTAAGGCAGAAGAGCAGTAAGGGCTAGGCAATGGGGGTTAAGTGACTTGCCCAGGGTCACACAGCTAGAAAATGTCCGACGTCAAATTTGAACCCAGGACCTCCCATCTCTAGACCTGGCTCTCAATCCATTGAGTCACCTAGCTGCCCCACTATTAAAAAAAAAAAAACCTTTACCTTTTATCTTAGAATCAATACAAAGTGTTTGTTCCAAAGCAGAAGAGCAGTAAGGGCTAGGCAATGGAGGTTAAGTAACTTGCCCAGGGTCAAAGAGTGAGAAATTGTCTAAGGCTAGATTTGAAACCACGTCCTCCCATTACTAGACCTGACCCTGCATCCACTGAGCCACCTAGATGCCCCAGAATAATGTTTTTTTAATTTTTTTTTATTTTTTTAAACCCTTGTACTTCGGTGTATTGTCTCATAGGTGGAAGATTGGTAAGGGTGGGCAATGGGGGTCAAGTGACTTGCCCAGGGTCACACAGCTGGGAAGTGTCTGAGGCCAGATTTGAACCTAGGACCTCCTGTCTCTAGGTCTGACTCTCACTCCACTGAGCTACCCAG
>NC_058132.1:672301297-672316265 GCF_016433145.1 Gracilinanus agilis | reverse complement strand
TTTCCTAATATATATATATATATATATATATATATATATATATATATATATATATATATATATATACATAATATAAATTATAAAAATTTATATGAAGCAGAGTATAAATTATATATAAATTATAATTATAATATATTATAATACATAACATAAAATAGATTTAAATCCTTACTTATTGTCTTAGATACTAAGTATTGGTTCCAAGGCAGAAGAGTGGTAAGGGCTAGGCATTGGAGGTTAAGTGACTTGCCCAGGGTTATATAGCTAAGAAGTGTTTGAGGCTTGATTTGAACTCAGGACCTCCTGGTTCTCTGTCTACTGAGCTACCTCATTGCCCATAATATACCTTTTAAAAATAATTATTTTGTTGATGCTTTTGATTTACATTGACTTTATTTCCAGGGTCTATTCACCAAAAGAATTGTCCCTGGTAACTAAGGACAGTTCATTAGAAAACAAAAGGACCTCTTGATCTTGTCTGATATAACAGATATATCATTGCTCAGGTAGAGTCCACAACCTCCTCAGCAAGAGGAGAGAGAGAAATGCTTCATCACTGCTTAGAGACAAGCTCACATAATCCACTTTTCCTTCTGCTTCTATATTTCGAACCCAAACCCCACCACTTAACAAGCCTGGACCATTCATTGTCTGAACATACTAGAGAATTCCCACCTTCTTAGCTTTCCATATGTCTTCACTCCTTCCCCATTTGTCTCTTCCTTTGAATCTTTGCTATCCTCTAAGCTCCAGCTCAAGCCTTATCTCTTCTGTGAAGCTTTCCCTGAACATTTGGACCCACATCCTCTCCCTCCCCTTCTTATCACCTCTATGGTCCTCTTCTCTGCCATTTACTTCACAGGTATATCATCATATCCTGCTTATATAATAACAACAACTCACAATTAGAAAACTCTTCAAGGTTTGCAAAGCATTTTCCAAATGTTATTTCATTAAAGTCTCACAAAAATACCGTTAGCATTACAAGCACTATTATCTGTATTTTACTGATGAGGAGACATGCTTAGAAGGAAAGTGACTCGCCCAGGGTCACACAGCTTGTGTCAGAAGGATCTGAATACAAATCTTTCTGGTTTCAGGTACAGCATTCTTTTAGTCTGTAGTGTAGAAGAGACAACAAGTAAATATGATATCAGATAAGGGTTAAAATAGTAAAGAAGGAAAAACCAATAATCTAGAATTAGATAAAAGCCTTTTAAAAAAAGCATCTGAAGGGCTTATGAAGCATAAGGTCAGTTCTATCTAGGTTAGGGATGACAACTGTAAAGAAAATGGGAGTTTTCAAAGAATTGTTAACTAATGAGAGAACCTATTGCTTAATATTAGAGGCTGAGTTGTATTTGTAGGATGGAAGAGAAGATAGTCAGAAAACTTCTTTGGAGAAGAATTCAGATGACTTCAATGGATTCCAGGTAAAATTACTATGAGAAAAACATATCTGATCTGAAGTAGTGTTAGTAGTTAGCTAGGCAGCTAGGTGGCATGGTGGAGAGAAAGCCGGGCTTGGAGGCAAGAAGACTTATTTTCATGAATTCAAATCTGACCTCAGGTGTTTACTAGGCATGTGACCCTGGGCGAGTCACTTAACCCTATTTGCCTCAGTTTTTTCATCTGTAAAATGAGGTGGAGAAGAAAACGATAAATCGCTCCAGGACATTTGTCAAGTAAACCCCAATGGGATCATGAAGGATTGGACATGACCAAAATGACTGAATAACAGCATTCTTTTTCTATTGGACTCTACAGACAAAATAAGATGGAAGCTAGAAGAAGATGGGTTCAGATGACTAGGTGACCTTGGTGGTCCCTACCTATTCTGAGATTCTGTGAAATGGGGGCCCAGAGAAATTAAATAGATTGCTTAATGCTTCACAGTAGCCCAGTGAAAACCCAACGTGTACATTTTGGCTCCAACTCCAAAGTTTCTTTTCTTTATATTATGCTGCCTGTTCTATGAAATCTTTGGGATATTCTTCAGCAGTGGTTCCCAAACTTTTTTGGCCTCCTGCCCCCTTTCCAGAAAAAAATATTACTTAGCCCCCTGAAATTAATTTTTAAAAAATTTTAATAACAATTAATAGGAAAGATAAATGCACTTGTGGCCATTGCCGCCTCCCTAGATTGCTGCAGCACCCACCAGGGGGCAGTGGCGCCCACTTTGGTAATCACTGCTCTTCAGTATGCAAGTGTAGTAAATACCAATTGGCTCAAAGGTCAGGATATTTAAATTATATTTACAGAAAAAAATTATTTCACTGTTATTGGTACAAAACTCAGATCCTGAAATAACTCAAAATATATCCCAAAATATAAGCCTCATAATGCCATCATTTTTTCCTGAGACTTTCAGATTCTTACTGAAACAACTAATCGAATAGGGAAGTATTTAGCCAAATTGTGTATTTGGCCTTAGGTAAGCTAAACTTCTCCTCCTAGTTTTCTGAAAATGGCCTTAATTTTGTAATTGAATTCAATCAGTTCATAGAGAGACACAAGGAAATCATTCAAATGCTGTTTTGCTTCAGTTAAATTAACTTTAAGCATTTTCAGCTAGGTTGGAACTTTTGCTTAGGACAGTGGCATAAAAAGTCACAGGGGTGGCTAAGGAGAGCGAAGGGGAAACTCAAAGCACACTGAGAATTCTGACCAGAGGCACAGGGATGTGTGTAGGGAATGCTCTGACCACAACACACCAGGAGACCTGAAGTCTGTATCACTTTGACGTGAGATACTTTAGGGGACTTTCCAGCATTCTCAACTCCAAGAGTCTAGAGAGGCTTGGAACCTACCGGCATTGCAAACACTGACCTAACCTCAGGGGTTATATCAGGGGAAGGGGAAGGCGCTCAGGTAATTGAGCCCACAATTAAACATGGTTGACTGCTCAGGACAAGAGCATGGGAGGGGGCAGAACTTGGGCTGGCAAAATTCATAAATCAGCAACTGAGTTGGAAGATATGAATAAACAGAAAAGACATTCAGTACTAAAAAGAAATATTGCTGTAAATTAAGATATACTCAAGAAGTACATCCAAAAGAAGAGCGTAATCACACAGCATTTACCAGCAGAACCTCAGAGAAAAAAATGGGTTGGATGTAGTGCTATATTTTAAAAAGTCATCAGAAGAAATGAAGCAAGTAATAAAAAGATTAAGGGAAATAGCTCTGGAGGAAAGAATTCAAAGGAAAATGAATTGTGTAGGACAAGGTGATAAACTTTATCCAGATAAATTATCACTGAAAGTAAGAAAGGACCAAATAGAAACCAATGACTCCATGAAGACAATAAGCAATATTAGAATAAAATTAAAAGTTAAAAAAATGAAGAAAATGTCAGGTATCTGCTATCAAAAACAACAGACCTAGAAAGCTGGTTAAGTGAAAAGATTTATGAATCACCTGTCTCCCTGAAAACCATGACCAAACAAAACTCTGGATACTATATTTCAAAAAATGAAAACTAGTCATATTTCTTAGAATCAGAGGGCAAAGTAAAAATAGAAGTAATCTGTTGATTACCTACTAAAAAAAAGAAAGAAATATTCCCAAAACATCATAACCAAAATCCAGCAGTTTTAGGTCAAGGAAAAAATACTTTAAGAAGTTGGAAAGAAAGCATTTAAGTGTCAAGAAAACCACATTAAGGACCACAGAATATCTGGCAGCTACCACCAAAGAGGGGGAAAATCTTGGGATGCAATATTAAAAGAAGTAAAATATAAAAGTTTACCACAAAAATAACTTCTCTGAAAGAGTGAAGGTAATCCTCAAAGGGGAAAAAATGGTTCTTTAATGAAATAGAGGACTTTGAATTATTCCTGATGAAAGATTAGAGTGGAGTAAACACTTTGAAATGCAAACACAAAAGTCAAGAGAAACCTAGAAAGGTAAACACATTTGAGTGATAGGAAGGAGCTATGATGATGAAATGCTTATATTCTAATAGGGGGAGAAGAGTCAAATTCCCTAAAGAATCCTAGTATTTTCAAAGGTTACAGAGGAAGTTAAATAAAGCTTCTCTGGAGTGGCTTTATTTAGATTTTATGGTCTTAAGAGAAGAAAGAAAAATGAGGCAAAATATACTAAGGAAATAATAAGGAATAAAGGAGTAAGACCTACTAGCTTTCATAATTGGAGTATGTGAGAAGAATATACACACATTGAGAAAGTTACAGGGGAGGGCATATCATGAAAACTTCCCTTTTACTGGAACTACACAAAGGAAAGTTGAATAAACAAGCACATGCACCCAAAATTTGGTATAGAAATATAATAAACTCAACAGAGAACCTAAGAATAAGAGGAAGAGAGGGTTGTTTAGAAAGAAAATTGAATCAAAGCGGGAATAGTTTAAAGCAAAACAAGCTTGAAGTTCAGAGAGCATATTATAAAGGGAGGATTAAATAATAAGTAAAAAGTAAAAACTAGTGATCAGGGTCTGAGTGAGGAAAAGAGGAGAGGCAAAGATTTGGAAGGCAATTGCTTCAATTGTACATCACTAATATTGACTATATTGCTTGTCTTTTATTAGATCCATTTTTCTTTCAAAGAAGGAATAGGTAGTAAAAATAAGGGGAAAGTATATTTTATTTTTAAATGTTTGTACTTTTAATTTTTTCAATTACATTCAGAAAGAATTTTTGACAATTTAAAATTCAGATTTTCTCCCTCCCTCCCCTCTCCCTTTCATGAGGCAGTGAATATTCTGATAGAGGCTATACCATATTTTCATGTAATACACATTTCCATATTGCTTATGTCATGATAGAGTACACATACAACATAAGAAGACATTCTAAGATATCACATCTACAGTAGAACTCTAATGAAGGAAATATAGTGAAAGATGGCATACAGAACAAGTATGAAAAGATTTGATGGCAAGAAAAACACAATTTAGTGATAATATATTTGAATGTGAATAAAAGCTGAATGGAGCAGAAAGCTGAATCCAATAATATGTTGTTTGCATAAACGTACTTGAAATATGAAATTCACACAGTTAGAATGAAAGGATAGAGCAGAATTTATCATATTTCAGAAGAAATTTTTGAAAAGCAGAAAAAAAGCATGATCTCAGATGAGAAATCAGTAAAAATAGTCACAGTTAAAGGAGATAAACAGAAATTACATTATGCTTAAAGACAATAAAATAATTTTGGCATTTATATATGAACTGACTAGTAAAGTAACTATATAATTAAAGGAAAAAAATTCAAGCTACAGGGAGAAATGGGCATTAGATATATAATTTGGGGACATCACTTAGGCAGTGATGCCTTTCTTCCACTGTAGGGGGAGTTGAACCTAGTGATGACACCAAATTAGCTTAACCCACTGTGTTCAGAACTCTGCTCAGGAGTTTTTCCAGCCTTATTCTTCCAGGTACTTAGGGTTACAGAAATGTACCAACACGATCAACAGCTAGTTTGTTTCAAATAATTGAATTGAATAAATTCATTTAAATAATAGAAGAAAGTCAAATTGCCAATAAAAATTAAAAAGGAGAAATCACAATAAGTGAGGAGGTAAAGGAAACTACTAAAAGTTATTTCACTCAACTAGAGGCCAACAACTAATCGCAATTGAAATGGTTAATAATTTATTTAAAAATAGAAAATATTCAGATGAATGTAATAGAAATAGAGAATCTAAATAACCTAATTTCAAAAAAGATTTTAAAAAATCCTTAAGTGTACTTTCAAAGGAAAAAAAAAACTTCAGGAACAGACTAATTTACAAGTCAGTTCTATCAGTTGTCAAAGAACAATAAATTCCAATGTTATACTATTTACATTTATTATTATAAGAAATGATGAATGAGATGATTTCAGAAAATAGGGATATAATGAAAATGGAAAAAGGAGGGATCGTACTAGACTCCTTTTATAACACAAATGTGAACTATCTAGCTAACCAAGAAATTCATCGGAGAAAGAAATTCCTAATGAATATTGAAGCAAAAATATTATATAAAATATCAGCTAGAAGGCAACAGGAACATATATAAAAGTTATGTTATGATAAGGTAGGACTTGTATCAGGAATGCCAAGTTGATTCAATATTAGGAAAAATAAAAATATATAATTTTTAGAAATCATAGGATTGTCTTAATGGATGAAGAATGATCTGTTGACAAAATATAACCTACATCTCTGTTAAAAATACTAAGAAGTATAGGAAAAAAATAAACCTTTCCTTAATGTGGTAAATAATATCTATCAAATCAAGAGCTGGCATTCTAGATACTGGAAGAATACTAGATGTCCTTCCAAAAAGATATGGGTCATGGGGACAACGAGTGCAGAGAATATAGCAAATATATCATTTATCTCTACTATTATTTACTATAGTGCTAGAACTATTAGCCTTATTGATAAGATAAAAGAAATTGAGAGGATAAGCAGTAATCATTAAGACAATTTGGTACCAATTAAAAGATAGAGAAGTTTAGCAGTGAGACAAATTAGAAAGAGAAGCTCCAGAAGCAAGCATAAATGGTGTTCCCTAAACCCCCAAACCACAAATACTGGGGTAAGTCTTCATTATTATGCAAAACTGCTGAGAAAACTGGAAAGAAGCCTGTCAAACATTAGGTTTAGACCAGCACCTCACACCAAATACCATAATAAGCTCCAAACAGATACAGATCTAGATTTTTTTTAATATCTTAAAGCAGGAAGAGAGAATTTAGAACTCAGATTTTTTTAAATGTTAAAAATTATTTTACATGTAATTGGGGGAAAATAATATATAAAAATAAAGAATTTGTAACAAACTGTAAATAAATAGTACATCTCAAAGAGAACAAAGAAAAAGTACTTATTTGTACATATATACAAAAAAGGAAGGAAAGTATGTGAAAAACAAGTACAGGAGGAAATACAAACAGGACAACTTTGAAACTACTATAATATATTTTAAAATATAAACTATTTATAATAGAGTTCACAATTTCATATATATCTTCTTTATTTTTTATTATGAAAACACTCATTTTGGGAGTATTTGTAAAATTAAAGAAACAATTTAAATGAAAATATGTTGGGTTTTGTTTTCTGCCTTTTCCTCTTTCTTGTATTTTTCTCCCTAAAATGTCCCTGAAGGTGCCCTGAAGTTTGGAATTTATATTCTTGAGGAGTAGAAGTGGCTCGAGTCTAGAAACATTGGCATTGTCCTTTTTAAAAAACTTTATCTTGTACTAGTATCAGTAGTACAGATGCTGTATCTCTTATTTTCCCCTACTTGCTTCACCTCCCTCTCCTTAGAAAACCTATGTATAGCTTATAATTGAATTCTTAATAAAATGATAATAATCAGACTTGTAACTATCAGAGAGTAGCTGGGGCTCTGCCCAGGGTGCTGATATTTGGGATGTGAGGTTGGGGTTGGGGCTTTCTTCATACAGTTCTCACTTGAGTACAACACACACAACCTGCTTCATCTAGCCTCAGGCTGTGAACTCTCCCAGGCTACCATCATGTCTCTCTCCCAGTGCCTCCCTGCCCTCATCCCTTGTCTGGTATACGGGACTGTGTTGGACTCCTGGAATCCTACAACTTTGATTGGGAGCTGTCCTCATCGTGCTGGACACTTAGGATCAGTGCCCATAATGGTGGTTTCTAGCTTCTTCAGCAGCAGCTGACAGGTCTCTTTCTCTCCTCCATCTGAATTGAATTTGATCTTGGACCAGCAATATTTAGTTATGAGATCTGATATCCCTATAAGTGATTCTGTGATAAAGGAAAATAAAGGGGGCAGCTAGGTAAATCAGTGGATAGAGAGCCAGGTCTGAAGTCAGGAAGAACTGGGTTCAAATCAGACTTCAGACACAATACACAATATTAATTCTAAGACAGAAGGGTGAAGGTTTTTTTTAAAAAAAAAAAGCAAATAAGACATAACAGACATGATAAATTAACCATCTTTATTTACAATGAAATAATTAAAAAAAATCCCTTCCTTCCTGGTAAATGTTTTTAAAAGAGCTTATTCTATTTTGTTACTTTTCAGTGAATATCTAGACATATTTTTCTTTAAAAAAAGATGCAATTTTAATATGTATGAATGTGTGGGGTTATGCAGTTGAATTAGTATCATATATTTCACTTTGGAAATGCCACATCTATTTGGAAGTATGGAATAAAAATAATCTTCTTGGAATACATTAAGATTTCGCCCTAAATTTCTGTGGACAGTTTTGCTCTCCAGAGGGATTATGGCACAATTTCAAGCTACATTAGTAAAAGATTTTAAGAGGTGGCTTTAAAAAAGTGAATTGGTATGCTGTCAGTGAATTGTACACTGGCTATTACAATCAGTGCATAAAGATGAAGGTTTTAATTATGTGGATGAAATCTGTTTTTCAGGTTAGTTTACATATGCCATTGTTTTTAATTTGAAAATTAGGAAACGCTCTTTAGATATGCAAATGGAAAGCTTTTAAATGAGTCTTACGTTTGGCATATAAACAATATCATTTTTCTATCCTCATTTTAGGAGACTGACATTGACACTAGCTAATGCAACTTGGAGGGCCTTGAAGGCATAGCTTGTATGGAAATATATGCAAGATGAAATTCTAATTTCCTGGAAGAAGCTAATTCTTAAAGCCATTCATTTAAGTAAGTATACATACTCTATGCAAATATGCAGAGGGACAATAGAAGAAATTCTGTATTTTACTTTTTAAAAAGGATGAAGTTCATTATTAAATGTTACCTCTTTCAGGCTTGAGTTTTTAGAAAATATTATATGTAAGGCTCAGTGTTAGACTCTGGAGACACAAAGATGAATAAAGCTTAGTTCCTGTCCTTAAGGAATCTCCAGGCTAGTAGGCAGAGAAGACTTGTTCTACAGACTACCAGGCCAATAAGAAGAAATAAGTAAGGAACTTGGGAAAACAGATCCCAAGCCTACCATACGATAAAGCCTTGATTGGGAATGTTAGTTATTGAGATATTTGCTGCAAATCTCAGTCAAAAAACAGAGCAGCTAATCACTTCTTAATCTGCCTTAATGATAATATTGTCCCTCAAACAGTGTAAGAACCAATAAGGGGCCATTTTATTCTGAATTCAATTCTCACCAATATAGAGGAACTGTTTGTTGTTTGAGTGGAAATGATGGGAACTCTTGGGGGAAATGACTGTTCCCTCCTCAAGTTTGCCATAGAAGGAAAGTCAGGAATAGTCTGGCATGTATAGTAGAGTTTGAGAGAGCAGATTTGAAATGTTTCAAAGGAAGGTTAGGTTGGATCTTGTAGACTCAATTTCTTTTTTTTTTGATAATTTTTTTATTGATTAATTAAGAACATTATTCCATGTTTACATGATTCATGTTCTTTCCCTCTCCTCTTCCTGCTCCCATCTCATAGCCCAACTGCAATTCTAGTGGGTTTTACATGTATCACTGATCAAGACCTATTTCCATATTATTTATTAAAAATTTTTTTTTATTTTGAATACTTTCCCATAGTTACATATTTCATGTTCTTTCCCTCTCCCCCAAACACCACTAACCCCCCTTAGATGACACACAATTCCACTGGGTTTTACATGTGTCATTGATCAAGACCTATTTCCATATTATTGATATTTTCACTAGGGTGAATGTTCAAATAGACTCAATTTCTGAAGGAATTATACACATATAAATTGTCACTCTGAAAAAGATATAAGTACTGCAGAAGAGGTAGTACTTCCTTCTTGTTTTCACAACCTTGTCACTTAGAATAATGTCTGGCACACAGTAGGCATTTAATAATTGTTTGTTGATTGATGTTAGTGAAGGAGGGCTGAAAAACTATAGATAATGAAATTCTGAGTAAGCAGAAAGAAACAATTTTGATCAGGAGAAAAATGGGAATTATTTGAGACTGATATGGATCCACATTGGGCTCACCGAAATGAGATTTTTAAAAGAATACTGGTAGCAAAGGAAGGTAATAGAGGACAAATACAAAACTATGGCTTGATTCTGTTTGCACAGTGTCCTAAGGACTCTGAAGCTTAGAATGAGACTAGCAAGAAAAAAGAGGCTCAAAGAAGGTACAGCATTAATGTTTGGAGAGGAGGAGAGGATGGATGGTGGAAGCCAACAATAGAGAGAAGACAGAATATCTTCCTTGTTATTTTGCTTGTTTTCCCTGCAGTGGAGAATGACTTTTGAATTGAAAGGGACTCTATCAAAATGGCGACCCAAGGAGCTGATATTTAAGATAAATAGGTTGTAAGAGAACATTGGCTGCTCTTACTGAACCCTGATCATGTCACCCAGATGGAATATATTTGTAATGGAATTATAGTATAAGAACAAACCCCTATTATCTTTCTCTGATGGCATCTGTCTATGTGGATGAAGCTGGGGAGAAGACTTCTGGAAAAACAGAGACAACATAAAAGGGAAGTATCTTGAAGAGAACACAGAGCATGCATAGATATCCTCCAGCTCATTCCAAGTGTTTGGTGTCAAGGTCAGCAGGAGCCTTTTTCAGTTGGCTGGAGAGCCAGAATTATTCACATTTTCAGAAAAGGCCTGTCAGATTTGACTCTCATCTTTGACTTGATAGCATTCAAGTCTGAGGAAATATGATCATTTCTTCACTCAACTGTCAAATAAGAGACTACGCTATAAGGGGAAAGGACTTGGGATCTTTGCCCCCTGAGGACACATGGCCTTTAAGAAATAGACCTTCCTTGGCCTTTTATTTTCTTTTTCATTTTAGATTCAGGGAATGGAATTTCCACCCAAAGGAGAATGAGTTGCTGGGATTCAGGAGTTTGAATCCAGGCCAAGCATTGTTGCCAGCTCAATATAGATACCTTGAAGAACTTTGGGAGTGACCTTTGGGACCATCCATCAGTCGAGCCACATTTGGACATGAACTGGATGGGACAAATGCTATGTAGGAAATAAATCCAATTTTGAGCCTACTCTCTCAGAGATCAAAGTAGTATGAGAGGGGATAAGCCTCAAAGGTATTAGGGGGAAATGTTTATATTGTTCATTGTTTCTCTATCTTTGAGGTAAATGTTTGTTTGGAAAAGCTATCCAATATTAAATGGTTAAATGGACCCGGGGTGCTAGTCACTTTCCTGTAGCAAATGGGGAGGAACTTGAGTTGAGGGCAGAGGGGAAAAAGAAATATCCACAAATACTTCAGAGTATCTTGGATCCCTGAGCAAGGGAGCCAGAGAGTATGCTATACATTGTTGGGTGCTGAAATATGTGTTTAATGAGCTATTGAGAGATTTGGGGGAACATGAAAGGTAACACAAGATAGTAGAAAGCCAATTGTTTCAAAAAATTAAAGAGAATAGGTTCACCAAGTTTGGTAGGTAAAACGGCCACTTTAGGTAGGCAAGGGTAGTTTCTTTCTTAAACAAAATAAGCAAACCTTTCAAGAGACTTAATTTGTCCAAGGAACTAAAGTCTGACCCATTGCTGTTATTTTCCAGTCATCCAAGTCCTTTAAAAAAAAAGACCAAGATCCATAAGGCTTAATGGACTCCTTTCTGCACTGAGAGTCACACTTCCTGACTGGCTCCCCTCTTCTTATAGAGAAGAGGGAAGGTACATTCCTTGCCATCAATGCTGCATTAAATATCCTCTTCATGATATTAATTTTTTTTTTGTTAAAAGATCTGTGGTCTATAAGTTTCTCATGTAATTCTAGTCCAGATTCTATATTTTATTGGCTTTAGGTAGGATCAGTTCAGAACAATTTGACTTCAATTGTTAGGAAAATTCTAGAATCTAACCTTAAAGTGATGGTTTGTGAATATCTAGAAAGGGAAAGGAGGGCCACAAAGAATCAACATAATTTTTTTTTATCAAGAAGGTGCTGTGCCACTGAAAAGATGACAAAACATAGAAATAGCCAATGTTGATGGAACTTCAGAAATATAGGCACACAAATACACTATTGATATCTAAGTTGGTTGGTGAGTTGGCCCAACCAATGGTCCAACCATTCTGGAAAGTAATTTCAATTATGCAAAGAGAGTGATTAAAATGTCTTTAAAAGATGCCACAGCAAGACATATACATTAAGGGGGTCAAAGATGGAAAGAAAGATATCTTCTACAACAAAATATTCACAGAAACACTTTTATTAAAGAACGGAAAGCAAAATTGATATCCAATGATCTGCTTATAGCTAAAATTTTTTTCTACATGCATGTAATGGAATATTTTAATAAGCTTACCAAATTTATAGATGACATTAATAGGGAAGGGAGAGGGAATAAATGGGGTAACATAAATAGGAACTACAAGAACTACAGATGAGATTTTGGGTTGTATTAATAAACATAACGGCAAGGAAAAAGAAAACATAGCTTTGCTGTCTTCTGCCATGGTTGGACCTCATGTGGGGTATCATACTTAGTTCTGGGTGCCATATCTTAGGAAGGACATTGGTGAACTGGAGTGTCCAAAGGAGAGCAACCAGCTTAGTGAAGGGCTTCAAGTTCATGCTCTGGGATGACAATAGAATTAGAGATATAAAGCAAGGTGATGAGAACTCAGGGGAAACATGATAATGGAAGCATAAAGTCTGTGAAAGGCTATGGCATAAAGAAGAATTGGGCTAGATCCTAGAGGGAAGAATGAGGAACAAAGGGTAAAAGTTATGAAGAAGCCAGTTTTAATTTGGTTTCAGAAAGATTTCAGAGTAATTAGAGATATCCAAAAGTGGAATAGACTGACTCCAGAGGGAGTAGATTTCCCTTCATTGGTCATCTTTAAGGAGATCATTCTTGTTCAGATACGGGTAGGATTTAGGTGACGTTTGAAATACCTTCTAGATCAAAAATTCTGTGATGGATCAGCTAACCCAGACTTTCTCTCCTTTGTCAAACTAAGATTTTATTTTATCCTTTAGCCTAACCTGTTTAGATTGAGATAACATGTATATATATATATGAATTAGGGAATAATTCTCCTCAGCTTCTATTTCCTGTTTGCTTGGATAAATATATCTGTTTGCTATCTCTAATTGTCTTTTGTCATTGTTCACTCTTCATGACTCTACTGATCATGCTGTCCATGGGGTTTTCTTGACAAAGATATCGGAATGGTTTGCCATTTTCTTCTCCAGTGGATTAAAGCAAAAAGGTTAAGTGACTTGCTCAAGGTTGCACAGTTAGTAAGTGTCTGAGGCTGGATTTTGAACCTGATTTCAAATTCCTGACTCTAGGTCCAGTGTACTGTCCACTGGGTCACCTAGATGCCTCCTATACTGCACCAGAAACTGTCTTTATCTTAGGTCTAATAATAATTTGGTGGGAGGGAATTAAACTAGCTGAGAATATGGCCTCATTTCAACATCCCAGTTCCCTCTCTTATTGGCATCCTGCTCCAGAAATTCCTTGAGCAACTTGTAGGTGATCCTAGACTAAGCTAAGGGACAGGCTTTTAAAGGAAACAAAGGTTTGTTAGTCTTACTTCTTTTAAAAGGGAGAAGTGCTCAGATCTTCTGCTATCTCCTGCAGCCTCTCTGTCATCTGTCTTACATTCTGTGTTCCTCTCTTTGTTGTTTTTTTCTGTCATGCTCTCCCCACTGAAGTGATGACCTCTCTTTTTATTTTATTTTGTTTTATTTAATAATTTTAGTGCCCCCCCCCAATCCAGTCCCTTCTCTACTGAACCACACTTCTTTCCCACTTTTCCATCTTGAGATCATCTTCCTTCATTTTACAGGTGAGAAACCGAGATTCATTGCAGGTTGAATCAGGATTCAAACTTGGCCGTTTTCAATTCAAATTCATTGTTCTTCCCAGGACTTCACTCTTTCTAGGGATTTCCTTAGTCCCCTCAACCTTTGGCTTCTCTCTCCAGCACCTTCTCCCTTTCAACATCTGTATGAGTGCAATCTCCAGGAGGTTGGATTTCAGCCATTTCAGGATTTGTCCTTCAAAAGGCTGAGTTCCAGGACAGTCTTTCTACTCATCAGGCAGATTCAGAAGTTCTTGCGAACAATCCAGGTTGATGATAAAGAGCCTTGGGTGTGGGGTCTGAAGACCTGAATTTTCCTCTTGGCTTTGTAGAGTATTAACTGTGTGACCTTGGATAAACGACTTGCTAGTCTCTGGGCCTAAGTTCCCTTCTCTATTAAATGGAGTTGACAATCACCCGGAGTCTCCTCCATCTCTGAATTAACTGTTTTGGTGATTTCTGACTCTTCCAATGTTCCCACTCTTACCATCTCTCCTTTCCGCCTCTCTCCTCCCTTCTCCAGACCCCTTAGACACTATGGCACTTCCCTTCAAAATATCAGAAGTAAATTCATGGGCTCCAAGTTCTACAAATGAAGAGCCTTTAGGGAACAGTTAGTTCAAGTCCTTGATTTTACAAACGAGGAAACTGAGTCCCAGAGACTTTATTTAAAGAGACTTGTTTGTGGTCTTTAGCCTCATTTTTTCCAGTGCAAGGGAGTGGTAGGAATCCCAAATAGGAGCAGTCTTATAGCTTAGGCTACATCACCCTGCTTCTTGGACTCTGATGCCTGGGAGAGACTCCTGCAAGGGATATTTGCTTAAGATACTTTGGAAAACATAGGGAGAGGGATGGAGCTTGTTGGGGAGCTAGAACGGGAAGCCTCTTTGGATAGCCAGAGTTCAAATACATGATGCCTTTTCATTTCTAAGGGTGTGGAACCCGGACCCATAGCTCATTCTCCTTGCAGACAGACCAGAGTGCAAAGCAATATCCCAGCAGGGGAGAGCAGAGAGGGAGGAGCGTGGAGGAGGAGGGTGCAGTGTGAAAGGGTGACTGCAGCTACACCGGACAAGGCAGTGGAGCTCGCTCTTCTCTCCCCCTGTCTCTTATTCTTATTTCCCCTCTTTCCTCATTTAAAATCTCTCTCTCTCTCTCTCTCTCTCTCTCTCTCTCTCTCTCTCTCTCTCTCTCTCTCTCTCTCTCTCTCTCTCTCTCTCGCCCTGG
>NC_058132.1:672268015-672286459 GCF_016433145.1 Gracilinanus agilis | reverse complement strand
CCTTCCCTTCCCTTCCCTTCCCTTCCCTTCCCTTCCCTTCCCTTCCCTTCCCTTCCCTTCCCTTCCCTTCCCTTCCCTTCCCTTCCCTTCCCTTCCCTTCCCTTCCCTTCCCTTCCCTTCCCTTCCCTTCCCTTCCCTTCCCTTCCCTTCTCTTCTCCTCTCTTCCAACATGCACAGCTGGGTTTGTTTCCTCTTTGCTCTAGCTTTTTTATTATTATTAATAAATCTTGTTAAATATAATACTTAGACTATTGGATATTATTTTTGAAGCTTACAAGATGGAATGTTCTTGTATGAAAGGCAGGATCTGAACCCAGCTCTCCCCTGTGTGTAAGCTGAAATGGAATTCTCTCTCCATACATCAACTTGTCCGAGCAGCAGAGAGTCCAAGGCTAACTAACATGCAGCCACTCCCTGGATCTCGAGTTCTAAAAGGCTTACTCATATATCCTTGAATCAATCTTGACTGAAGAAACTTTCCTGTTGAAACCACAAAGGGAATGGAATGGAATGAACTTCATGTCTGAATGCATCATACACGTCCCAGACTGGTATGAGCCTACTAGATGTCAGTGCAAGCCCAACCTCTGTGGAGCATTTCCTAAATTAAAATGCATCAATATTGCCTGGTACACTTTTACTAAATTGGAACATCAAGAGAGAACAAAGGAGCAGACGGTGGGTGATTCCTGTGTGTGCTGGGTCATCGGCCCTCAGCAGGCTCCCTTTGCTTTGGGTGCTGCCCACAATCCCTTTCTAGGGTCCTCCTCTCCAAAACGTCCAGTGTTCTGGGGCCGCCCAGTGCCCAAATCTCCACATTCTCCCCTCATGCCCAACCCCACAGCATCACATCGGAATAGACAGAGGGGAGTTTTCATCTTATTTTTCCCAAACCATCTTCTTCTCATTTTGCATATATTCTGCGTATTTGTAGCTATTTACCAGTTTTCTATTCCATTAGAATATATTCCTTGAGGATAGTCACTGTGGTATCTGCATTCTGGTCACCCCAATGTTTAGCAGTGCTTGGCCCATAAAAGACATTTAATAGATGCGTGTTGATCCAGACTTTGTTCCTCATTAAAGGTATTTTTTGTTGTTCAGACATTTTTCAGGCATGGCCGACTCTTCCTGATCCCTTTCCGGGTTTTCTTGGCAAAGATGCTGGAATGGTTTGCCATTTCCTTCTCTGGTTCATTTCCTGGATGAGGAACTGAGGCAAATAGGGATAAGTGACTTGCCCGGGTCATTTACCTAGGAAGAGTTCAAAACCAGATTTGAACCCATGAAGATGAGTCTGACTGACTGACTTCAGACCTGGTGCTCTATCCCCTGTGCTACCTAGCTGCCCATTGAGGGAGGCCTGCCTCAGGGTCTGAGCAGGAGTAGGATTGAAAAATAAGAGACATTTCTGACACTCTGAAAAACACAACACCTATATGATGCCTCTAGCCTGTTCTAGACCCTTCCACCAAAACCTGTAGGGCTTGTGTTCCATTCTCTCAGACTTATAGAAACACAGATTTAAAAAGCTCTCCAGATTTTTTTGGGGGGTGGTGGTGGTGGTGGGTGATTCCAGACTACCTTTTAAAATCTATGTGGGAACTTCCAGTGTGGAAAGTCCCTATGTCTCCTGCTGCAGATCAGCAAGCCATCCCTAACTTATAGTCTGAAGGGTTTATTTGGGGAACTGAGCCTTTTCCAGGATGACTTAGGTGTCATGTGTAAGTGGATAACCTTGGATTCAAGCCTTTTCTACTCCAGGGTTGGCTCCATTGCTTCTCTTTGAAAATGGTGACATTCAAAATATTCAGGACCATCTCTCCCCTCCAAATATGAAACTAAAGAAAGAAAATCATGTATCTTCCACCCTTTACCCACCCTACTCTCCCCAACGCCTCCACTGTAGACATAATAAAAGAACAAACAAAAACCCCAACATGCTTAATTTTATGGCCAGTAAGTGATGGATGCAGAATTTGAACCCAAGCCCTCCTCCCTTGCAAGGTCAGCTGTCCCTCCACTATTGCACTGCTCCTCATGTGATTATTAACAATTTTCATTTCCTCCTTCCAAAATTATCTGTTTGTATCCTCTGGCCATTTGTCTATTATTCTTACAGATATGAATCTATAAATTCGGATGGCAGTCCATTATCTGATACATTTACTCAGCATTTCCCTGGATCCGTTTCTTTTTCTTTATATTTGGAGATGCTGCTTTTGCTTCTGCGAAATCCTTTTATCTTTCTGTAACCAAACCCATCAGCCTTGTCCCTCCCCATTTCTTCCATCTGTGTGATTGATAAAAATGTTCCTCATATCCATAACTGGGACAAACATTTATTTCCCTGTTCTTACAGTGCGGTTGGTTGTTTCTTTTGTTAATTTTTAGATCATTGATCCTTCCTCAGAATGATTTCATCCGAGGCTAGAATGGAGTTGGCTTTATATTCGGAAGAATTGAAGGACACCCTGGCTTTTCTCTGTCTCCTCTATGTGACGGCTGCTGCATCTCCGCAGCCCATGGGCTTAGGGCTCTGTCTGATGTGCCCGTGCACCGTGCTAGAGAATCTTCCATCTTCTTTTTCTTTCACCAAATCATAGAGTTTTCTGCATTGGTCACGGTCTTAAGTGTTGAATAGTGTAGCTGGGAAGAATCTAGTCCTGACCCTGTTACCCAAAAGCTGTGTGATGCTGGGTGAGCCACACGGTCTGACATCATAGACCTAAAGCCTGTGCAACTCTGCCTCACTTCAACCCAATTCATGCACAAGTCAAGACATCGCCCTGTGATGTCACTGGTCTCCTTTGAAAATGAAGACCAACAACAGCAACAACAATGAGATGTTAGAGCCAATCCACTCCAACCTCCTCATTTTACAGATGGGGAAATTGAGTCTCCAAGAGACATTAGAGCCAATCTTCTCCTACTTCTTCATTTCACAGATGGGGAAATTGAGTCTCCCAGAGACATTAGAGCCAATCCACACCAACTTCCTCATTTTACAGATGGGGAAATTGAGTCTCCTTGAGACAGTAACCTATTCACTCCAACCTCTTCATTTCACAGATGGGGAAATTGGGTCTCCAAGAGACATTAGAGCCAATCCAGTTCTACTTCTTCATTTCACAGATGGGGAAATTGAGTCTCCAAGAGACATAGAGCCAATCCACTCCTACTTCCTCATTTTACAGATGGGGAAATTGAGGTTCCAAAAATTGACTTGCACAAGGTCATCACTGATGACAGCAGCATCTAGTCTTTGTGGGACTCATTTTGGACATTTAAAAAAAAGATACTTTTTGGGCACCAGATGTCCTAATATCTCTTCACTATATGGGATTGCAGAGGCTATTCGGTTCAACCTTCTCATTTTACAGATTAAGAAATTGAGACCTGCAAAGGTGAAATGTCCAAGGTCACACAGGAAGTAAGCATCAAAGGTAGAATTGGACAGGTGCTCAAATTATATCTACTCTATTGCCCTCTGTAGATTCCATTTGATCTGGGAGATCCTATGATCTCATGATCCTGTTTGCAGCTTCTGATTAATCAAGCACTCAATATGTGCTAAATGCTAAGGATCCCAAGATAAAGAATGGAATAATCCTTATGCACAAAGTCCTTTGTTCCTTTTAAATTGAACCCAACCTGAGATTTTATTTCTCTTGAAAAGCCAAATCGTGAACAATGGGTTTCAAAAACATCCTGATAACAACAACAACAACACCAGCAATAGTTCAGGTTTCCTGTTTACAAAACATTCTCCTTATAAAAATGGTGGCATGGTGGCACCTTGTAATATGGGGCTGCATAGGGCCTCTTTTACAACAGGCAATGTTGTTTCCCACAAAGGGAAAACAGTTTCAAAGAGAGTTTCAGGGAGTCGAAATTAAGGTAAACACTCAAAAATGTGCAGATAGAGGGGCAGCTAGGCGGCTCAGTGGATTGAGAGCCAGGCCTAGAAATGGGAGGTCCTGGGTTCAAATATAGCCTCAGACGCATCACTTACCCCACATTGCCTAGCCCTTACTGCTCTTCTGCCTTGGAACCTGTAAGCAGTATTGATTCTAAGATGAAAGGGAAGGGTTTTAAAAAAGTACAGCTATGGTAATGGTTGGGTCCTGGATAACAAGTCTTTGGAGCAGGGTCTAGGTATGGAAGTGTCAGTTGGGAAGACAATTGGAAGACATCTTACAGACTTCTCAATTGTCTTAATATTTTGAAGCGATACAGTATGCTTCAAATAGCCTTATTTATGCACACATTAGCTCATAGAATGTAAGCTCCTCAAGGGCAGGACGGTTTCTTTTTGACATGGCATATGTTGTGCTTTGCACAGTGTCTGGTGCATAGTAGGCATATAGTAATGTTTGTTGATAGTAAAAAGTAAATAAACATTTATTAGGGACCTACTGTGTGCCAAGCACTGTGCTGCGTAGTGGGGAAATAAAGATAATAAAAAATCCCTAATAACAAGGAACTTATGGTCCAGTGGGTGAGACTATATATAATATATCCATATATCTAGTTTAACTGTATCTAAGTAGGCATCCTCTCTAGAACTAACTCAACAAATAGTCATCCAACCTCCATTTGATAGTTTCCAGTGACATATAAATGAAATATTAATAGAAGTGAAATATGCAAATAAGTATGAAGACATTAAATACTTCATCCAAGACATTCATGGAAAATATCGAACACAGAAGGACCAAGGCCAGATTCCTCTAACCCCTCACCAGACACATCCTTCCAGGTTGACATCAATCTATTAATCCCATCTTATTGGGTCCAATTATCAACCAGTCATTCAACCAGCTTCAAAATCATTAAGCTTTGTTTAAGAGATTGCCTCCAGAAGTCTCCTGGTATAAATGAGTCCGAGACTATGTGAGAAATCCTTGCTCCTCTCTTTAAAGGTCAAGATCCCCCAGGATTGAATAGAGTCTCCCCGAATCCAGAGGCAGACCTTCTCATGGGACAGCCACCAGGGCCAATGGGTCGCTATAGCTTTTACTTCTTAGAGAATACATTCCCCCCCCCCACCCCCAGCTATTCTCACTTTCCACTTCTCTCTCAGATCATTTTCCATTTACACTCTATGAATTTTGTATATATATAATGTTTTTTACAAATTGTTTAGTTCATTCTCCTGGAAGACAGGACTGCGTTTTCATCATTCATTTGGTTAAAAAGCATTTATGTGCCTGCTAGGGCAGCTAGATGGGCAGGGCATGGAGTGCCAGGCCTGGAGTCAGGAAGATCTTAGCTCAAATTAAGTCTCAGATGCTTTTCCTAGTTGTGCAACCCTGGGCAAGTCATTTAACCTTGCTTGCCTCAGTTTCTTCATCTGTAAAATGATTTGGAGAAGGAAATGGCCAACCACTCCAGTATCTTTGCCAAGAAAACCCCACATAGGGGCATGAAGAGTTGGACACAACTGAAATGACTGAATAATAGCAAAATGCCTGGTATATACTTTGCCAAACATTGGCGAGTCAAAGAAAGGCAAAGCTCCTCAGTCTGCCCTCAAAGGAGCTTGCTAGAAAATGAGGGATACAACAATCAAACCACTAGGTCCAAACAAGATAGATATTAGATATTAGATTAGAAACAAGATAGATATTAGATTTCTAGAAATTAGATATCTAGATATTAGAAATTATTATATAATCTATATATTATTCTATTATATAATCTACATTTATATATTAATAAATAATATATAATAAAATTAAGATATAATCTAGATCAAGATCTAGATTAATTTCTAGGTGGAGAAGGAAAGAAGACCCAAGATTGGGATCACAAAGAATCTGATATGAATGAAAAATGACTGGGGGTCAGGGAGGGAGAGAAATATTGAGACTCTCTGTGTAGGAAGATGACTTTGTCAATGCAGTGGGAGGGGAAACTGTAGCGGAGAGGGGCTGTTTTTAGCATTTCTTTATAACACTAGAGTGTCCCCAGTGCCTGCCTGATTTCTCTTCTCCTTGTTGCAATTTTTATGACTTTATTTGCCTCTTTAGACGATTGAAATTAGGTTCAAAGTCAAATTCTCAAGTCACTTTCTGGCCAGAAGTCCTTTTCCCCCCCTCATTTACTCATAGTCCTGAGCATCTTGGTAGGGACTTCCATCGTCTGGCTGGTACAGCTCGCGATGGAAAGGATGTGGGAAGCCGGAGGAAGATCACTCAGGTGACTAAAGGGGGACAGGCTGAGATTGTTTGGCCGAAGAGGAAGCAATTCAACGAAAGCAGACAAAACGACTTAAAAATGAATCTGGGGTCCCTGGTGGGGCACATGTAAGTGGATGCTGTGGAAAATAGCTTCTTGGTAAACAAGAGGAAGCTCTGCCCTTCCTCCTCATCTCTAAATAAGCCCTAGTGGTTGCCCAGGACTCTGTAGGAGGAGTAACTCAATAAGCAAATGCCAGCCACCGGTATCATTTGGAATTACTGAATTCTAGACCTAGAAAGGACCACGGCGGTCATTAGTTTGTTATCGATTCTCTTGTTGGATGTTGGCCGATTGCTTGATTGCCTGCTGGATAAGGGGGAGAGAAGGGGACTTCACGATCTAGACAGCATTCCTGAAAGAGGCTTTCTTTGAAAGATAAAACACACATAGAGGTAAATATGGGAAAATGACACTGAAGCATTAATACTCCTTTTCAGTGAGTTCATACTGGAGTGAGGATAATTTCATATTCCTTCCCAAGGTTATTGTGAGGAGCAAAAGAATCACTTTAGGAAATTTAAAGCACTATATAAATGGTATTATTATTATTATTAAATGAGTTTTCTATAATGTTATTAATTTATATTTATGATATATCATATATTACTCATTTATAGCTATGTAATTCATTTATATATTTGATATTAGATATTACTTTTATATCTGTCATTCATTTATTTATGTGATATGTTTTATTTATTTTTATGTATTATTCATTTTTTTAAACCCTCACCTTCCATCTTAGAATCGATACTGTGTATTGGTTCTAAGGGAGAAGAGTGGTAAGGGCTAGGCAATGGGGGTTAGGTGACTTGTCCAGGGTCACATAGCTGGGAAGTGTCTGAGGCCAGATTTGAACCCACGACCTCTTATCTCTAGTCCTGGCTCTCAATCCACTGAGTCACCCAGCTGCCCCTTGTATATTATTCATTTATATTTATGATATGTTATATACAATATCATCTTATCTAAACATTTTTTGCTGAGCTTTGTTTTTAGAGTCCCATCTTTTCTGGACATAATACATCGACCTCTCTTTCTTTCCTCCTCTTCCCCAGGCTGTTACCTGGTAATAAAGAAAAACAACTAAACAAAATCAATCAATAAAACTTCCTACAGAATATTCAGTGTTCCTTACCTGTAGCCTCTTACCTCTCCAAGGCCAGGAGGGAGGTGAATTTTTCTCATTTCTTCTTGAAGGCTAAGATTAGTCCTCCCAATTATACCGTGTTTGGTTTTATTATAGAGTTATTTTTATTCATGTTATTATAATCATTGGGAATATTGTTTTGCTGGCTCTGTTTGTTATACTTTGAGTCATTTCATACAAGTCTCTCCACATTTCTCTGAATTCTTCCTGTCATTTTATGATACGATTATAGCCAATTAGGTTCATGTGCCACAATTGGGACTGCTATTCCCCAGTGGATTGATACTATTTATTCTCCCATTTCTTTGCTACCACCAAAAATGCTGCTAAGAATATCTTGGTAAATAAGACACCTTTTCTTTGACCTGCTTGGGGCAGATGTCCTGTTGTGGGGTTTCTATAATGTCTAATATGACTGAAAAACAACTGGGGGTCAGGAGGGGGAATCTGTTGATACCCGCCCTCTAGGATGATGACTTTGAGTTCCTTCTGGTTAAAAAGGCTATTGGGATTGGTTTTAAATGGGCATTTGTTCTACTATTTTCTAGTTGAGTAAGAACTGTGTAGTATAGAATTATAAGTATATTGTATTACCAAGTCACCAGTCTTCTTGGGCCTTATGAGCTCCATTTGTAAAATGAGTGGATTAGATCAGGTAATCTCTTTCTAGCTCTAAAAAGCTGCCATTTAAACAAGGCTTGACTTGTAATTTCAGGCAAGCCACTTCCCTTCTGGCTTTCCATTTCCACAACAATAAGCCATACCTGAGGATAAGGAAATGATTGACTTTCTTAATTCTTTTTCCTATGAGTCATTTATTTTCCCTCCCTTCTCCTTCCCTTCCCCTTCCCTCCTATCCTATCCTTTCCTGTCCTGTCCTTTCTTCCCCTCTCCTGTCCAGTTCTCTCTTGTCTTCTCCTCTCCTCTCCTTCCCTCCACCTCTCTTCTCCTCTCTTTCCCTCCACTTCTCTTCTCTCTTTCCCTCCACCTCTCTTCTCCTCTCCTTCCCTCCACCTCTTCTCCTCTCCTTCCCTCCACCTCTCTTCTCCTCTCTTTCCCTCCACTTCTCTTCTCTCTTTCCCTCCACCTCTCTTCTCCCCTTTCCTCCACCTCTCTTCTCCTCTCCTTCCCTTCACCTCTTCTCCTCTCCTTCCCTGCTCCTCTCTTCTCTCCTTCCCTCCACCTCTTCTCCTCTCCTTCCCTGCTCCTCTTCTCTCCTTCCCTCCACCTCTTCTCCTGTCCTTCCCTCCTCCTCTCTTCTTTCCTTCCCTCCACCTCTCTTCTCCTCTCTTTTCTTCCACCTCTCTTTTCCTCTCCTCTCCTCTCTTGTCCTCTCCTTTCTCTTCTCCTCTCCTTCCTTCCTCTTTTATTCATTCTCTTACTCTCCTTGTAGAAGAAAAAATGAGGTCATATTCACACTGTTTTAATTTATTTGTGGGAGCAGCTAAATCAGTCCACAGTGTTAGCATTAAGGTTTATAAGTGTGAAAGTTCACAGAAAGCCCAAGAAATCAGAAAAGGGACCCAGGTCAGAAACTGTCTTAGCTGTCAAGAGCAAAAGATGTCCATTAGGATAACTGAACTAAAACACCCATTTAGTTGCCTAGTATATCTTGAAATCTGGGATCATATTTCATTGCATTGCAAAATTGAAACAGATTTTAGAGACTGGGGTCTAGCTTGTACTTGAACAAGAATCCCCATTTGACCAGCGAAGACCTGTAGTGGCCAGAACGGTAAGTAGACATTTTGGCAGCTGTGACAAACAACATGGGAGAGGCCCCTAGATCAGCTTTAAAAATCATATCTAATAATGCATGTATAACCTAGATTGAATTTCCTGCCTGCACTGGGAAGGGGAAGAGAAGGGAGGGAGGGAGATAAATTCAATCATATAATTTGAGAAAACTTGTGTAAAAATTTGACATAAAAAATAAAAATATTTAAAAAATCATATCTGACTCATCCTTTTTGAAATGTCAAAAAAAATTGAAATAGTCACCTGCAGTTGTGCCTCTATTTCCCACCCTTCTCCTTCTCTTCTTTTTCTTTTTCAATTGAATTTTATTTTCTTTTTCAGTCAATAAAAATTGACCTTCTTTCTCTCCCACGTCCCCCCACCATTAGGGAGAAAGAAATGAACCCCAAACCCCTGTAACAAACATGTATAGACAAGCAAAATAAATTCTCACATTGCTCGTATCCACCCGAATATATCTCAGTCTGTACTTTATGTCCATCACCTCTCTATCAGGAAGGAAGTAAAAAGGATGTTTCATCATGACTCCTCTAGAATCTTGGTTGTTGATTGCACTGATCAGCATTCCTAAGTCTTTCAAACTTGTTTTTCTTTGCAATTTTATTATTGTTCTAGTTCTACTCACTTCACTCTGTAGTAATTTATATAGGTCTTCCCTTTGAATGAAACCAGTCCCTTCATAGTATTCCATCACATTCATATGCCATTAGTGGTTCATCCATTTCCCAATTGATGGGTATCCTCCCTCCCCCCAGTTCCAATTCTTTGCCATCACAAAAGATGCTTTTAATATTTCTCCTTTGCACTTCAATGTTTCTAGCCATTTCTGGAATTTTTATTAGTAATGTTCGTTAATTCTTTATTTCATTAAGATTTATTTTCCCCCTCTAGGATACTAGTTTTTCTGGGAAAGCTTTTCTTCCTTGTAAAAGTATACCCTTTGCCTTTTATAAACTCATATTCCAAGATCTCTGCTCTTTAATGTTGTGCTTGTTAAATCTAGTGTGTTCCTTTCAGTGGCATCTTGATACTTGAATTTTTCTTTTTGACTGCTTGTAGTATTTTTAAAATTTTCTTTTTATCATCATGCAAAACACACTTTGATCAGTAGATCATTTTGTGAGAGCAAACTCATATGTAACCAAACCCCCAAATAAAATCTTACATACACTGATGTGAAAGTCAACTCCAACAGTTCTTCCTCTGGAGGGGGATAGCATTCCCTGTTGTAAGTCCTTCAGGACTGTTCCAGATCACTGCATTGCTGAGAGTAGCAATTTTTCACATCATCTAATATTGCTGTTATTGTGTACATGTTCTGCTTATTTCGCTCTGCATCAGTTCCTTCACATCTTTCGAGTTTTTTTCTGAAATCATCTTGCTTATCATTCCTAACAGCACAATAGTATTCCATCGCCAACATGTACCACAATTTGTTCAGCCATTCCTCAATGGATGAACCTCCCCTCAATTTCCAATTCTTTGCCACCACAAAAAGAGCTGCTCTAAATATTTTGTACAAGTAGGTCCTTTCCCCGTTTTTATTATCTCTTTGGTATACAGATCCAGTAGTGTTGTTATTGGATCAAAAGGTACATCAGAAATGGAAGGCACCCGAGAAGCCATCTAGTCCAACTTCCTCATTTTTCAGAAGAGGAAACAGGGCAAGGGAGATTAAATGGTAATGAGGCTGGAGTGTTGTGTTTAGAGTCAGGAAGACCCAACTTCAAATGTGATCTCAGAAACCTGCCAGCTATGTGACCCTAGTTCAGTATCTTAGCCCCTCTCGGCTTCAGTTTCTTAATCTCTAAAATGAGGGAGTTGACCTTTTAAGGTCTCTCCCAGGGCTAAGCCTGTGACACCATTGGTGATTTGTCCAGGGTGACATGAATGATAAGCCTAAGAAGTGAGTTTTGAACTCAGAGTCTTTTCCCTCTAGAGTCACTACTCTTTTCATTGTCCCAGTGTGATCCCAGATCCATCAACTATGAGACTCGAGAGAATGCAACCATGCTAAAAGGCGAGCTAGCCTTATGGTTATCAAAGAATGGACTCATTGGCATGTTCTATTATATTCCTCCGCTTTGACAGCCCATTTGGGTAAGCCTGCTCTCACCTTCAGAGCAGGCAGGGAAGCCTTTCTGCAGAAAGCAGGAAGCAGAATAGGCTCGTTGGGCTATGGGGATGGGGGATAAGGAAAAAGCTGAATGACACTGACAGTTGTTTAACGACCAACTGGATTCCCAGGGAGCCTCGTGGGATCTGAACCCTTGGAGATTCTGAAGTGCTTATTGTCAGTGACCTCCTCCACAGAGAGAGCTCTCTAATTGCCTCTAATAGAATAGCTTTTGATTACCTGAGAGAAGGAATCTTTTGTGACACTGTTCTTCTCAATGGCTCACGTCAAGATTAAGGGATGACCTGAGAAACAGGCTGGCTGGAGAAGGGCTAGTCACAATGGAAGAGGAAAGCGGGATAATGGCTGCCCTAAAAGAAGCTGAGGAGCAGAGCTGAGGAAGCCAGGTTCACTTTGTCTAGAAGACAAGATGCCCTGTTCAGAGCTGGCTCAACGTAGGGAGGATGGAGGGCACTTGAGAGCTCCAGCTGGCTTCTAATAAGAGATTCTAGAGACAATGGGCTAAAGGAATGGAATGGAAGCAGATTCTAGAGAGGAAAGGAACCTAAGAGAATGAGGAGAGAACTTGGTCTTCTAGCTTGGCATCCTACAGCAAGGTCAACGTACCATCAGTGGTCTCAAGGAGATCAGGGAGTTATTGGAAAATAACAATCGGGAGATACCGCAGGGTAACTGAAAATTCAATATACATTTGTCAGATGCTTGCAGAGAACTGTTCTGGACTTAAAGAAGGTACAGAATATGGTTAAGGTATAATAATCTCTGCCCTCTTGGATTATACAGTCTTTGGCAGAATCACACAAACTCTAAAGCTATAATATTATGCAATAAGTGTATGAGAGAGGAGTGAAAAAATTGTGCGTGAGGTTTGGGTGATTGACTCACTATCTCATTCACCACCTGTGGCTTTTTAAAAGTCTTTTCCTACTTCCTCAAATTCCCAGCACCCTCCTCCCTCATCTTAGCTGAGAACCTTGCCTCATATTGCACTGAAAAAATTGAGGTCATGCACTGAGAGCTCCCTCTTCTCACCTCCTCCTCATCTCACATGCCTTCTGCCACTATTTCTGCTTTCACGCCCCTCTCATGTGATGAGGTGTCCCTTCTCCTGGCCAAAGCCAACCCCTCTATGTGCACAAGGGATTCCGTTCCATCCCATATTTAGCAGCAACTCAAGCTCTCATTTATCTTCAGTTTCTCCCTATTCCTATTCTTGCCTACATGTCTGTCTATAACCTCTCCTCAAGAAAATCCTCACGATCTATCCATCCCTGTTAGCTATCACTATATGTCTCTCATCCATTTCATGGCTCAACTTGAGTATTTTTCCTCATTCTTTTCTTAACTCTCTCTAGTTTGACTTCTGACTTCTTCATTCAACCCAAACTACTTTCTCCAAAGTTACCAATGGTCTCTCTCTCTTTTTTAGACCCTTGCCTTCCATTTTAGAATCAATCCTATGTATTGGTTCAAAGGCAGAAGAGTTGTAAGGGCTAGACTTGCCCAGGGTCACATGGCTAGAAGTGTTTGAGGTCAGACTTGAACCCAGGACCTCTTGTCTCCAGGCCTATCCATTGAGCTATCTAGCTGTCCCATCAATTTGGCAATCTTAATTGCCAAATCTAATGACCTTTTTCTCAATCCTCAGCCTTCTTGGTTATAATTAAAAATTAATTTTTATTAATTTTGGAGACATTAAATTTATAATTATTTATTAGTAAAGACCTTTGATATTGTCAATCACCTTGCTTTGAGCCTCTCTTCTCTCTAGATTTCTTTGTTTCTCCTCTCTAGCTCCTTTTTCTTTTGCTTTATATGTTTCCAGGTCACACTCAATCACCAGTGTCCTTTAGTGTTCTACCCTGTCTCTTTTTTTTTCTTGTTTCCAAAGGTTAGAATGAGGAGAGATGGGGAGGAGTGAGGCTCGATGTAAGGAAGAACTTCCTAATCATTGGGGCAGTCCCAAAGTGGAATGGGGTACTTTGGGAGGTAGCATTCATGAGGTTGCTTCTTGACTTTGTCATCCAGGGAAAATGGAAGCACCAGCCACTACCAGATTCTAGGATTATGGCGGCCATGGATGGGAACCAGGAGAGTGTTCCAGTAAGGAAATGGAAAGAGTGTTAGCTAAAAAGTTGGAGGATATGAGGAAGTTTGTTGAGAATAAATTAACTGGGGTTTCCAAAAGGCACAGTGGAAATGTCTCAGAGTGGGTGAGAGAGGACCTGGAGACTCCTCTGAGATACAGGATACAGAGATAGGCACGGATGGGACTTTGGAGGTCACGCAGGCTAGCTACCTCACTTTACGAATGGGGAAACTGAAGCCCAGGGAGGGGAAATGACAGAAGCTGAATGGTGATGGAGAGTTGAGATCCTATGCGACACTGGTGAGGAAGGAGTGTCTTTTGGGCTTGGGAGACAGCCTGTGCAAAGGCATGGAGATGGAGGATGGGGTGGCTCATATGGACAACAGCAAGCAGGCTGGAAAAGAGGCCATATAAAGGGGAGTACTAAGCAGTCAGCCTTGGAATGGAGGCAGCTTAGGAAGGTCTTTAAATGCCAATAAAGAAGTTAATTGGGGTGGTGGAGAGAATTAGATGATTCTAGGGAAGTGACAAGAGCAAACTTAGGTTTGAAAGTATATATACAGGCAGTTAGGGTGGTTCATTGGATAGAGAGCCAGGTCTGAGGGGGGAGGTCTTGGGTTCAAATCAGACCTGAGACCCTTCCTAACTGTGTGACCCTGGGCAAGTCTCTTAACCCCAATTGCCTTGCCCTTAGTGTTCTTCTACCTTGGAATCGATATTTAATATTGATTATAAAACAGAAATTAAGGACTAAAAAATTGATTAACATTAATAGCATTTTCTCCATTTATTTTAAGCCTAGGCAACCAACCAAGTAATGAATCAAGCCCTAATCTGTAGTGTAAGTTGATTTCAAAGGTGAAAATGTTCACCCTGAACGTTTAACAAGTGTTTGGATTTGGAATATTCCTTTGGCAGCTTTGTGGAGGATGGGCTGGAGAGGAGAGAGACTTAAGGCCAGAAGTTTTCACAACAGTCCAAGGAGAGAGGATGAGGACAGATTGATCGGCAGCCATATAGAATGGGTTGTACTGTGTGGCTCCTGAGGGTCTTTCCCTCCCGGAGGTTCGGTGGTTCTGTGATTCTCATCTTCCAGCCTTGCCTGGACCAGTAATGACATGATCTACTGCTCCCTAAGTGAGGATGAAGAAAGCCCACAGAGCAATGTTCTTCTCTGGGTTCTTACAGATCCAGCCATTATTTGCATTTGAATCCAGTCTTTCTCTGACGCTCCAGGGAGATGAGGTCAGTCCCTGGTCTTCCGTGTCTTCAGCCTGGGTTTTTTTTCTCTCTCTCTGGCTGAGTGCCTGGGTGGGTGCCAACATGAGTGTCAACAAAGCAGCATCATTAGGCCATTTCCTTCATTACAGCTCCTGTGCTTACTATTCGTGTTGCCCAGAGTGATAAGCTGATTGGCACAAGGACATCCAGCCTTGAAAGAGTCATGAGCAATTCTCTAATTAGGAGTCTAATAGCCGATGAGCTAATACACACGAATGGGCTGTGAGAAGTACAAAACATGATGCAAATGGATAATGATTATCTCAAAGACGGTTTGGGATGGTGGGGGGAAGGGAGATGGGTGATGCTATGAGATTTAATGGAAATAATGTTGGTTAGCAAAGGAAGGTGAACTGCGAAGAGGATGGAGCTCATTGGGTGGGGAAAAGAGCAGAAGGCTATTATAATTTCCTCTTTTTGAGGAGGGAAAGACTTGGCAGCTGATATGCCTATTTGTAAACAATTGGTGGGTATTTAACAATTCTTATCTTTACTTTAATGATTTCATTTCTCTCTTATTTTCTTTGTCTCATTTTTAAAATCAATACAATGTTTTCATGTAATCTTCATTCCTTAATATTTCTTCTCTCCTCCCCTTTTAGCGAGTCATTCTTTTGAACAAAGATTTTCCCCCCTCATCGATGTGTTTATTAGCCAACCAGAAGATATGTTTGTCAAAGAGAAAGGATTATTTGAATGGCATAACAAATTAAGTGAAAAAGAATCCCCAGGTACCCAGTTATACTCTTTTAAAGGTGATTACTCTAATAATCGGGTAGAAGACTGCAAAGAAAATGTAAGGAGGCAAAATTCATAGGTAGCACAACTCTTGGTCCAAAGGAAGTGGTGCCACTGAAACCTTTCTCTGCCTTTGACCTTACCACTCGCTAACCACAGCCCTACTCTTATAATGCTAAAAGCCACGTGTCCCTTCATTCACTGAGTCATGGTTTCCTGCTGTGGCATCCTTTTTAATATTTTTTTTAAAAAGATAAAAAAAAAGGTCATTCAGGAAAGTAAGTCTTTAAGTCTTTAACAGTCTTTAAGTAAGACATTTAATAGGGGCAGCTGAGTGGCTCAGTGGATTGAGAGCCAGGCCTCATACACTTCCTAGCTGTGTGACCCTGGGCAAGTCACTTAACCCCCATTGCCTAGCCCTTACCACTCTTGATTCCAAGATGAAAGGTGAGGGTTTTAAAAAAAAGACATTAACTATATCTTTTTTGTTGTTTTTCTTTTCTTTTCTTTTCTTTTCTTTTCTTTTCTTTTCTTTTCTTTTCTTTTCTTTTCTTTTCTTTTCTTTTCTTTTCTTTTCTTTCCTTTTCTTTTCATACCCTTAACTTCTGTATATTGGCTCCAAGGCAGAAGAGTGGTAAGGATGGGCAATGGGGGTCAAGTGACTTGCCCAGGGTCACACAGCTGGGAAGTGTCTGAGACCGGATTTGAACCCAGGACTACCCACTGCCCCATTAAGTAGGTCTGATGCTATATATACACTATACATAATATTCTACATCCATAGTCCCTGCAGTTCTGCAATGAAAGGAGGGAGATGAGAGTTCTTAACTTTTCTCTAGGGACCAATCAAAATTATTTTGGTTCTTTCTTTTGCTGTTTGGCTTTGGGCAAGTCTACTAACCTCTTAATTCTCTGGGCAACTCTATAATGCTCTATATTGCAGAGAAGAGGCACTGTTGGAGGGTGTTTCTTCTTCTGAGTTCTTTACACTAGTGATCCATTCATTCCCTTTCACCATCCATTAACATTCCCATTATCTATATTTTCCTAGTTCTACTTGCTAATAGTGTGTGTTTTAAAAGTCACTTCATCTAGCTCAGTTCTGACTCATTTCCTCTCCAGAAACCCCATTTTGGAAGGCTCTAGACCAGCCACCCTTTATTCTCCTGACTTTCCCTCTACATTCTTCTTGTCCCCTCTTCCTCTCCCTTTATCAGCTATCCTCTCTGGTTAGAACATAAGCTCGCCGAGGGCAGACACTCATTGTTTTTGCTTCTATTTGTATCTCCATCATTTATCCCAGAACCTGAAACAC
The DNA here is from genome assembly GCF_016433145.1 of Gracilinanus agilis. Lineage (NCBI taxonomy): Eukaryota > Metazoa > Chordata > Mammalia > Didelphimorphia > Didelphidae > Gracilinanus > Gracilinanus agilis. The sequence goes on along the minus strand of NC_058132.1, from coordinate 672,269,745 downwards.
AGGCACGCCAAAGCTTGTGGATTTGCTTTGACCAAAGGTTGAAAGATGAGACATTATCTCCAGTTGGGGAGAGTAGGGAAGGTGTCCAGGAGAAAGGGGGCCATTGGAAATGGGACCTGACACATGAAAAGAATTTTGAGAAGCAGACATTAGAGGGGATAGGCATTCCCACAAAGGCCAGCTTGATGGCACAGTACATAGAGTACTAGAACTGGGATCTGGAAGCTCTGGGTTCAGATCTGACCTCAGACACTAGTTGGGTGACCCTGGGTAAGTCGCTTAACCTTGTTTGCCTCAGTTTTCTCATATATCAAATGAGCTGGAGAAGGAAATGGCAAAATCAGAAAATCCCAAATGGAGTTATGAAGAGTTAGATATGCCTGAAAATGACTGACCAAAAGGCATTACAGCATTTTATGTGTACATCAGTAGGAAAAGTCTTGACATTGGAGTAGATATCGGGAATAAAGACTGAAAAAGGGAAACAGGCCCTGCCTTCAAGGAGTTTACAATAAGCCAGGAGAGAACATGTAGGTGGATACAAGTATATGTAGATAAAAAATAGATATGGAATGCACCATGTATTGGGGCAGTGCCATGAACAGAAATAGGGAAGTTAGTGGAAAAGAGCAGATTTAGGGCAGAAGATGATAAATTTGATGTTGAGATACAGGTGGGACACCCAGGATCAGATGCTCAGCCATGCATTTAGAAATGTGGGACCAGAATTCAAAGAGAGGGGTATGGGCTGGAGTTATCAATTTGGCAGTCATCCATATTGAGATAACTGTTGAAGGTGTGAGACTGGATGAAATCATGAAGGATAGGTTCAGAGAGGATGAGCCCAAAGTTCTGGGCAAATTGACTTGTTCTCCCTGGTATAAGACATCTGATCCTCCACTTTTGTGATGGGGTATACACATACCCCCAAACCCCAATACTCTGAAATTATATTATTGTTGTTCTGTTGTTTTCAGTCATATCCATCTCTTCATGATCCCTTTTGGGGTTTTCTTGGCAGAGATACAGGAGCAATTTGCCATTTCTGCTTTTCAGATGAGGAAACTGAGGCAAACAGGACAAAGTGACTTGCTTACACAGCTAATATCTGAGGCCAGATTTGACCTCAGTTCTTCTTGACTCTAGGCTTGGCACTCTACTCATTGTGTTACCTAGTCACCTATGTTATAGTACTTGGCATATATTTTGAAATGAATTCATATCTTCCTGACTCAAAGTCCCACATTATCTTCACCCTAGTGAATTAGCCCTAGTAGAGCAGGTACATGTATAATACCTTCAAACTTTTATAGGAAGGAGCTCAATTGTCTGTGCATTGATCCCTCTTCCCTGGTAGAGTGGAAGCTCCTTGAGGGCAAGCAGTGTTCATTCTTTGTATTCCTAGGACTTTGCACAGCCTAGGTACTTGATCCCTGCCTATTGAATTGAAAGACAGAGCGTGGAGCTCCGAGTTTATCATAGGCAGTGAGGAAAGAGATGGAAAGGTGAGATTAGATACTGGATGGAGGAAAGATGATTGATGTCCCAAGAGTCCCAAAAGAGGTGGGAGGAGAGCAAAGATGGAAAGTTTTGGGAAAGGAGGGGGATCACTGGTTGCTCAATCTCCCCCTCTCTCTCCTTCTTCCCCCCTCTCTCCTTTCCCCTTCCCCTCTCTCCCCCTCCCTCTATCTCTCTCCCCCTCCCTCCATCTCTCTCGCCCCCTCCCTCTG